>NW_012105698.1:542820-623056 GCF_000951045.1 Mandrillus leucophaeus | reverse complement strand
CGGGCCGGGGGCTGAGGGGGCCTCGAGTGAGGGCCTTGGGGAATGCATGAGGAACTCCGGGAGACGGTGGAGGGCGGGCCAGGACCCTCGGGCTGCGGCGGGTGGCGGTGGAGGAGTGGGGAAGGGGGAGTGAGTCCTGCAGCGGAGGGCTGGAACCAGCTGGGAGGCCTGGGGGCTTCCGCGGCACAGAGAGATTCCGAGTGACTGGGAGATGGAGGAGTTTGGGGAACCAGTGAATTGTGCGCGGGTGGGTTGAGAAGTCTAGGGTAGGAGGACTAGAAAGTGATGAGAAAGTTTGGGAAAGGGCCCTCGCTGAGAAACCGGGGTTACCCTGCATCGGCCTTGGTCCCACTCCAAGTCTGCCCTGTTTTTTCTGGTTGGGAACTGGCCGAGCCCTAGCGTGTCTGAGATGGCTCCCGGCTGCTAATGAGGAGGAAGGAGCCTGGCTTCCCACGGGCACGGGACGCTGAGGCTAGGGCCAGGGGATTCATTCCAGCTTGTGCACGGGCGGACTTTACTCCAGAGGCAGGGCCAGGCGCCTTCGCTGGGGAGGACTCCAGCTTAGACCAGAGACGGTGGTGGCCAGGCTTGAGGGGAGGCCCAGCCTAGTCACAGGCCGGCTCTCTTCTGGGCTTTCTGCCTCCTGTCATTGTGTCGGGTAGTTGATTAGTCTGGACGTGCAGAGTGGAACCCTGCTGGTCTGGGGCCCGAGGAGTCTGCGAGAGTTGCTTCAAAGGGTGCTGTCCTGACCCCTTTGGGGTTTTGAGAGCTGCTCAGGTTTCAGCTTCAAAAGCCCTTGGAAGGCAGCGACTTCTGCTCAGTGTGTGAGAACCTCAGCCTGACCCTGCTGGTCCCCTAGTCTGCTGTTCAGGTTGCACCAGCAGGCTTGGAAACTGTGCCCATCTGCCTTCTCATCCTCTCTGCATTTTTATTTGGCCTTCAGGTTCTAACTCCGCCACATCCGAAGCCATATGCCCCAGCATTTGACATTGGCTTCTCCCAGGGTCTGCTGTGGGCTTCCTCTGTTTTCGACTCATGTCTCCAGGCGGAGGTCCTTAGGGATCCTCGTGGAGTATACACAGCCTACCTGCCCCACTGGGCCTCACATCTAAGGAGATGGCTTAACTAGGGACAGTGACTGGATTTTTTTTCCTTCTTACTCCTCATTCTTCCTCCTTTCTCAAGAGAAAACAGAGTCTGGATATGGGCAGAGACAGACCTGGTCCCAGGGACTCCAGCTGGGGCTCATCTTTCCCACCCTACTCTCCCCCTTGGGGATTCATGGGCCCAGGGTGTTGCTGAGGGCTCCCTGCATCAGTCATTGTAGCCCTTGGGCCTGCCCACTGAGACCTGGCCTGGGCACCATCTGTGGGCCTTTGGCCTTGGAAGGACCTGGAACAGACAAGCCGCTCCAGTTTCCTTGGCATGCAAAAAGTCATAGGAAATGTGCCCTTGAGACAGCCCCTAAGAGAATGGATTCCACATGTTTGGTGGGGGGTGGCCTTGGGCTTGTGGCAAGGCCAAGCTGGCTGGCTGGTTAGGCCTGGGCTGCTAGCTGTGGGGAAGTAGGAGATGGCCCTGAGTCTGGGTTTCCCATCCCACTAGCTTTCCTCCTCTTGGCAGGAGAGGTAGATGGTACAGAGAACCCAGCCAGCTAACTTTGGCTGAGTTTGAAGAGGATCCTACTTGCTCTCTTTCCAAGTCCAGTTGTATGACTTCCAGGAGAAGGGACTTGAGATCTGGGAAACAGAGGGGTTCCTGTCTGTTAGGGCTCATGAGATGTGCTGGAAAAGCGAGAATTTGAGGCCCAAGCTGAACAAATAGTTGAAAGAAGGGAAGTGATGACCTCCCTTCCTCCAGAGGGTGGTTCTGGCTGTGGATCACAGTTAACAGAGGAACCTAAAACAAAAACAACAACAACAAAAAACCCTCCAGGGCAGGATGTGGTGGCTCACACCTATAATCCTAGCACTTTGGGAGGCCCAGACAGAAGGATTACTTGAGATCAGGAGTTCAAGACCAGCCTAGGCAACATAGTGAGACCATCATTTCTCAAAAAAAAAAACCAAAAAAATTTAGCCAAACTTGGTGGTGTGCGCTTATGGTCCCAGCTAGTCGGGATGCTGTGGCAGGAGGATTGCCTGAGTCCAGGAGTTCAAGGCTGCATTGAGCTATGATCCTGCCACTGCACTCCAGCCTGGGCAACAAAATAACAAAAACCTCAGATTTCTGGGTTCACTCCAGAGAGTTCAAAAAGTTCAAAATCTTTTTTTTTTTTTTTTTTTTTTTGAGACGGAGTCTCACTCTGTCGCCCAGGCTGGAGTGCAGTGGCATGATATCAGCTCACTGCAACCTCCGCCTCCCAGGTTCAAGCAATTCTCTGCCTCAGCCTCCTGAGTAGCTGGGATTACAGGTGCCCGCCACCATGCCCGGCTAATTTTTTGTGTGTTTTCAAGTAGACACGGGGTTTCACCATCTTAGCCAGGATGGTCTTGAACTCCTGACCTTGTGATCCACCTGCCTCGGCCTCCCAAAGTGCTGAGATTATAGGTGTGAGCCACCGCGCCCTGCCTCAAAATCCTTTTTACTCATGGGAGAGTGGTGGTATGTTCCCCAACTGAGGCCCTCAGGCCCAGGTTCCAGAGCATCAGGGGCACATTTGGGGCAGGGCAAAGCATGCTCACTGGAGCCCTGGATTCCTCATCTGGGGTTCAGGGGATTGATCCAGGCCTACCTGATCCTGTTGCAAGCAGGGAGTTAGGGAGGCTCAGAGTTCTGGACTGTTTTTTGTTTGTTTTTCCTAACTCCTGAGTTGTTTTTGGTTTTTGTTTTTTGAAGGGGGAGGAGTTGCTAGCACCTATAAGCCCAGGTATGGAGCTTAGCAAAGCTCAGCTAGAATTTGAACTGTTAGCAGCCTTCCCCTGGGGTCCTGAGTGAGCTGGGGGCTCTGGGCCCGGGAAGCCTGGAGCAGATGTCTAGGTGGAGCCTATTCCAGGCCCTGCCTGTGCGGCCTTGCCTTAGGACTTCCTGTTACCAGAGCACCTGCCCAGGAGGGATGGGTGGTGCTGCAGGTTCTGTGAACGCTGTAGCGGGAAGCTTCCTGGGGACCACAGGGCCCTCGCTCACACTCTGCAGGACCCAGTGCTTCAGTTCTTCCCTTTGTCTCAGGCACTAGGAAAAACTAAAGTCTGGGATGTCTGGGCCCGGGCTTACAGCTGTAGTCACACTCAGGTTTTTTCTATAATCTCAGGCCAGAGAAAGAACAATCCTTAAGGCAGAGAAAGAGGTTGTCTTTTGCCTTTCAACAGCTCTGATTAATCTCTTCCTGATGGAGAGAGACTTTGGCAGGACTCCCAAAGCCCCAGAGCCCCCCACTTTGAAGTTTTTATTCTCCCAAACACCTCCCTCCCACCCTGCTCCTCCTCTCCCCATCCTCACGTCTGTGGGTCATGTTTCTTTCCATCTCTGCATCTGGTCAAGAATCTGACCCTCTGTTTTGGGAACATGGGTTTAGTGCAGGATGAAGAGGTTGGGGAAGAATCTCATCTCCATGATGCTGGAGTGGGGGAGGGTCCTTTTATTTGGTACAAGTCTCCACCCTGCTGGGCTTGGTTGGCTGGTTGTGCTCGTTGCATAATCTGGGCCCTGGGGCCAGCCCTGTGAAGCTGCCAGGGACAGTGTGTGCGAGGCAGAGCTGCCAAACAGGCCTTGCAGGCAGCAGCCATGGGGAGGGGGGTGGGGGTGGAGGTGACTCCCAGATGGGCTCCACAGAAATGTCGGGGAGCAAGGCTTCAAGTGGGAAATCCTTCTGCAGGCATCTAAAGAAGCTATTTCTATCTTCCACTTTCCTGCTGCTCAGCCTAGGCCTCTGATCCTTGCCTCCCAGGATAATCTTAGCCCCCTTCTTCAGCTTGGGATTGCCAGGGCTACACGGAGCCAGAGCCAGTCCTGGCTGCCAGGTGGTGCCTGGACCACGGGCAGAGTCCAGGTGCCAGCTGCTGTCTTTCCCACAGGCCACCCAGGAGCCATGGCTTCCCTTCTGGGGTCTTTTGGCATAGGGGCAGTAGTTGGGCAGTAAGGAGGTGAGAGGAGGGTCCAGTTCTGGGCTGTGGGTAGGGGCTATATGGTACCAGACTACAGGGTACAGGGTCCCAGTACCCTGTCCGAGGCCACCCTCACCAGCTGGTACGCGTTCCAAGTCATCCTGTTGTAGCCCTGCTCACCTGGGGTGCTGCTGCCTACCAGACCCCTTTCTCCCTCGGCCACAGAGGATGGGGATTGGGGCTCTGCACCATTGGCCTGCTCATGATATAGTATACCCCTCTGCCTGGCAGTGACCCTGCCCCCGTGCCTCTCAGCCATGCTTCTCCCTCATGATGGGGGAAAGAGGAGGGCAAGGCTTGGCGGGACTGTCTGAGAGAATAGGGACTGGCTGGGGCTCCTGCAGGCCCTTCCCTCTGCAGGCAGGACCCTCCTCCCAGCCCAGGCTCTGGCAGACCTCATTCGCTGGCATGGCTGCCAGGGCGGTTGCAGGGGGCGGGGCAGGTATGGTTTACACTCTTCGCTCAGGCGCCCGCTCCCCTTTGTTCCTGGGGCTCCAGCAGGGCTCTGGCGTGCTGCTCAGGCCCAACCTGGCTGACGAGAGGGATGGAGGGCATAGGCTATGGGCCCCGGAGGGCCCTGCCCCTGACCTATGCACCTCCGTTGGCTCACTTCCCCCAGCGACCTGGCATGTCACCAGGGAACCGGATGCCCATGGCCGGCTTGCAGGTGGGACCCCCTGCTGGCTCCCCATTTGGTGCAGCAGCTCCGCTTCGACCTGGCATGCCACCCACCATGATGGATCCCTTCCGAAAACGCCTGCTTGTGCCCCAGGCGCAGCCTCCCATGCCTGCCCAGCGCCGGGGGTAAGAGCATCCTGCTTATTCCACTCTGCCTAACTCATCTCTGCTGGTAGCAGAGGGTTTCCTTCTATCTTAAGAGCTTTGGTGTCTGAGGAAGATTCCAGGCTCTCCTGGGGGAGAGGGTCCTGGAGACTGGAGGGGCGTTGCGGGGGTGAGTGTCCTTTTTTGGACCATTGATCTCTTAAGTGGGTTTCTGAACTCCCCAGGTTAAAGAGGAGGAAGATGGCAGATAAAGTTCTACCTCAGCGAGTAAGTGTTAAGAGGACGCCTGGGAGGCCTGCCCAGTGGCCACCTCGGGGTGGGCATCCGTCTCCCTCAACCCTGGGCTGCAGGAGGAAGGGAGGAAAGAGCCAGGCTTTGGCTGAAGCAAGCTGATGAGCTTCTGCTACCTTCCTCCAGATCCGGGAGCTTGTCCCAGAGTCTCAGGCATACATGGATCTCTTGGCTTTTGAGCGGAAGCTGGACCAGACCATTGCTCGCAAGCGGATGGAGATCCAGGAGGCCATTAAAAAGCCTCTGACAGTATGTGTGACCTTGACCACCTCTAGTCTTCCCAGGTTTCCTTGCCCTCCACCCCCTTGTTTTCCAGGGGCCAAGCAAGTTGGGCTAGAGCTGGGTTTTTCACATGCAGGATGCAGCCCACTAGTAGAGTACGAACTCAGTTGAATGTGTTAGGGCCAGTATGTTTTAAATTAATATATGACAGTAGAAAATCTAAAAATACTTCACAGTAGTACTTACCATAGTAGTTAAGGTATTCTTTCATGATATTTTTGTTTCCGATAAATAGATATGCAGACCTTGGGTCATAACTGAAAAATGTAAATATTATGGGTCGTGGTCAAAAGTTTGAAAACCACTAGAGGATAAAGGTAGTTCCTTTCTCCTTCCCCTTCCCCATCCATAGAGAATATTTTCTTTTTTCTTTTTGAGATGGAGTCTCGCTCTTTCACTCAGGCTGGAGTGCAGTGGTGCAATCTCGGCTCACTGCAACCTTCACATCCCAGGTTCAAGCAATTCTCCTTGCCTCAGCCTCCCGAGTAACTAGCATTACAGACGCCCATCACCACGCCTGGCTAATTTTTGTATTTTTAGTATCACCATGGTGCCCAGGCTGGTCTTGAACTCCTGAGTGCCTCGGCCTCCCAAAGTGCTAAGATGACAGAGCCACTGCACCCAGCCGAGAAACTTTCCTTAATAATAATCTAGAACCGTCCTGAGTGGGGAAGGCTTTCCAGGAGACTAGGATATTTTGGGGCCGTGATGGGTGTTGGGTATCATGTAAGATGTGAGCCAGAGGCCTCCGCTTTGCCATTGCACCAGTTCCACTGTGCTGGCGTTGTTGGTGATGCATCTCTTTCCCCATAAAATGGTGAGTTCCGGCCGGGTGTGGCGGCTCATGCCTGTAATCTCAGCACTTTAGGGGGCCGAAGTGGGTAGATCACCTGAGGTCAGGAGTTCGAGACCAGCCTTGCCTTGCCAACATGTTGAAACACCATCTTTACTAAAAACACAAAAAAATTAGCTGGGCATGGTGGCATGCACCTGTAGTCCCAGCTACTCAGGAGGCTGAGACAAGAGAATTGCTTGAACCCAGGAGTCAGAGGTTGCAAGTGAGCTGAGATCACGCCACTGCACTCCAGCCTGGGTGACAGAGTGAGACCATGTCCTAAAAAAAAAAAGGCTGGGACTGGGACTTACTACTTACTTCTGATTCCCAGTGCCTGACAAGGTGCCTGGCTGGCCCATGGTGCTCAGTATTGATTGTTGAATGTTCATATCAGAAGATGGCGTAGCAGTGTCCCAACGTCTTGGTCCACTTCCAGTTGATTGTCTTTCTCTCTTTAGCAAAAGCGAAAGCTTCGGATCTACATTTCCAATACGTTCAGTCCCAGCAAGGCGGAAGGCGATAGTGCAGGAACTGCAGGGACCCCTGGGGGAACCCCAGCAGGGGACAAGGTGGCTTCCTGGGAACTCCGAGTGGAAGGAAAACTGCTGGATGATGTGAGTTGGGGAGGGAGGTATCTGGAGGGAAGGAGGCCTGTATGGGTTTAAGACTGGGACCAAAGAGTTTGAGACTAGCCTGAGCAGCAGAGCCAGACCCCGTCTCTACAAAAAATTTAAAAATTAGCTGGGTGTGGTGCATGCGTCTATAGTCCCAGCTACTGGTAAGGCTGACGCAGGAGGATGGCTTGAGCCCAGGAGGTCGAGCTTCAGTGAATTATGATCACACCACTGCACTTTAGCCTGGGTGACACAGTGAGATTGCGTCTCAAAAAAAAAAAAAAGACTGGGCCAGACACTTGGGCGCTCCCAGAGAAGTCCTGTCATAGAGAGGGGGCACTGCTCCAAGCCCATTGGAGGTTGATTTGCGTGGTTATTACAATGTTCCTGCAGATGGCAGTCGAGTGTCTCCAGGAAGTCCCTCGTGGGCTGCAAGAGGGCGCCATTTCCCTGCCTCCAGTCTGCCCAGAGTCCTGCTTCCATTCTTCAGGGCCCCAGGAATCTTCAGTACCCTGAGCTCCAGGGCTGAAATGGGGCTTCTTGTTCTTGGGATTTAGCATAGCTTGAGATTTGAGAGCTCAGCAGCACCATCTCACACCCCTTTCCATCTCCAGCCTAGCAAACAGAAGAGGAAGTTTTCTTCATTCTTTAAGAGCCTCGTCATTGAGCTGGACAAGGAGCTGTATGGGCCTGACAATCACCTGGTGGAGGTGAGAGTGGGCCTGGGGCAGAGGCAGGCTGACATGCAGGTTTGGCAGGGAAATGGCCTCAGGGCCCTTGGGAGGCCCTGTGTTCATGCCCACCCCCTTGGTGATAAGCCATGTTCCCCTCCCTGCCAGTGGCACCGGATGCCCACCACCCAGGAGACAGATGGCTTCCAGGTAAAACGGCCTGGAGACCTCAACGTCAAGTGCACCCTCCTGCTCATGCTGGATCATCAGGTGACAGAGGCCCTGGGGTCATTTCTGGGGCCACAAGGACCCCTCAGGAGGGGAGTTGGTTCCTATAAACCTTCCTGTCCCTGCCCTATTTTCCCGCTTTGTTTTACTGCAAGAACCCATCCTGACTCCCCTCCATCCAACTCCAGCCTCCCCAGTACAAATTGGACCCCCGATTGGCAAGGCTGCTGGGAGTGCACACACAGACGAGGGCCGCCATCATGCAGGCCCTGTGGCTTTACATCAAGCACAACCAGCTGCAGGATGGGCACGAACGGGAATACATCAACTGCAACCGTTACTTCCGCCAGGTTAGCCAGATGCCAGCCCCCCTGTTCTCTCAGCCCTTGCCTTGCCTGCTGGGCTACTTCTTGGCCACAGCCTCCAGACTGCTGCCCTCACTGGTCCTGGAATGGTCCACTCCCCTATGCCCACAAGGCAACGCTGAGCCTTTGGTATTTCCTCCAGATCTTCAGTTGTGGCCGACTCCGTTTCTCCGAGATTCCCATGAAGCTGGCGGGGTTGCTGCAGCATCCGGACCCCATTGTCATCAACCATGTCATTAGGTAAATGCAAGGAGGGGGACAGGAAGGCTCTTTTAACAGCAGATTCACCCTTGGCTTGAACTGAAGCCAAAGAGAGCATCAGGTTTCTTGCTCCCTGAGTACGTGCAGAGAATGGGCCCTAGCTTTGGCCCAGGTGGGCAGGATGAAGACAGCTATGTGCCTTCCCTCCCCATGTGCTGCCTGCAGTGTGGACCCTAACGACCAGAAGAAGACAGCCTGTTATGACATTGATGTGGAGGTGGACGACCCACTGAAGGCCCAGATGAGCAATTTTCTGGCCTCTACCACCAATCAGCAGGAGATCGCTTCCCTTGATGTCAAGGTGGGCCCTCTGGCTCCACAGCTTCCTCTGGGGCCCAGGATTGGAGTGGGCTGGATCTGTCCAGCATTTCCATACATGTAGCACCTAGGGGATGGGATGGGAACTCTGGCTCAGTCATTTGCATTTAAGCTTTGGGGGCAGAGTCTGACACATGTACCCTCTCCAGATTCATGAGACCATCGAGTCCATCAACCAGCTGAAGACCCAGAGAGATTTCATGCTCAGTTTTAGCACCGACCCCCAGGACTTCATCCAGGAATGGCTCCGTTCCCAGCGCCGAGACCTCAAGGTGTAGTCCTCTTTCCCGAGGGGATTCCTTTGTAAAGCTCTGGGTGATTTTTACCCACAGCAGTTCCCAGGGTGGGTTGGCCCAGGGCTGGGGATTATGCTATGGCTTTCCTTCTGGCTCTTTGCAGATCATCACTGATGTGATTGGAAATCCTGAGGAGGAGAGACGAGCTGCTTTCTACCACCAGCCCTGGGCCCAGGAAGCAGTAGGCAGGCACATCTTTGCCAAGGTGAGGCTCTGCCTTGTTTTCCCTCCTTTGGCCCTGAGTAGTAAAGGCCTGAGCTACTTGGTCTCTCCCTTCTCCAGGTGCAGCAGCGAAGGCAGGAACTGGAACAGGTGCTGGGAATTCGCCTGACCTAACTGCTCAGGGATCTCTTTCTTCCCAGCCCTGGAGCCTGGAGGGAGACCACCCTCTGGGTCCTTGCTGGGGCCGCAGACACGTAGGCTGGGGTGAGGAGTGTCTGCTGTCACTCTCTACTCCCCAACTTTAGTTTTATACAAGTAGTGATAGGATTCCTTGTTGCTTGGTCCCCAAAGCCTTATACTTTTTGCATTGGCTTTAATTGGGTTCAGCAGAAGCCTCCTGTGCCCCCCCCTGCAGGCAGGCCCAAGTAGGACTGCTGGAGGCTGTGCTTTGACATTTTAACAGACATTTCCGAACCAAAGGCTGCTGGGTTTGCATGTTTACAGACTCCCCTCTTGGGCGAGGGTCAGAGCTGGCTGTGGGGAGCTGGGCTAGGAAGAGGAGATGCAGCTCAGACTTCCTAGCCTTTCTAAACCAAAGTTCTTTGCCATTCCTACAAGCCCAGCCTTGCTGCTGGTTTTTTTCTTTCCTTTGGGTATTTGCACTATTTTGGGAGCAAGTTTTCTATGTGGGAGCCACTTTTTTTGTACAGGGGTAAGTTGGGGGTTTTCAGGGAGCCCTGTTAGGTGCCTCCTTGTTTCTTTCCTCAATCTATGCAAGCGGCTCTGGCCGCCATCATCTCCTGGGATGCCAGAGGGCTGCCTCTCTAGCGGCTTGGGCCGGGGAGGGGACACTCCAGTTCTCTAGCATGGCCTGAGGTATGGGTGGGCGCATGTGGAGGCCAGGGTAAGGTGAATGGGGAGGCTGGGAGGACTGGTGTCGCCCTTTGGAGCTTGGTGAGGAGGGTGGGCCTAGGGCTTGGCGAGTGCCACTTCTGGCACTGGGATCCAAATAAATCCTTTTATCTATTGGTGGTGTCTGGACCTGATCCTTGAAGAGCACAGCCCTCATTAACAGACTGGAGTCCTAGAGGACTTGGCCCACAGAGCTTTATTGGAGGGATCCACACAAAGGCTGTCCACTCACTTCCATAATTTCTTGATGGACATGTTTTTCTCACTGTCCTTCTGCATGACCTAGGGGTGGGGGAGAAAATGAATGTTAAGTTACGAACGCAAGCATGCCCTAGCCCACTGCCCCAGAGCCACCATCAGCAAAGGCACAAAGATGGAGGCCTATACCTTGGCTACTGCCATCTCAAAGTCCTCCTGAGTGACATGGACTCGCCGTTCTCGCAGGGCATACATGCCGGCTTCTGTGCACACGCCCTGAACAGGAAAAGGAAGTTGAGGCCCCACTGCTGTGCCCCTCATCTGTGGCCCTTGAGCCTACAGCTTCCTGCCTCTGCCCTGTTTTTGGTGGGTACTCCAGTTACCTTCACTTCAGCCCCTGATGCTCCTGGCATGAGCTCAGCAATTTTTCTCAGGTTGATCCCGCGGGTCAGGTTCATCTTCCGAGAATGAATCTTCAAAATGTCCAGCCGGGCCTGGAGATGGCAAGGAAAGGCCTGAGCCCCACACCCCACCCCTACCCCGACTGCCAGAGCCACTTTGCACAGCGCCCATCACAAACCTCCTCGTTGGGGGGTGGGAATTCAATTTTTCTGTCAATACGCCCTGGGCGAAGCAGCGCCGAGTCCAGGATATCAATCCTATTAGTAGCCATGATAACCTGAGCAGAGAAAGCGGGTGAGGATCAGCTAAGCTCTTCCTCAACCTGCGTGGCACCCAGGCCTTCCCTGGGCTCATCCCAAGGCTGCTACCACCTTACCTTGATGTTCTTGGTGGCCTCAAAGCCATCCAGTTGGTTGAGCAACTCCAGCATTGTGCGCTGCACTTCACTGTCCCCCCCAGAACCCCCCTCCAGCCGCGAGGAGCCGATGGAGTCGATTTCGTCCATGAAGATGATAGATGGAGCATGTTCCCGTGCCATGACAAACAACTCCCTCACCATTCTTGCCCCTGTGTGGAGGCCGAGCTGGTGTTAGGGAGCTTATTAGCTCCCTAACCCCCTACCTCTTGCTTCTCACGTTACTGGCCATGGTTACCTTCCCCTATGAATTTCT
Source organism: Mandrillus leucophaeus (assembly GCF_000951045.1). Classification (NCBI taxonomy): domain Eukaryota; kingdom Metazoa; phylum Chordata; class Mammalia; order Primates; family Cercopithecidae; genus Mandrillus; species Mandrillus leucophaeus. The sequence continues at coordinate 611,664 of NW_012105698.1, read as the reverse complement.
GTACCAATTCAGAGCCAGAGACACGAATAAAGGTACAGTCCGTATGATGAGCCACAGCCCGGGCCAACAGCGTCTTCCCAGTGCCTGGAGGTCCATACAGCAGCACTCCCTACAGGGGAACAGCAGCACTCAGGACAGAAAGCTATACCCCTCATCTCATTCAGTGAACATTTACCGAGTGCTGAGTGCTGGATCCCTTGCTAGATGTTAGGGATACCAAAAAAAAAAAAAAAAAGAACATCAAGGAGCTGTTCTGGAGCTTATATCCAAAACCCACCTCACTGCCCTAGAACACTTCCCCCGCCACTCTTCAGGGGGAGGGCCAGCCCAAGAAGGATGCAGCCTATCCTGGTGCCTCCCCGACCCCTGCAGTAGGGCTGGCTGGGGCAGGAGTAGTAAAGTACAGCTTGGCCCTCCTGGAGAAGCCCTGCTCCTCACCTTGGGCTGAGCAATGCCCAGTGCTTCGAAGAGCTCAGGATGCTTAACAGGCAGCTCGATCACTTCTTTGATCTCCTTGATCTGTTTGTCCAGTCCACCAATCATCTCATAAGTCGAATCTGGTACTTTCTCTACCATCATCAGTGACACTAATGGGTCTACCTTGTTGGGCAGGATCTTGTGCAGAGTGTAGCTGTCATTCCTTAGAGCCACCCGGCAATTGGGTGTCACCTGGGTGAAGGGGGTGAGTTTCAGAAGTGGTACAATAAGAAATAAGAGCTGACCCCACCACCACCTCACCTGCTACACTCACGTCATTGATGTCAATGTTTTTGTCCACGTCTACAACAAATTTGCCTTCAGGATGTACCTAAAGAAAGAAGAGCTCATGATCTTCCTTGACAGCCACCAAATCACTAACCCTACCCAGGAAGGCCTTCGAGAATCCCACAATACCCTGACAGAACACAGAACCCTGTCTCCCAAGGCTACACACAAAGGGCTGGGAATCCAGTGCAGACTGAGCTGGTTGGTCCCTGGGGTCATGCTGCTTTTACCTTGACCAACACTTTCTTCTTATCCATGGCCCGGACTACTTCCCCCACATAGGAGCCCTGTTCCTGCAGCAGCTGTAGCTCCTCCCGCAATAGGCGAACTAGATGGCAAACAGACACAGTGGTCACCTAGCTACTCCTTTGGAGTCTCCAGGACCCAATTCTACATGCATGAGCTAAGCATCATTCTTAAGTTATTAAAGGAAGACCAAAGATAAAAATTCGTGTATTTAAGGAGGCTACAATGGGGCTCGGGAAAAAGAGATGCATGTGAAACTACTAGATGACAGGGAGAAAACAGTAAGCACTGCTGTGAAGACACTGTGCAGGGAGGTTAGGACAGACCTCAGACAAACTGCCCACATGCGGCTTCCCATCTTTCCCCACTCACCTTTAGCATTTAGTTCATTCCTCTGTGCCTGCAGCCTCCGGAGGTTTTGGCTCTTATCATTCACTATCAGCTGTGGCAGACAAGAGACAAATTCCATTACTCAAGGGCAGGAGACAGGAGGAGGTAGGATCTTGGCCAAGACCTCACAGGTCAGAATGAGCTGAGGGAAGGGCACAGGGCACCTGTGTGTTGTTTCAGATTCTCCAGTATGATTCTAATGACCCTGCCCTGTCCTCCAAGAGTCCCTCTGGAGCTTATGGCAGCCATCAAAGAAGGCTGCTTGTCCAATTCTAGTCCAGGAATAACAGAATCTAATGGAGAAAAGTTACAGCTGGCTCATGTAACACCAAATTTCTCACAGGAAGGCAACATCACCTAGTGGAAAGAGTGTTAGGTGAGAAGTCTGAGTTCTAGCCCAGCTGCTGTCAATCAAAAGCAAGGTAAAGCTCAGGCAATCTATTTTAAAAAATCTAGATCTGTTACCAAATGGTACATGGGTATAGCATCAGCTGCCCTGCTCCTTTTCAGGACTACTGAAGTGAACGAATAAAAACACATGAAAAAGCATTCAAAAATGGTTACCTAAACATAATACCTGCAAATGCACTTGGAATTCAGAATTGTTCTTTGTGGCTTTCCCCCATCCAATTTATATTACAGATGACACTTGAACAACGCAGGGGATTAGGACGAAATTGAAAATCCATGGACTTGTCCAAAGTTAAAATACTAACAGCCTACTGTAACATAACACTGTTAACACTAACAGCCTACTGTTTATGTTGTTGGTAATGCTTACTACTGGAAGCCATACCTACTACTGAGAGTCACACCTTACTGCTGGAAGCCTTACTGGTAAACATAAACATTTCATTAACAACATAAACGGTCCTTTTTCTATGGTTTAGCGCTTTAGGCTAGCGTTCTGGGTTGCCCAATTTCTTTCATTCAGTCTCTATGGAATTAGCATTATCCAGATGCCTCAATGATGCCTTTCCTCACATTCTCACTTCACCCTCACCCAACCTCTTGGTGATAAATTTCATCTCCTGAGCTTGTTTCCCTTTCATAAGAATCCTTTTCATTCGGGCTTCTTCCAAAAGGGTTGACCTTTGGCTAGAGGTACCTTTTCTGTTAAGATTTGACTCTTGAAAATGTTTAACAAACTGTGAACACTATGACCCTCAAAGGTGTGGGACTGGAGGAGAACAAGAGATTGCTTACTTCTGATACACACACCCTACTAGCTAAGAAACAAACAAGAAAGGAGAAGCAGCAGCTTCTTCCACTGCACTCCCAGTGGAATTAGATGGATTTGTGGAAGTCCGTTTCCATACCCCATCATCCCGCTTCCTAGCTCTCTCTGAAGTCCGTCCTCACCTGGAGTTCTTCAATCTTGGACAGATAATATTGGCGGAGTCCGCTGCCTGCCTTCCCCTCCTCCAGTTCCATCTGAAGACACAGAGTGAGTCTTAAACGACAAGTTAAACATCCGAGGGGATAAAGCCACTTGCAGGGCACTTTGAATAAGGTTTGACACCAGGTAGCTTTGCGTAGTAAAAAAAAGTTTGGACTTCGGAGGCTCAGCATCTGGGTTCTAATCCCTCCCTCCCTTGGAACCCTCCATTTTCCCACGACTAAAATAAAAAAATGGGAACGCCGCCTACCTTGTACGGCTTTTAGGAGGACCGAGAGGCGATATGATATACACGGGGGCGCTTTGCACTGCGTGAAGCGCTCTACAAGCCCGAGGTGTCGTTACTGCCGACGGAGCAAGCGGAACGGAGCCGAAGGACTGGCGTCCCGTCTCCTGCGACCCGTGGGCCGGCCGTTCCCGCGCCCATCGCTCCCCTCACTCACTCCGCTTCTACCGCGTATTCCTCTCCCAGCCTTGCCCTGACTCACCGAGGGCGGCGCTGACACAGCAGATCCAGTCGCAGGCAGCGTCCAGCCTGGACTACTCCAGCCACCTCTGACCCACCCGACCCTCCTGCCCCGGCCCGCTCTCCACTTAGATCACGCTCGCTCCGCACCCAGCCCCGTAACCTGCCGGGCCGCCACTGCAGCCGCCATACCTGCTCTGGCCCGTCAAGCGCCATCTTCTCTCTTCAGCAGAGACCGCCGGCATCCGAGTCGCCTTTGCGCGCAGGCGCGGAAGCGGAGGCTTGTGACCTGAAGACCAGGCAGAGAAGAGTTCCGGGTCAATGGGCGGGGTGCGCGGCCAGACCACACTAACTAAGGGGACCATGATGGGAGGGGCGACTACGAGAGTTTAGGGGCTTTGGAGGGGGAAGAGGAAGGAGCAGAACTCTTCAATGTTGCCTCATTGAAACTCTGTTTGTAGTTCTTGTAATATGCCTTCCTAGTCTCAACTTTCAACTTACAAAATCCGAGGACAGAGTACCGAGAACACTCTATGGCCACACTCAAAATGGCGGAAAACCTCGAGCCAGGGACGCAGGGGACGCAAGCGGAAGCGGAAGTACGTTTGCTGCATACATGTGCGGTTCCGAGTGTGGAGAAAGCGGCCGTGGGTCTAGGTAGAGTGTGCGGAGAGGGGAGCGGAGTGGAATTGCTGCGGGAAGTGGGAAACTGAAAGAGGAATCTGGTGATCCGGAAAGAGACGTCCTCAACTTCTACTTTTTCCCCAGATTGAGCGATACTACCCCATTCCACCATGGGCAAGAAGGGCAAAGTTGGCAAGAGCCGACGGGACAAGTTTTATCACTTGGCGAAGGAGACGGGTGAGTCCAGATTCGCTCAGTCTGCGTGCGAGCGAGCGAGCGATCTCTGCCCGGTTCGCCTGCTCTTTCTGACCATTGTGTACCTCTCCTGCAGAAGGGGTAGTGGGTTGCGAGGCTGGAGAAATCCTGCTGGTGATGGTGAAGCCCTCTGCGCACTTGGTTGTTTTGTCCAGGTTACCGTTCCCGATCTGCTTTCAAGCTGATCCAGCTCAATCGCCGCTTTCAGTTCCTGCAGAAAGCCCGAGCCTTGCTGGACCTGTGTGCTGCGCCAGGGGGATGGTTCGTAACACTTGCCACAGGTTGCTCCTGGTGGCCGCTTTCTGTGTTCTGAGCTGCGATGGTTTCCAGTTTCATTGCGGGAGAGGAATCCCGAATCCCGGTCCCCTTGGAGGCCGTTTCCTTTCTTGACTGCAGAGAAAGGGCTTGGAATACGTGCCTATGATATGTTCTGGCCAGTGCACGTAACACCAGGGATGAGAGGTCAGTTGCCAAGAGGGGGACAAGGATGGCTGTAGGTTTTAAAATTCCTATTCCTTTTATAGGCTGCAAGTAGCTGCCAAGTTTATGCCTGTATCCAGCCTTATTGTGGGTGAGTAACGGACAGCTCTCCTTGATGTTTTAAGGGGTCGGTGTATAAAGTACTTTGTCCTGTATTTCTCTCCTCCCTGCTTGAGGCAACCCTTTAGAATACTCTGACCTGATTTATTCCAGGAGTGGACCTGGTTCCAATCAAGCCTCTCCCCAATGTGGTGACTCTCCAGGAGGACATCACAACAGAACGTTGTAGGCAGGTAATAGGAGTCTCTCTCTTCCTTCCCCCTTTATACGGAAACATCCACATCCCTGAAATCCTCTAAAGGCAGTTTTTTTCTATTTACCATGCTTTGAGCACATTCTTGCCTGACATTTGTACAAGACCCATGGTTTTCCTAGTGCCCACTCCAACCTTTATTTAGAGTCAGGGATAAAGGTGTTTGGAATGGGAGAAGGGCAGAGATCTTTAGTGAAGTTTTTTCCTGTGAACTCACTGTCTGACTGTAAGCTCCATGAAAGTAGAGACATACTGTTTTTGTTTACTATTGTTATCTCCTGTGCCTGGTAGAGCATTTGGCCCATAATGGGCACTCAACAAATAACGGGATGGACAAATGGTTGAACCAGGGCCATTCCTGTGTTTGTGTTTCCATAGTTCCTTTTCTTTTTAGGCCCTGAGGAAGGAGCTGAAGACCTGGAAGGTTGATGTTGTGCTCAATGATGGGGCCCCCAATGTGGGGGCTAGCTGGGTCCATGATGCTTACTCACAAGGTACAGGGAGTGTGGTGTTTGGAGATCAGGCGATGGTGGAGTTGGGTGCATGCCCTCCTGGGCTGCAGTGCCTCAACTAATTGTCTCTATCCTACAGCCCATTTGACACTGATGGCTCTGCGTTTGGCTTGTGACTTTTTGGCCCGGGGTGGCTGCTTCATCACAAAGGTTTTCCGTTCTCGTGACTATCAGCCTCTGCTATGGATCTTTCAGCAGCTGTTCCGCCGTGTCCAGGCCACCAAGCCCCAAGCCTCTCGCCACGAATCTGCAGAGATCTTTGTAGTCTGCCAAGGTGGGCATCATTTCCTTTCTCTTGATCCAGCCTCCCAACTCCCAAAGCACACTTTTTAATATATCCTGTCATTTTTAGGATTCCTGGCCCCTGACAAGGTTGACAGTAAATTCTTCGACCCCAAATTTGCCTTCAAGGAGGTTGAAGTTCAGGCTAAGACTGTTACTGAATTGGTGACTAAGAAGAAGCCAAAGGTGTGTTTTGGGGAATGGGGCCACCTTTGGGTCCTGGAACTCTGGAGAGGTTGGGCCTGGTGGGTCCTACAGATACCCAGAAGGGACTGCCCAACCTTCTCTCTTTTTCTCCCTAAGGCTGAAGGCTATGCTGAGGGCGACCTCACTCTTTATCACCGTACCTCAGTCACTGACTTCCTCCGAGCTGCCAACCCTGTCGACTTCCTGTCTAAGGCCAGCGAAGTGAGTCTCCAGCCTTGAGGGACATGAGGTAGCCCCGGAAACATGGCCTGAGAATCTCCCGACACCTTTCCCTCCTCCCAAACAGATCATGGTAGATGATGAAGAGTTGGCACAGCATCCAGCTACCACTGAAGACATACGGGTGTGCTGTCAGGACATCAGAGTGTTGGGGCGCAAGGAGCTCAGGTATGCAGCGGGGTGGGCATGGGGGCCAGGAGCTCTGGAGGCGGGAAAGGTCATGATGTTAGATCTCTGGGAAGAGGATATTGCTGTGCTAAAGGTTTGGGGTAGGGGCCTGAGCCTTTTGGTTTATGTAGCTGAAACCTGAAAAGGTGGATAGTGAGCCTAAAACAGAAGAGGGCAGGGACAAAGAGGGAGATGGCAAGATCAGTAATAGTATCTCTGGGGCAGGTTGCTACTAAACTGGAGAACAAAACTTCGGCGATATGTGGCCAAGAAGCTGAAAGAACAAGCAAAGGCACTGGACATCAGGTGAGGAGGGAACGCAGCCAGGCAGGTGTGGACGGGGTGTCCAGGGAAAGAGTCCAGGAAAATAACCCAACTCCTGGGACTGTTTTGCCAGCCTCAGCTCTGGAGAGGAAGATGAAGGTGATGAGGAGGACTCAACAGCTGGGATCACAAAGCAGCCCTCTAAGGAGGAGGAGGAGGAGGAGGAACAACTGAACCAGACCCTGGCAGAAATGAAGGCCCAGGAGGTGGCAGAATTGAAGAGGTGAGAGGAGCTGGGGTGGAGCTTGGAGTCCACCAATGCAGGGATCTCCTGTGTGAAGATGGGAGAAGAAAATGCAAGGCATGGATAGAAACTCTTTGGAGCTGGGCCAGTTTTACTCCCTGAATCCACCCCCTCAGGAAGAAAAAGAAGCTGCTGCGTGAGCAGAGAAAGCAGCGGGAGCGTGTGGAGCTGAAGATGGATCTGCCTGGGGTTTCCATTGCAGACGAGGGGGAGACTGGCATGTTCTCCTTGCGCACCATCCGGGGTCACCAGGTGAGGTGGCATTGGGGGTGCAGGCTTAGGAGACATAAGAATCTGTTTGGGTGTTTGGAGGTTGGGGGTGTTGCATGTCTTTTTAAGTTGCTGAATGATAGGTTGTGGTTGCTGTCTTCACCACAGGGTGCCTTGGTGAGTCTAAAGTCACAAAGAAACATAAACCTAAAAGGATGAAGTTAGGTAGATAGATGACTGTGATAGATTATTCTTGAAGAACTGGAACATCAGAAAAGAACTTATAATGGATGCTGCCAGGTTACTTGAGTTACAAGCACAGAGGAAGAGAGGGTCTCCCTTAGAGGAGAGCAGCATTCTTCAGTTCATTGAGACCAAGTGAGCACTCACATTAGGCTGCTTCCACTCAATACTGAAGAACATGTTTTTCCTGACAAAATCAGGGTCACAAACAAAATGAACTTCTGTGGTTTATATGTGGAAGTGTCATAATCAAGTCATCTTTGTTGTACAGGAGGCAGGAGAGCATGGTGGCCCTAGAGCAGACACAGGCTCAGGTTTCCTTCCCAGCTCTACTACCTGGAGCTGTGTGAAGTGACTGAGCTGACTACCACTTATGCTTGCTGCCTCCCACTTATCCTTGCTGCCTCAGTTTCCTCATCTGTAAAACAATAATAGAACCTACCTACTAGAGTTTTTGTGAGGAACAAAAAAAGATAGGTGTAATCCCTCATATGTGATAAACACTCAAGAAATAGTAGTTGGGGTTTTTCCTTTGAGACAAGATCTTGTTTTGTCACCCAGGCTGGAGTGCAGTGGTGCCATCATGACTCACTGCAGCCTCAAACTCCTGGCATCAAGCAATCCTCCTGCCTCAGCCTCCCACAATGCTGGGATTACAGGTGTGAGCCATCATACCCAGCCTAGTATCTCTGCATGAGGAAAATAAAAGGTTCTGACAATTGGTTTAAGTGGGACAGTTCTGTTGGATGTATGTTGGCTGGGCCCCTTTTATTCAGTGGAGACAGACTGCGTAGATGGTATTCTCAGGAGGTGATTGAGATGCCATCTGAGGATAATTTTTAAAGGAAAACCAGTGTTGTAGAGTATGTTAAGATTTGGTGCTATATGGGCTGTAGGGTACCTTCCCATAAGACCCATTTGTGATACCACTGAGATAAGACAGCTCAGTGGGATGGATCAGTAACATAGCCTAGAACGGGATGTTGTAAACAGACCATTCACTACCCTGGATCTGAGCTTTCCCGTCTGTGAAAGGATAATGGATTTGCCAGTGTTCTTCCTAGTGTTGCTGAAGATAGACTGAGGTGAGAGACACAGAAAAAAAACAGTATGTTTCCTTTTAAATAGTTCACCTTTGTTTCTGTTACACTTCAGTTATTAGAGGAAGTAACACAAGGGGATATGAGTGCAGCAGACACATTTCTGTCCGATCTGCCGAGGGATGACATCTATGTGTCAGATGTTGAGGACGACGGTGATGACACATCTGCAGATAGTGACCTGGATCCAGAGGAGCTGGCAGGAGTCAGGGGACATCAGGATCTAAGGGACCAAAAGCGGTAAGGGGCACGTGTGCACGCCAGAGGGAATGCTGCCACTCTGAGGCAGCGTTGGGGTGGGTACTGCCAGAGCCTAAGTAGGGGAGCAAGGGCACCAGCCATTCTGGGTCTCTGAGCCCCCTACTTTCCTTTGGGTCTACAGTGTGCGATTTACTGAAGTAGAAGATGATAAAGAGGAGGAGGAGGAGGAGGAGAATCCACTGCTGGTACCACTGGAGGAAAAGGCAATACTGCAGGAAGAACAAGCCAACTTGTGGTTCTCAAAGGTAAGGAGAGGCAGGGGGCAAGACTGCCAGATGAGTCTTCCCTGGGAGAAGGGCAGCTGATGTTCTCCCATCACAGGGCAGCTTCGTTGGGATTGAGGATGATGCAGATGAGGCCCTTGAGATCAGTCAGGCCCAGCTATTGTTTGAGAGCCGGCGCAAGGGACAGCAACAGCAGCCACAGCAGCTGCCACAGACACTGCCTTCCTGTTTGAAGACTGAGATAATGTCTCCCCTGTGTCGAGATGAAGCCCCTAAGGGAACAGAGGCTTCTTTGGGGACAGAAGCTGCCACTGGTCCTGAAGGGGAAGAAGAGGATGGCATCTCAGACAGTGATAGCAGTAGTAGCAGTGAGGATGAAGAGAGGTGAGTGGTTGCAGCTGAGAGAAGGGATGGAAAGGAAGCAGTGGCTTGAACCATTTCTCTAAATTGGGGGTTCTCAATCTTGGCTGCAGATGGGGAGGGTTAAAAATACTGTACTGACGATCCTGATTTAACTGGACTGGGGTACAGCCTGCGTGGCAGGATTTTTGCAAATTCCGTGGAAGTGCGATCTTAGTACAGAGTGGTGGAATCACTGAGTCCTCCCCTCTTCACAGCCGGGAACTCCTCCGTGGTAAGAAGCAAAGTCGTGGGCCTAAGTCAGATGATAACGGGTTTGAGATAGTGCCTATCGAGGACCCAGGTGAGAGCTCTGTATACAGTGGAATGAGAAAAAACCACTGGACGTGTCAGTATTGGGAATTGAGCTTTGACCTTTCTCCTTCCCTCTCTAGCAAAACATCGGATACTGGACCCTGAAGGCCTTGCTCTAGGTGCTGTTATTGCCTCTTCCAAAAAGGCCAAGAGAGATCTCATAGATAATTCCTTCAACCGGTAAAGGGGCCAGAAACTCATCAAGAGTGACCAGGGTCTGGTGGGTAAATGGGTTTTTTCTTTTTTTTGAGATGGAGTCTCGCTCTGTCACCCAGGCTGCAGTGCAACGGCGCAATCTTTACTCACTGCAGCCTCTGCCTTCCAGGTTCAAGTGATTCTCCTGCCTCAGCCTCCTGAGTAGTTGGGATTACAGGCGCCCACCACCATGCCCAGCTAATTTTTGTATTTTTAGTAGAGACAGGGTTTCGCCATGTTGGCCAGGCTGGTCTCAAACTCCTGACCTCAGGTGATCTGCCCGCCTCAGCCTCCCAAAGTGCAGGGATTACAGGCATGAGCCACTGCGCCCGGTCCGGTAATTTCTTTAGAAAGCCTGGAATGTTGGATATTGGACAGATGTTCCTTTCCACTCAGGTACACATTTAATGAGGATGAGGGGGAGCTTCCAGAGTGGTTTGTGCAAGAGGAAAAGCAGCACCGAATACGACAGTTGCCTATTGGTAAGAAGGAGGTGGAGCATTACCGGAAACGCTGGCGGGAAATCAATGCCCGTCCCATCAAGAAGGTGGCTGAGGCTAAGGCTAGAAAGAAAAGGAGGGTAAGTGATGGGGCCTCCAGAGATTGGGGGGGGTCGGGGATGGGGAAGAGGTCACCTGACAGGTTCCTTCTGCAGATGCTGAAGAGGCTGGAGCAGACCAGGAAGAAGGCAGAAGCCGTGGTGAACACAGTGGACATCTCAGAACGAGAGAAAGTGGCACAGCTGAGAAGGTAATGGGAGGACACCACAAAGGTACACAGGGCTAAAAGTGCAGCAGAAAGCAAGCCTCTAACCTGTTCTCTTCCCCCTGTAGTCTCTACAAGAAGGCTGGGTTTGGCAAGGAGAAACACCATGTCACCTATGTTGTAGCCAAAAAAGGTGTGGGCCGCAAAGTGCGCCGGCCAGCTGGAGTCAGAGGTCATTTCAAGGTGGTGGACTCAAGGATGAAGAAGGACCAAAGAGCACAGCAACGTAAGGAACAAAAGAAAAAACACAAACGGAAGTAAGCAGAGCTGCCAGGCTCACCAGGAGAGCACGGGGACTAGGAGGAAGGGTGTGACGTGGCTCAGTCTGGCCCCCTTGATAACCAGCCCAGCCCCTGCTCACATCACAGCTGTCTGAAGAACAGTGAGGCGGGGTGCCTAGAACTCCCGTGGTGGTCTTCAGCAGAGAGGACGATGTCCTCCTGCTTGCCTGAAGGAAGGTCTCCCATGAAAGCACTGCTGAACTGTGTTGACAGACCCACGACCCTTTTTTTAAACTGTTAAGGGGAAGTTCAGTGTTGGAGCGACACTCGATGTAGTCTACACCTGGACATGTGGGCTAAGCCTTCCCCCATCCTATTCCTGAATAAAACCAGGATAATGGAAGAGTTGTCTTTTCTGACAGTTTTAATAAGCACTTCCCTACATCTGAGTACGCACACTGTGGGCGGCACTATTCTAAGATGTACCAACTCATAGTGAGACAGAAATGACAAACGATCCACAGGTCCCAGTAGTAAAACATTTACTAGAGAGCAAGCAGAAAGGAATGCACATCTTAAAGAAACCTTCACAAAGTCACAAAAGTCAAAGTTTGTATATTTCTTTTCCTTTTATAAACAACATAGAACAAAAATCATCAAAATCATTTCAGCAAAAGACTTTTCTATCATTGGGGCAAGTTAAAAAAAATACAATGAAATAGAAGAAGAAGACACTTTAAAAGCTCTTGTTGGGTTTTTTGTTTAACTTTAAATTTAGCAACACCATCTCAGACCTGGAGCAATCCTAGAACAGTTACCAGGATCACCTTTTCCCTTCAATCCTTGTGGCTTCTGGGAATCTTCAGAGCCTGGGTCTGGAAGGTGTTTCCTACATGTCTCAGGGCTGGACGCAAACATGACTGGGGACCTGAGCATCAACTCCCATTTAGAATCAGACATCTCCCTTCCCTGCAAATGTCTACAACTACCAAATTGCTCCCCAACAGTTAGTTCAATGGATTGAGTTTGCAGAAGCCAACTCCTAAAAAGGGGACTGCCTGGCCATACAACTAAGAAAAAGAAGTCGATTTATAGATGTTTATAAGGTGACACCTTAGTAAAAAATATAAGCTACGTATAATATAAACCTAGAGTGAGTTTTGTGCCCTAGAAGGCCCTTTATCCCAAGATAACCTCAACTTACCCTCATGACAACTCACCTAGAGGCAAAGGAAGCTTCCCAGCTCTACTTCCAAGGACCAAAGCAGCTTCCCAAGAAAACATCCGAAAATTCCTTCTGATGAAGGGGTAATGTCTCCAAGCTCCAGCTCTCCACTAAGGGCAGGGGGTCCTTACACTTTGGACCCCAACCCAGCCCTGAGACACCTAGTTACCGAAATCTTTCTAAAAATTAAGGACAACTGATTTCACGCTTCAGCACATCCCCTCTAACTGTCCCATCGACTTTTCTTGCGTTTAGGCGGCTCTGGGACAGCAAAGCCATCAGCTGTCTTATCTGTCTTGCTGTCCACCTTGTCCATCTTGCTACTGTCCACTTTGGGTTCCATCTTGGGCTCCATCTTGCTCTCACGATTACAAGCTTCTTTCCTGCTTTCCCCATTCCGACCGTCATTTGCACCCCGGTTCTCCCCATGCCGGCCTGCGCTTCCTCCATGTCTGTTCTCTCCATGCCGATGGCCATCAGTGTGACGGCTGCTGCTTTCTGGGTGGCGGTATCCATCTCCATGGCGACCACCATCTCCATGACGTGGGCTATCGCTATGCCGATTGCCAGTCTCTCCGTGACTGTGACGGCTGCTGCCCCGGTTCTCATATCTCTCTCTTTTCCCGTTGCCGCCCCCAGTCCCTTCTCGGCTGTTATTCCCTGAAGCTGTGTTGTTGACTCCCTGGGCTCCAGCAGATGGGTAGGTCACAGGGGCACCACTGATGTTGCCAGTATTGCCAAAGCCTGGAATGCCCTTGGTGGCACTGGCAACAGGGCTGTCAGGACTGTTATGGCCCTGTTGTGCTGAGTTGGTTGGAACAGAATTCAAGCTCCCTGCGCTAGTCCACCCACTTGCCCCAGCAGCAGAGCTTCCAGCCTTCTGATTACTTAAACTGGCTGCAACAAAGTGACTCTTGTACTGTGACTGAAAGAGAAAGAGACATCAGGAGTAGGTAAGATAGCAAATTCAAGAAACTTGAATATACAACTTGGAAAATGATGAGGTTTACAGAAACACTATGCTATCTTGGCACTGTGACTTTAGTGTCCTGCTGGCCCCACAGTATGGTCCCTTTTTTTCTTGTGCTATAAAGGAAAACTTGTGAATCTCTGTGGAGAGATGGACCCCCAGTGTTCTGAAATGTACTTTTATAGCCTGATTGGCTAGAATAAAGCATCTGTGTATTTAGCACATTTATCTGTTATTTACCATTCAAAACCAAAAAGTTCTGAAAACTTAAAAAAAATTTTTATACTGAAATTTAAGTTTGACAGCAAAACCTGCCTTGAACTCATTCTATCGATTCACCTTAGTGTGACTATCAGTACATTTTGCTTCAGAAGTGAGTTGGAAGTGGGCGCCTGGGAGGTGGGCAATACTGCAGGCTGTTGGGAAGGGAGGGAACACACACCCTGCTGCAGGACAACAATCCCAGGCCCTGAGTATGACTCAAGTAGACCAGCACAAGGGGTTCTCTAGATCAATTTGCATGTCCAGGTAAGCTACTGTTAGGTTTATATTCAAAATCCAAGCAGCGTGAAGACCCTAACTCTAGCATCAAGCCTGTAAGCCCAGCTACAACCAGGAAAACTAAGCCCCTCTTGTCATTGCCCAAGAGTTACTGCTTGCTTTTAATGAAATGTTTATTTCAGACCTGGAAAGCTGCTTTCATTGCCGTTAGTCGATCTCCCATAGCTCCTGTGGAAGGCTTGTAGGCCTCATAATTGCTCATTACATTGTTATTTCCTCGGTCCTAAAAAAAATAAACACAACTATGAGGATGAAAAAATAAGCAGGAAAGCTCACTGCCATAGACTAGCCCTCATTATAATGAAAACCCTTGAAGCGGGAGCTGCGAAGGAACTGCATTACTTTTAGAAGGCTACTTCTGCTTTGTGAGAAAAGACAGTGACAATCATTTAAAAATGCTTATGCCCTCAACCCAGAAATTCTACTTCTTGGAATTAACCCTATTAAACAGAAATGCAATCAGATTATGCCCAAAGTTGATCATGTATTATTTACATACACACATCCAATTAAGTAAGTAAAAATTATGTTAAAGATGAAAAGGCTCTGAATAGCATATTGTGTGACTGCTAAGGCCCTGAATCAAGACCATGAAGGGTCTGAATTTCAGCTTAAATGCCTGTCAGTGTAACTTTAGGTGTCTCAATGTTGTTATCTGTACTAACTTCCATTTGGTTGTTGTGAGGATTAACTGAGCTAAAATATCAGATTGCTTGGAATGGTCCTGGCACATATAAAGTGCTCAATAAATATTAGCTATTATTATGCATAATCATTATTATAATAATGTGGGAACAGAGTATGTAATTATCAAAGATGCCAAGCTTAACTCTAATGCTCCAGAAAAGTATACTGGCAGCTTTCTTCCCTGGCTTAGGAATCAAACTGACAAAAAACAGGTAGTTAAGAAAGGCCACTGAAAGGGTACTTTTGTTACCTGGCTTGTGAGAAAAACTAGCTCCCAACTTGGAAATTCCTGATCCATTCCGGAGTTTAATGACAAGATATGGCTAGACTTTATAGTGACCCTATGGCAACATTTCCCTAACAGCAGGCTTTAGGCCAGTGTTGAAGGGCTGTAAAAGCAGACTGCTGCGCCCCAACTCCAGAGTTTCTATTCACAAGGTCGGGGGTGGGGGATGAGTTTGCATGTGCTGTTGGTCCAGGGACCACAGTGTGACATCACTGCTAATCTAGAATAATTTCCTGAGCAAGCCTAGTCAACCAAGTACACAAAGATGCTTCTTCAATAGAAAGTTACCATAAGAATGAGCACTGAATTGACTGAAATCAGATTAAATACAAATTCCCTTCTAGACAGGGTTTTAAACTCACTGAGGCTTTCCTGGGCAGATGAGAATATTCCTAATGACATTCAGGACATGAGACCAACCCTAAAGACACTACTGTAGTCTAGACTCACCATGTTCTCAGAGCCCAGGCCAGGCCGCTCCCTATAGCCTAGGCCTCCTCCACCAATGTTCAGCTTTTTTCCTTTCCCTCCTTTGAATCGAGATTTCCGAAACCAGGCATTCTGCAATGAACAAAATTCAAGGTTGACTCAAGGAAGGGAGAAAAGACCAGAGGAAGAGGATGAGGACAAAGAGGAAATTAAGTGGGAAGGGGGAACTCTTTGCTTAACTTTCAGCCAGCACATTTACGCTAAGGGAGGAACTGTTCACAGGAACCACAGATTAGTTTCTCCTTGGTAGCATAATCCACCAAATTTGAAAAGCAGCTGAGTTCCTTATCTAAGGCTTCCTATAGTGCTCCCTCCCTCAGGCTCTCCTGGAAGGGAAGTTGTTCAGAAAAGCTTCAAACACAAAGAGTCACTTTGGCTACTTCTAACTTCCTTGAGGAAAATGAGATTATTTTTTATTTCTCAAACCATATACTATTGGACATAAACATGTGGAGCTTAAAGAAATGGTGTGTTCAGAAGCAAAGGAAAAACGCTATGTGAAGTGAGGCTTATCAGAACTGACTATAGGGGCAGACTCCCAGAAAGGATGGTAGCCACACAACTGAAGATTTACCCACCGAGCCTAAAAGTTTTCATTGAATTTGACCACTGCCACGATACTACTCATCATATTTACTCATATTCTCTTAAGAATGCAGGGCGGTGGCTCACACCTGTGAATCCCAGCACTTTGGGAGCCAAGGCGGGCAGATCACTAGAGGCCAGGAGTCAAGACCAGCCTGACCAACATGGTGAAACCCCGTCCCTACTAAAAATACAAAAATTAGCCAGACATGGTGGCACATGCCTCTAATCCCAGCTGCTCGGGAAGCTGAGGCAGGAGAACTGTTTGAACCGGAGAGGCAGAGGTTGCAGTGAGCTGAGACTGCGCCACTGCACTCCAGTCTGGGTGATAGAGTGTGACTCCATCTCAGAAAAAAGCGGGAAAAAAAAAAAAAAAAAAAAAAAAAAGCAAATATCTCTGGGAAGGTTAAAGCTTTATCTGACAATCAAATATTACCAGCAAAATAAAGTGCTTGAGAGGTAGGGCAGCAGGCTTGGGCAAAGTTCTGAGCACAGAAAGTCTGAGGTACAAAAAGAAATGGAAGAAAATGCCAAAGACAAAATCTGTCCTGTTTAAAAGGTCATTTAGGACTGGCTCTCTGTGCTCAGGAGCAGGAGAGGAAACATTATTCTCTTCTCTCTTGCAGTTCAGGTCCTTTACTCCTAGGACCAGAAACTCAGGCACTGCCACACTGCAGCTGAGTTGTACCAGTTATGTGAGCTGGCCTAGGCATTTGACAAACTCTTAACAGTTTCTGCTCTCAAAGTGTTCCAAACCCATTTGTAATTTGGGGACAGCATGGATTCAGATGACTCTAGGTTTGATTTGTTAGAATGCCTCACTTAGCTTTAGACTGGGAGCACACCTGGAAGATGGCAATCAGTGTGGTCAAAGGTCTAAGATCTCAGACTGCTGGGAATAGTTAAGAGGCACTATATAAGCCGGGCATGGTGGCTCACACATGTAATCCTAACACTTTGGGAGGCCCAGGCCAAGGCGGGAGGATCACCAGATGTCAGGAGTTCCAGACCAGCCTGACCAACATGGCAAAACCCCATCTCTATTAAAAATACAAAAATTGGCCAGGCATGGTGGTGGGCGCCTGTAATCCCAACTATTTGGGAGGCTAAGGCAGAAGAATCGCTTGAACCCGGGAGGCGGAGGTTGCAGTGAGCTGAGATTGCACCATCGCACTCCAGCCTGGGCGACAGAGCGAGATTCTGTCTCAAAAAAAAAAAAAGGGGGGGGGGGGGGCGGGCACTATACTATACACACATTGTTTCAAAGACATCACACATTTTTAGCCCCCCAGAAGAAAAGTTTTATGGGAGAAGAGCAGTAAGAACAGTAACCATCTTTGAGATTAAATTTACTCGTAAGTGTGCTATGGGGTGAAATTACAGGGACAGATTTTAGTACAAAGGAATAGCTTTTCAAAACAGATGTTGTTGAAAGAAGGAGAAGACCAGATAAGACTAGATGAATTTCAGTATCTCACAATTCCTATCTGTACCTCATAAGCCCCACATCCTCCCTGCCACCCAACTTTCTTGTCAAGTTTTTATGTTATCTGCTCCAGGACTGCTAAAATGTCTTGGTCTTACAACTAGGAGCAACTGAAAGTGTGCCCAGTCCCTCACCTGCATTGCCAGATCTAGGAGTTCCTTAGAAACGTGTTGATTGGCTCCTTCTAAGTTCCGGACCAGGTCACCAGCAAAATTGCTGTCCTTGGGAGTGAGCAGGGTATAGGCCACACCTTTCTCACCCGCTCTTCCCGTGCGGCCAATCCTATGTGTGTGAGTATCAATGTCTCGTGCCACATCATAGTTAATGACAGTCTTAATTGAAGGAATGTCCAGACCACGGGCTGAAATAAAAAGCAACCACATTCTTTTATTCTTCATCTGTAGTCAAAAGATCAAAGTAACCAGAAATGCTAGTGCTCTAAGAAGCCACATTTCCTTTATCTAGGCGAAGTGCTTGGGTTTGGTGAGCTGAGATACAGGCATGTTAAGTCACCACCATAGATTCCATGATGTTAGGCCTTCTAGTGTAAGGAACTTTTGTTTTTTATTTTTTTGAGATGGAGTCTCACTCTGTTGCCAGACTGGAGTGCGGTGCCGTGATCTCAGTTCACTGCAACCTCTGACTCCCTGGTTCAAGCGATTCTCCTGCCTCAGCTTCCCAAGCAGCTGGGATTATAGGCACACGCCACCACACCCAGCTAATTTTTGTATTTTTAGTAGAGACAGGGTTTCACCATGTTGGCCAGGATGGTCTCAGTCTCCTGAACTCAGGTGATCTGCCTGCCTCCGCCTCCCAAAGTGCTGGGATTACAGGTGTGAGCCACTGCGTCCGACCAGGACTTTTATCTTTTGCGTCAAGAATCTGCCATGCCCTCTTCTCTTGCACTGGGAATATATTTTTAAAATGTGTCATGAAGCTGAGAAGTTCTCTCCTTTCTGGGAATATCAGTGTTTAAGGGTAGTTATTAAAACTTGACAGAACAAAGCAGAAATAATATTCCAAAAACTGTTCTCATCCTGAGTGAAGTTGCCCAACTAAGCTGTGTATAGTAGATCAATGTAAGACATCTACTATATTCTGACATACAATAAGGGCATTCATTGCCTTTTTTCCCCCAGTGACTTCTAGCTGCAGGGATTCTTTTTTTTTTTTTTTTCTTGAGACGGATTCTTGCTCTGTCGCTCAGGCTGGAGTATAGTGGCTGGATCTCAGCTCACTGCAAGCTCCACCTCCCGGGTTTAGGCCATTCTCCTGCCTCAGCCTCCTGAGTAGCTGGGACTACAGGCACCTGTCACCTCACCCAGCTACTTTTTTCTATTTTTTTAGTAGAGACGAGGTTTCACCGTGTTAGTCAGGATGGTCTCGATCTCCTGACCTCGTGATCCGCCCGTCTCGGCCTCCCAAAATGCTGGCATTACAGGCTTGAGCCACCGCGCCCAGCCGCTGCAGGGATTCTTTGATCAGAGAGAGACACTAAGTGAAAAGTGGTGTCTAGAGCTCCAGACTATGATCCCTGTGCTGAACTGCTGCTTCCTTGGGGGCTTGGGAGGGGATGGCCAGTCAGGCCAATAGTCTTTCCATCAGCCTGCTCAGATATTACATGTCTTATACAGTAAGACAGAGTACCCTTATAGCCTAGGAACTTAATGTTGTTGAAAAATTCATACTCTACCTGCAACATCTGTGGCCACCAGGACTGGGATGTCCTTTTTCTTAAAGTCTGAAATGACCTTGTTTCTCTCACTCTGATCCATATCCCCATGGAGCAGCCCAAGATTATGACCCTCCTGTTTAAGGTTATTCGCTAGCTCTTCAGCATTGGCTTTTTTAGTAACAAAGAGGAGGACACTCCCTGAAGAGGTAAACTCTACCAGACGCCGGGTAAGCCAGTTCCATTTACTAGGTCCAGAATGGAGAATCTCCACAATCTGTGTCACATCTTCATTTGCCTGAGAAGGAAGAAATGAAACAGATGATTGTGACATTGGAGTCACAGGCCACCTAAACAAGGACTAGCATTGTATTTTCCACCTGCATCGAGAAGACCTTCAACAATCCAGTTCTCCTTGGGCCTTCCTTCAGCAAGTCAAGTGCAGCTCAAAACTCACCTCTCCTTTTCAATCACCTTGCTCTCCGCCTGGTGTACATACCTAATTTGTATGCCCCACTACTTTCTAGAGCTTTCCTTAACAATAACCATGGCAAGCAACTAAAGGATTCTTAAGCAGCCATAACTGAATTCCAAGTCCCAATTCAGAGAAATTTTCCACATAGCGCATATGTACAGGTAAGAAATGAAACCTGATTTTTGCCAGGCCTTTCAGGTCACCCTTTCCCTCCTGTGTAGGCCCCTCCCACAATAATTAAAACGTCAGTTCCAACCTAACACACTGTAGTATGCTTCCAGGAAGATCTTTTTGTCTCTTTGAAGCCTTTTTAAAACAATTATAAAGTTTTGAGACATTCAGTAAAACAAACAGAAAAGCAAAATGAACAAAATCAACTCGTACCCATCACCTAGCTTCAATGATTCCCAATATTTTGCCAGTCCTCTTTCATGTATCCCCACAACTTGCAAAATACCAAATCTCAAGCATGTTGCATCTATAAACATAACATCTTTTTTTATCTCAATAGTGAGAAATTAATTCTGTGTTCCATAATATGAGAAATAAACACATTAAGGTCCCATCCAGCCCTGTTTAGGGTTACCTCTCCAATATCTCCCTGCACCACTCGAATAGGGTCGATCAGGATGTCTCTGGCCAACTTTTCAATCTTTTTCCGAAAAGTTGCACTAAATAAGAGAGCTACAAGATAAGATAAATTCTGTTAGAGAAACAGTATGATATCTTTATGAATACCCATTAAGCTTCTTTGGCATTCAAGATTATTCAGTTTTTTTACATAAGCTCACCTGAGCTTTAAATTTAGTTTAAAAATTGATTCACTAGCGAAAGATTTGCTCTTATTCTATTTTTATTACATTTTTAGTTAAGACAAGTTGTCAGCATGGTTCAGAAAAAGACTCTTGATTTCAAATCAGCAGATCTGTACTGTTCATTGCTTCTACCCGCTGATAAAACTGTATAATTTTGGGCAGCTTATTTAATTTCTGAGGCTTGCTTTTATCATCTATAAAAAGGAACAAGTTATATCTAGTGCTAAGATCCTGTCCAGCTCAGATAAACTCATTACCTCCCTCGTTACGGTTCTCACCAGTACACACATGATCATTTTTACTTCCATAACTCTGAGTGCTTATAAAATAAATAAGTGTCCTTTTTAGTACAAATTTGGTTTAACCAAGGTGCTTCATACATACTCTGCCTGTCAGGACGAACATGACTTGCTATGGATCGAACTTGGTACTCTGGAAGAAGCAGAACAATAAAATTAATATTATAACCTGAAATACAGTTTGGGAAGCCTGGAAAAAGCCATTTTAGTAAAAGTATTCACAAGAAGTTGTAAGAATTAAGAAAATTAGAAACCCCAGGCCGGGCGCAGTGGCTCATGCCTGTAATCCTAGCACTCTGGGAGGCCGAAGCAGGCGGATCACCGGATCACTTAAGGTCAGGAGTTTGCAACCTGGTCAACACAGCTCTCTCTACTAAAAATACCGGAAAAAAAAAAAAAACTAGCCAGGTGTGGAGTAGGTGCCTATAATCCCAGCTACTCAGGAGGCTGAGGCAGGAGAATCGCTTGAAACTGGAAGGAGGAGGTTGTAGTGAGATCGCACCACTGCACTCCAGCCTGGCCAACAAGAGTGAAACTCTGTCTCAAAAAAAAAACGAAGCTCCTAGACATATCGTTCAGTATAAAAGTGAAAAATTTTCCCTCCATCCAACTGGGCTAGGTCTAGCAGTGTTCCAATCAGTAAAGACAGCTATGAGGATAGGAAAGCAAAGGGCCTCGAATCATCTGACATTCACCTACCCAAGTACACAGACCTTAACCTCTATGATCAAAGGCATATGAATAAAAATAAAGACAGAGAAAATATTTCCCTTATATACAAAGGCACTTTGAAATTTCCTCAACCCAATAAAACCTAACATACTTTTCCAGAGAAAACTCGTAAAAATGTTCATCTTAGCTATATTTCTAGTCTAACCCCATCCAGGAGTATTTTTAGCTTCTCTCATGCTGAAAAACTATTCTAGAAAGACATGGGAAAAAACTAATATCATGAGGATGGGGAAAGAAGAAACTGGTATTCAAGGCATACCAAATCCCATGTCAAACATTCGATCTGCTTCATCAAACACAAGGTAAGAGACTCTTTGAAGATTGGTAGCTTTCTTTTTCACATGATCAATCAGTCGACCCTATGAGATCCACAAAATGAACAGTAAGTATAAAGGCATTCACAGGGACTTTCTAAGCAGTTGCACTCCTGGCAAAAAAGTGCTAATTCTCTAGTCTCAGACTGTAATAGATAATGGTCCAACAGCCATGTACCTTATGCACTACTTAGCTCAAAAGAACGGAAATTTTGAAAACTCAGTTGGCTTCTTCATTTACACTGTGATTTAAATTCTGTGGGAAAGTGGCCAGAAGCATGTTTTGAGGCATTCTAAAGTAACCTGATTTAAAGCATAATGACAGGCTTCAATGTTTACACTCTTCTAGGCTGTTCTGACCATATGTATCTTTCTGATTCTTGATGAACTTGGCAATCATTTTGTAGGAGAAAACAAGAAAAACTATTTGACACAGAGGGGAATTTGTAGCTACTAGCCTATATGTCACAGAGACTCTTACTGGACTGCTAATTTAGCCACCAATCAAAATTAAAACCACAGGCTGCCATTCATCAATATATTTTCAACTCTGCTTTTACCACATTTTAGGGGAAATTCTCTGCAAAACTAATCATGTTTTCCACACCGAGGAAGGCTGAGAAGCCATTTAAACACAAAGCATACTTACTGGGGTACACACAACAATCTCTGCCCCCTCCTGAAGGGCCTTGGCCTGCTCCCACATACTCCCTCCTCCATATACGGCCACTGATCGAAGATTATATGCTTTTCCAAACCGCTTACATTCTGCATGGATCTACAAAGTTGTGAATAATATATTAACAAACTGTGACACTAACAAATACCTCTGTCACAACTCAAACGAAGTTCTGAAAAACAGAATGTGATGTCATAAAAAATCAAAACCTGGAACAATTTTATTCATAAAGGTATAAATGAAAAGAATATCATTAGGGCACCTCAAAAGATTATATAAAATCTTCCTTTATTCATTTTACCTCCTTCTCTTTCTGATCCTGTCACTGCTTTTCTACCAAGACAAAATGAATTCATCCTACAAAAAAACTGTCAGCTTATAATACAAACAATTCCCATATCACAATAGACTTTTCCTCTTAAAAACAATAGTTGTGGCTGAACGCAGTGGCTCACACCTATAATCCCAGCACTGTGGGAGGCCGAGGCAGGCAGATCTCTTGAGGTCAGGAGTTTGAGACCAGCCTGGTCAACATGGTGAAACCCCGTCTCTACTAAAAATATAAAAAATTAGCCAGATGTGGTGGCGTGTGCCCGTGATCCCGACCTCTCGGCTGAGGCAGGAGAATTGCTTGAACCTGGGAGGTGGAGGTTGCAGTGAGCTGAGTTCACGCCACTGCATTCCAGCCTGGGCAAAAGAATGAGACTCTGTCTCAAAAAAGCAAATAAATAAAAATAAATAAAAACAGTTTTTAGGGGAAAGTATGTATTTGGTTATATAGGAAATATTTAACACATAATACTTTCCAAAGTTTCCTGGTAGCACAACACTGTGAATATACTTAATGCCACCAAACTGTACATTACAAATGTACAGTTAAGACGCCGGGCACGGTGGCTCACGCCTGTAATCCCAGCACTTTGGGAGGCCGAGGCGGGTGGATCAGGAGGTCAGGAGATTGAGACTATTCTGGCTAACATGGTTATACCCCGTCTCTACTAATAGCCGGACATGGTGGTGGGTACCTGTAGTCCCAGCTACTCGGGAGGCTGAGACAGGAGGATGGCGTGAACCCGGGAAGCGGAGCTTGCAGTGAGCCGAGATCGCGTCACTGTACTCCAGCCTGGGCAACAGAGCGAGACTCCGTCTCAAAAAAATAAAAATAAATAAATAAATAAATAAATGGTTGGCCGGATGCAGTGGCTCATGCCTGTAATCCCAGCACTTTGGGAGGCCGAGGTGGGTGGATCACGAGGTCAGGAGATCGGGACTGTTCTGGCTAACAACACGGTTAAACCCCGTCTCTACTAAAAAATAGAAAAAATTAGCTGGGCGTTGTGGTGGGCACTTGTAGTCCTATCTACCTGGGAGACTGAGGCAGGAGAATGGCGGGAACCCAGGAGGCGGAGCTTGCAGTGAGCGGAGATCACACCACTGCACTCCAACCTGGGTAACAGAGCAAGACTCTGTCTCAAAGAGATAGTCAATTTTGTGTGTATCTTACTGCAATTAAAAAAAAAAAGGTTTCCTGGTCGTTCTACCTCACTTGATTGGCTGGTCCCTTGCTAGTCCACATATGGAAGGAGGCATTCTATAGAAAGCACATACCTGCTGGCAAAGCTCCCTGGTAGGACACACAATCACTGCAATTGGTCCATCACCTGGTTCCAACTCCTTCTGGTCCATTATATGAATCAACATGGGCCATATGAAGGCTGCAGTTTTCCCACTACCTGTTTTGGCAATACCAATCATGTCTCTACCACTCAATGCCACAGGCACACCCTGGAGAAAAAGTAAAATATAACCACTCTAAAATTTCAATTCTAAAGGTGTACTGAAGCAAATCCTGGGGAAGGATAAATGACTACTAATGACATTTTTATATGCAATGGAACAAAACATATCCGGTGCTATGCATACTGGTTGTGAAATAGAAATATCAATATCCAACATTCTCATTAACTTCTTAATTTATAGGAAATGACATCATTCTCATTATGTGGATATCAGCCACCACTTACAGAACTGAAACAACTCCATTTTGTTTAAAATATAGAAATGAAAAATCAAGGCTGGGCAGTGGCTCACGTCTGTAATCCCAGCACTTCGGGAGGCCGAGGTGGGCAGGCTGCTTGAGCTCAGGAGCTCGAGACCAGCCTGGGCAACATGGTGAAACCCCATCTCTACTAAAATACAAAAAATTAGCCAGGTGTGGTGGCATACGCCTGTAATCTCACCTACTCGGGAGGCTGAAGCAGGAAAATTGCTTGAACCTGGGAGGCAGAGGTTGCAGTGAGCCAAGATTGCACCACTGCACTCCAGCCTGGACAACAGAGTGAGACTCCGTCTTCAAAAAAAAAAAAAAAAAAAAACCAGAAAGATCGCAATTTATAATGAAGGGTTGCTAAAATTTTTAAAAATTTTCTCCCCTTGAGGAGGTACAGACTATCTCATTCATATACAGAAAATGAGAATTTTCTTCATAAGAATAAATAAGTCCCATATATAAATGGGAAAAAGAAGCTAAAACTTTCAGTAATGAATGAGAATTTTCAAGTGATGGACAAAGGAATTCTAGTCATTGACAGCACTAAACTTGTCCATATACAAACCTTTATGGTTACGTTTAGGCCTAATAAATTATTTTCTTCATATCATATTTTCAAGATAGGTATCAGATACAAAAGAATATTTGCCAGCCATTTAGTGACTTCTTAGAGTAATAAATACCTCTATCCTTATCAATAAGGTTCTACACTAAACACTGTTTTACTACTGTGATTTGTTTTTAAACTAATATAGTCACAAAAGATTACCCTACTTTATTTTTCTTTCATTATGTTTTACGTACCTGACACTGTATTGGAGTGGGCTGTGTGTATTCAGATTTCCGAATCTGGTGCATAAGTTGTTCGTCAAACCCAAAATGAGCAAAGCTACTTCCTGGTCTAGGAGGTGCAGCACCAGAGACCTAGAGATAGAGACAACTCCCCAGAATGACTTGTACTTCAACATCAACAGCATTTGAAGTTCAACAATACTTACCTGGATCTAGCATTTTAAAGCTGGAGTATGAAGTGAAAATACAAGTCTGTAAGCCAAAATCATACAATGAAAAGGCAAAAACCTCAAATGGTAACAAATATAAACCCCATATTAAAAACTCCTTGACAAATATTCCCAAGATAATTGTCATACAATTTTAAATGATTAAAAATTTATTAAATCAAAATTAATTTTCTCATAACAAACAAAATGGAAAAAAAACTGTTCAATGAATTGGGAAGTCATTACTGTTCTTTCTTTTGCCATTTTGCATAAGCATTAACCAGAGGGTAGAAAAAAATTAATGTATCTTACTTTTGAAATGAAAATTCCAAGTTGGCTCCAAATAAGACAACTCTACATATGCTGGCTACAAAGACATAATCTACTGCCTCCATTTTCAGTTGTGCCTGATGAATTAACGTCTCCCTTAATGACTGATGGTCTAGCCACTGTCAAGCCCTGTTCAAACTGTACCCAGGTGAAGAATGGGGCTTATAATCTCCATTGTGTCCCCCAAAGTGGTAACCTTTCAACGCTCCTCTGGTGATGCTGACATTTCCAGTCAGGATTTCACTTAAAAATTTTTAAGTGAAAAAAATGTTAAAGGTTTTACTTAAAAATTTTCTTGGGTCATTGGGGAGGTGAGTACCTCTTGGAAAACAGACAAGTGTACACACACCAAATACACACCCCTCCTGGAAAACAAGAGTTTAAACATCGTGTAGCAACTGATAAGGTGCACACAGGCAAGAAAGTTGTCTATATTAAGAGTAGATAGCATAGCATATTCTTTCTGTGTGTTTCATTTACCATCTATCAGCACCTTAAACCAATGTAGCCAATGTGCAGCTCAAAACTTTTGGTAGGCAGTTTAAACCATTCTGAAATCAGTGCATGCGTATTTTAAAAGGTATTAATTTATTCTAATTTTTAAAATAAAGCATACTATATGTAATTTGACAGACAAGTTTATATTAATTTCAAAATATTCTAAGATATCATATGTTAACATCTATTAATTTTGTTTCCTCTTCCTTTAGATGGGGACTCCCACCCTTCATCACTAGCCCATCCAGCACAGAACATACAGAATTCACTGAAATATGAAAGAAGAAAATGATCTTATCCTAAAACAGCATCTAGAAGACTAAAACAATCAAATTAAGAAACGTGAACAGAAGGGACATAATAATTATTCTGGCAAAGACAGTTCAGAGATCACTAGAAAAGAAATTCAAGGTTATTAGTTTAGATAACCAATAATAATACTAAATCTGGACTAATTAACATTGATATAAGAATACTGAGCTTAATGATTGTCTTACCCGAAGATTGAGCTTATGTCGGAGATCTATTAACTGCTGTGGAGTGAGGTTGGTTATCTCTTCATGCTCATTGTAAAAGTTTTTTTCAAATGGTGGATAGTCAATCTGCAGGTCCAATTATTCAAAGTTAGTCTAGAATTCAAGAGTCAATTCTGTAAGTTTGACTTTAATGCAAAATAATCTTTTCCAAATAATACACAAGTAAAGCCATTCCAGCTAGAGAAAGCAAAAAAATTAATTTATTCTCAACTTAGATCTTAAAAAGTACAGATAATTTGTTTTCTGTTCCTATTTTCAATATAAACACCAACCTACTTCTTTTTTTGGTTGACACACAGTCTCGCTCTGTCACCCAGCCAGTAGTGCAGTGGTGCAATCCTGGCTCACTGCAGCCTCCGCCTCCCAGGTTCAAACAATTCTCATGCCACCTCAGCCTCCCAAGTAGCTGGGATTACAGGCATGAGCCACTGTGCCTGGCCTAACACCAACCTACTTCCTAAAGAGACTCTTAAGGAAACCTTGAATTTGAACAAGCTTGAAGGAGACTAAGGAATCTCTATAATGCCAAAGACCTCAGAGGACAGAGAAGATATTTCACCATATAACATTTAAATATGTTTTGAATTAAGCTGTTTAACCTAGCTCTAAGCATTTAAAAACATTCCTAATATTTCTTTTGGAGATAGTTCTGCTTTTAGAGGGAGTTCTATTCTGTTTAAAAACATGGAGTTGTTTGTAACTTTTAAAAAATGTATGGCCAAGCATTTCCAATTCCAGAGAGAGTAGTAGTCACTTCTATTATTCTTTTCATAGCTTACTGTACTAGGTATACAAAACATAAGCACACCACCACCTATCAATTTGGCTAAATTATTTTTTATAAAAAAAATTTTTTTTTCAGTGACAGGGTCTTGCTATGTTGCCCAGGCTAGACTCCTGGGCTCCAGTGATTCTCCTGCCTCAGCCTCTCCAGTAACTGGGACTCCAAGCATGCGCCACCATGCCTGGCTCTTAAACTTCTTTTTTAAGAAAAATATAAGCATTCTATAGGCAGTTAAAAAAAAATCATAATTCTGGATACATAAAAAAAATTGGCAAGAAGAGTGACACTGTCTTGTATTTTCACAAATCTCTTTATTAATGTCTAACTTAAATAGCTCATACAATATTCAAATTGTTGCAATAGCTTGGTTTTATTTAAGCCTATAAGAAAATCTGGCCTCCAGGCCAGGAGCAGTGGCTCATACCCGTTATCCCAGCACTCTGGGAAACTGAGGCAGATGGGTCACTTGAGGTCAGGAGTTCGAGACCAGCCTGGCCAACATGGTGAAAGCCCATCTCTACCAAAAATACAAAAATTAGCCGGGCAGAGTGGCACACGCCTGTAGTCCCAGCTACTCGGGAGGCTGAGGCAGGAGAATTCCTTGAACCTGGGAGGAGGAGGAGGTTGCAGTGAGCCAAGGTCGCGTCACCGCACTCCAGCCTGGGTGACAGAGCAGGACTCCATCTCAAAGAAAGAAAAGAAAAAATACGTAGTTGAAAAAGGGAGGAGAGTATTTTAGTAGCCTTTTCAGATACTTTTCTTTTTTTTTTTTTTGAGATAAGAGTCTCCTCTGTCGCTCAGGCTGGAGTGCACTGGCACGACCTCAGCTCACTGCAACCTCCTCCTCCAAGATTTAAGTGATTCCCCTGCCTCAGCCTCCCGAGTAGCTGGAATTACTGATGCCTGCCACCAATCCCAAAGACGGGGTTTCACCATGTTGGCCAGGCTGGTCTCGAACTCCTGCCCTCAAGTGATCTGCCCGCCTTGGCCTCCCAAAGTGCTGGAATTATTATAGGCATGAGCCACTGCATCCAGCCCTTTTCAGATACTTTTTATTTTACACTAAAACTTGACAAGTGGTCATTTCCTAAAAGTTATTTTCATTGTGTAATCAGAAACCATATTACTGAAGTTTTTACACTCTGTAACATTATAATCCATTTGTCTATCATGTATTTTGAGTTGAGCTTTCATTCATGCTTGACTTTGTAATGTCATATGTAGATCATTTGGAAAACACTGGTTCGCCGAGGTTACATACAGATCATCCAAATGTTAACACATTTCATTATATTAAAAATCAGTTATTAATATCACCATCAATTTTGTCACAACTTTTAAGTACTGAAAAGCTATCAAGCCTACTGTGGTAGATATAAGTTTTCCAAATTCTAAGTTTTGCTTGAAAGCTTGACTTTTTTTTTTTTTTTTCTGAGATGGAGTTTTGCTTTTATTGCCCAGGATGGAGTGCAATGGCATGATCTCAGCTCACTGCAACCTCTGCCTCCTGGATTCAAGTGACTCTCCTGCCTCAGCCTCCCGAGTAGCTGGGATTATAGGCATGTGCCACCATACCCAGCTAATTTTGTATTTTTAGTAGAGACAGGGTTTCTCCATGGTGGTCAGGCTGATCTTGAACTGCTGAACTCAGATGATCCACCCGCCTCGGCCTCCCAAGTGCTGGGATTACAGGCATGAGCCACCGCACCCAGCCTGAATTTTGTTATTAAAAAACAAAATTTAGATGGAGTTTCACCAAGTTGCCCAGCTTCTCTCAAATTCCTGAGCTCAAGTGATCTACCCACCTCAGCCTCCCAAAGTGTTGAAATTTAGGCGTGAGCTTCTGGCCGAAAGCGTGAATGTCTATCATTGGTAATAAACACTTTCAATTGTTTTCCTTGAAGTGTCATTGATTTTGTCCAGTGAAAGTGGTGTTCTATGAAAAAAAGTGGCTAGTTCACCTTACAACTCAAACACATTAAGTGCTTTTCCTTGAAATGGCTATCATATTTTGGTACGCAACAGAAATGCTTTATGCGTACTTCCCATTTTATCACACAGAATAAAAAGACATGTAGATCTAGGATCATGATTTTAATAATTTTTACTGTTTCATAAGGGCATTCTTGAGTGAAACTGGTCTTTTTTTTTTTTTTAACTGCAATGGTCTGAGAACGGAGAACATGCCTACTAGAACAGTTTGGTGCCACTGGCTTGATTCATGCTAAGGCATCAGCAGTTTTACTTATCACTGCTTTTACACCAACAATGCAAATGTTGATGCAGTAACAAAGGAAAATAATCTTGGTATAATGAAAAGTGTTTGGACTCTGTAGGCTCCCTGAAAGGGGTTCTTGGTCCACACTGAGAACCACTGCTCTAGATCTAGAATCATTAGTATATGTGAGATCTCGGCTGATATTTAACCTGGATGAAACACTGATATTTTTTCAAGTGGGTATACTGATGTCCTCATTCCTTAAGGATCCTGTAATTACTGGTTCCACTTTGAAGAAATAGCCTCTCATCTGCCCCAGATCTGGGACCAACAGTAAAAATTTATAGCAATTAAAAAAACAAATGTGGCCAGGCACAGTGGCTCACATCTGTAATCCCAGCACTTTGGGAGGCCGAGGTGGGTGGATCACTTGAGGTCAGGAGTTTGAGACCAGCCTGGTCAACACGGTAAAACCCCATCTCTACTAAAAATTAACCGAGGAAGCGGAGACTGCCGTGAGCCAAGACTGAGCCACTGCACTCCAGCCTGGGTAACACTGCGAGACTCCGTCTGGAAAAAAAATAAACAAAAAAATAAATGCATGCCAGGTGCAGCGGCATGCACCTATAGTCCCAGCTACTCAGGAGGCTGAAGTGAAAGGATTGCTTGAGTTTAGGAGTTTGGGGCCAGTCTGGGCAATATAGCAACAACAACAACAACAACAACAAAGAGTAAACACAGGCCCCAAGCATTCCCAGTTTGAAAGAAAGATGCCACGGCCAGGTGTGGTGGCTCACGCCTATAATCCCAGCACTTTGGGAGGCCGAGGCAGGGGAATCACCTGAGGTCAGGAGTTCAAGACCAGCCTGGCCAACATGGTGAAACCCCGTCTCTACCAAAAATATTTTTAAAAAATTAGCCAGGCATGGTAGTGGGCACCTGTAATCCCAATTACTCGGGAGGCTGAGGCAGGCAGAATTGCTTGAACCCAGGAGGCAGCACTGCAGTGAGCTGAGATCGTGCCACTGCACTCCAGCCTGGGGGACAGGGAAGGGAACGGAATGGAACAGAATGGAGGGAGGGAGGGAGGGAAGAAGGGAAGGAAGGAAGGAAGGGAGGAAGGGAAGGAAGGAAGGAAGGAAGGAAGGAAGGAAGGAAGGAAGGAAGAAAGTTAGGAGGAAAGGGAAGAGAAGGGAGGAAGGAAAGAAAGGAAAGAAAGGAAGGAAAGGAAGGAAAGGGGAGAAAGAAAGAAAAAAAGAAGGAGAAAGAAAAAGAGAGAGAGAAAGATGGTAAGTATTGGTTCTGGAAAACAAGTATAATTACTTGAAAAAAAATGTTTTAATTCTAAAGTCAAATGTAAGTGATTTGGCTATACTTTTGAACAAGATAGGCTATAAAGCCTCATGGAATTTGTGGCTCAACCAGTAGAGATGACAAGATGCATACGCTCATGATGTAAGAGTATTCCAGTATTGGGAAAATCTAAATGTTAAAGCTGAAGTAAAGTATCAGCTTGAAACAAGAGTAAAATTCAGCAAGAAATACCATACCTCTGAATGATCAATGGGGGGAAGAGGATCAATTATTTTTTTGGTAGGTGCAATTGGATTTCCGTCACTATCATATTCTAGATTGTCTTCCTCTTCCTCCTGAACCATACCAGCAGTTGGGTTTTCTGCCATGTATCGAAAATAAGCTTCCTGCAGGAAAGCACAAGAACATAATCACACCCAAGTACAATTGAGAATGTTTCTGCTCCTGTAATTAGCGCACACAGTGTACCAGATGACTGCACAGTTAAAATACCTACCAAGTAAGGCAAGGCCCTTACTAGCAATGATTCCTTTAATAATAGCAATATTTAGAAGAACAACCAAAAGAAACGAATTAAACAGTTAGTACTACTAAATGTTGCAACTTGTTTAATAGAAGACTTATAAATCTGTCTGTTCCACAGCCTTCCTGGAGTGGGGTGTCTACCAACCCTGCCCAGAGCCATAGAACACATGCTGTGGCTTTAACAATCCAAGTTTGGAAGTTAACACTAATTAGAAAGGTCACAAACCTGGAAAGGGCTACCACTCACTCTGATTCTCATCACTCCGCAACTGAACAATGGGGAAAAAAAGACTAATGGACAGTCATTAACGTTCCAGCTTGAAATACAAGAACCACAAACAGGACTCTAAGAGATAGAGGTTAGATGTTACCAGAGGCCATCCATAGGTCCCACACTACACTACTACTTGATTTATCAGAATAAACATTAATTTTGGATTTAAAAAGAAGCAAGCTGAATAAAGCTCGTATCTGCTTTGGATGTCATAGTTGATCAAAAATTCCATCTTCAATATGGGGGAAAGCCATGTGAATCTATGTATTACCAATTGGTCACACAGGTACAAGAGGAGCAAATCAAATGACATTCCTTGCTGAATGTCAGGAATGGCCATTTTGAGTGAAGGCAAGCTCTAGCTTGTCCTCAGTATAGACTTTGTGGATAAAAATAAAAGATAGAAATACTGCATAGGAACTCACTTGGTCATCTTCCTCTTCAATGTCATCTCGAATACCCCTGGAAAAACAAGCGGAGAAACAAACTTCCCTGCAAATGTTCCACATACCCAGCTCCATTCTTACAGCAGATTAGTGTTGAATTCCACACAGCACAGGAACTCTCAACACTAACAATAACAAAGCAGCAATGAGCACACTGTAAACTATCCACCCATTATATATATATGTGTAGCTTCACTCTATAATCTGCAGTTTGCATTTATTTTAAATGGGATGATACGATACCCCCAGAAACAGCAGTTACCAACAAGAATATCAGACGTAAAAACCTTCTGAAGACAGATAGCAAATGGTCCTAGTTTTGTGAATCCATACAACAAACAATGCAGTTGTGAAAAGCATTTCAGACTAAAAAGAAAAAAAAATATTGGATTTGGCATACACTAGAAAAAAGGTCCCAACCTTCTTATTGTCCCCAAAATTTCTAGCTCTAGGGTAAATGGTTTTCAGACAAAAGCAGTTACCTTAGGGATGGGGACAAAGAGAAAACTACATTAACTCCTTTATGAGTTTGGGAATAAAACTCTTATTAAACAGCTCACACGGAGAAGGGGATCATCACCACTTACTGTATCTCTCAGGAGCTATAGAGAAAATACGGTTGCTCCGTTCCCACAACCATCTATTTCTAATCAGACTTTCTACCTAACCTAGAGCACTTGCTATTCCTAAGGCAACCAGCAAGCAACACCACCAGTGTAGGGCAGGTGGAAGGGGATACAACATGCAGTGAATACCAAAACCACAGCTAAATTTCCATACGGAACAGAAACCCTGGTAAGGGACTGAAGCACGGACGGCCAAGCACAGGGAGAAAAAAGTCCAACCATGCCTGGCAGAAAAAGCCTTAGGAGTTTATTCATCAAGGCAAAGAGTAGACTTCTCTTTCCCAGAAAATAAAGTACTTCAAGTTCTGACTACGGCTGCTACAGCACAATGTCACTCCCTAAATAAAATTAGGTATTATTACAGCCCTCCTTATACACAGGTTTTTATACTGTGTAATATTATTTTTCCATCTGTGCTGGTTGAAAAAAATCCCCATGAGTGGACTCATGCAGTCAAACCTGTGTTGTTCAAAGGTTCAACTGTACATAGTTTTCATGATACAGTTGCCATTACTTCTCATAATCAACCATATAGGCATTAACCTATTTTATATTAATTATGAGACAAACTCAGAACAATGAGCCCAAATTTTAGTAATTATGCTCCCCTAAATGCTACTATAATTCATTCCTTGTGCTTACTAAACAACTATTTATAGTCAAAGACCAAATACTATTCTACCAAACTGAATGCTTTTCAATTATTCCAAATGCAAAGACTGTTACCATCTCTATTCTTAAAAAAGTATTCAAGATACAGGAATAACTTCAAGTAAAGTACACAAGTGTACTTCAGTATTTTTTGTCTATAAACTTTGGGGGAATAGGCTTTGCAATACTTTAGCGGTTTTCATGTAACCTTTGTGAAGGAGAAGAAAACAACTTACTTTACGTTTTTTCTTTCTTTGTCCTTTTCTTCAAGCCTCTTCATGTCTCTAGCTGCCTGATCCTAATAAAACAAAAGGCTGTATAGAATGACATCAACTAAAAACACTGAAAGAAACAATTTTTAGATTGGAACAAGTGCCATAATAACTTTAGCTATGTGCTTGACAAGTGCATTTTGATGCCATCAAATTGCATTTCGACAGTTATTTTTCAAAGAGAAATAACTAAATGCTC
Source organism: Mandrillus leucophaeus (assembly GCF_000951045.1). Taxonomy (NCBI): domain Eukaryota; kingdom Metazoa; phylum Chordata; class Mammalia; order Primates; family Cercopithecidae; genus Mandrillus; species Mandrillus leucophaeus. Next base: position 577,838 of record NW_012105698.1, on the reverse strand, counting down.
TATAAACTTGGCTGTATATGGACTGCACAATTTTTATCTGTAATAATGTGCCACACATGGAAAAATGAACAAAAATGCTTGCTTCACAAATACATAACCTTTAGTTGCTTTAAGCTAATGATAAAATTACAGATGTAAAGTGCTTTCAATTCAGGCAGATAAGCCTTCCTCAAAGTGTAGCTTAAGACCACAAACATCTGACTCTGGAAAGGTGGCTCTCAATCTGGGACAATTTTGCCCCTCAGCAACATCTGGCAATGTCTGGAGACATTTTTAATTTTGGGGGTGGTACAGCTGATGGTACTGGTTTGTAGAGGCCAAGGATGGCTACTAAACAACAATACACAGGACAGCCCCACAACAAATAATTATCCAGCGCCAAATGACAATAGTCTCAAGGCTGAAAATTTTGCTCTACACCTACAAATCAGAATCCTTGGGGCTGGAGTGAGTGAGTTACATGTGGGTAGTTTTTACATTTTTCATAGGCAATTCTTTTTTTTTTTTTGAGACAGAGTTTCGCTCTCGTTGCCCAGGCTGAAGTGCAATGGCACCATCTTGGCTCACAGCAACCTCCTCCTCCCAGGTTCAAGCGATTCTCCTGCCTCAGCCTCCTGAGTAGCTGGGATTACAGGCATGCACTACCACGCCCGGCTAATTTTGTATCTTTGGTAGAGATGGGGTTTCTCCATGTTGGTCAGGATGGTCTCGAACTCCTGACCTCAGGTGATCCACCTGCTTTGCCTCCCAAAGTGCTGGGATTACAGGCGTGAGCCACCGTGTCCGGCCTAGGCAATTTTTATATACCGCAAATTGATGATCACTGATCAAAATTAATCGTTTGTATTATACATTTGAAAATCACGGTCAGAAGAATTAAATGATTTTTCTCACATTCTACACAACTTTTCCTCACTATAAAAGCACCATGAGTTTTTCCGGCAATCTCAGATTTTTTTAAATGCCACTATACATACTGTGGCATGATAAGGTGTTCTATCAAACCAAATGTTCCTGATGAAGATAAATTGTTTCAAAGAGAAGCACTGCATACAAACAACCTACTTTTCAGAGGACTGAACTAGCTATAAGATATATTTAAGACTATAAACTGAAGATGACATAAGCAATGCAACATAAGAAACAGGTCACCAACAGTGGAAGAACATATTGTTTAAGCCTACATAAATCCTTTTTCAGAACACTGGCTAAAAATAAATTTTCATCTAGTTCAAGCACTAGAAAAGTTAATACTTTCTATAAAATTTGACATCTGGGCTGGGTGCGGTGGCTCACGCCCGTAATCCCACCAACTTGGGAGGCCAAGGCGGGCAGATCACCTGAGGTCGGGAGTTCAAGAGCAGCCTGACCAACATGGAGAAACCCCGTCTCTACCAAAAATACAAAATTAGCCGGGTATGGTGGTACATGCCTGTAATCCCAGCTACTCAGGAAGCTGAAGCAGGAGAATCGCTTGAACCCAGGAGGCGGAAGGTGTGGTGAGCTGAGATTGTGCCATTGCACTCTAGCCTGGGCAACAAGGGCGAAACTCTATCCCCCAAAAAACCAAAAACAAACAAACAAAAAAAAACGCCAAGCAAAATAATTTAGCCCATTCTTGGATACTCTCACTCAGAAAGGGCTATGCCAGTTTGTACTACCATAAATCTACATTTAAAACTGGAAAATCAAGAGCTAATTTTTTTTTTAATTCATCACTAGGGATCCCTCAAGAAATAATCAGCCCCGATTCTCTGGGAAACGTAGCCCATTAGGAAATCTCCGTATCTCAGAAGATGAAGAAGAAAACAACGCATACCACACATCTCAAAGATGACAATTCATTTACTGCCTTTACTCCTAGGGTAAATCACTTAACAGTTTTTTGTTGGTTTTTTTTTGAGATTGAGTCTCACTCTGTCGCCCAAGCTGGAGTGCAGTGGCGTGATCTCGGCTCACTGCAACCTCCGCCTCCTGGGTTCAAGCGATCCTCCTGTCTCGCCCTCCCGAGTAGCTGGGACTACAGGCGCATGCCACCACACCCGGCTAATTTTTTTTATTTTTAGTAGAGATGGGGTTTCACCTTGTTAGCCAGGATGGTCTCGATCTACTGACCTCAATTCACTTAACATATTAACTAAATACCTACTATGCTGCAAGACACATATACGCCCTGAATAGTCTGGGTGTTTGGTAAGTATCCTGTATAGTTTGGTAAGTGGCAGAAATATACAACACTGTAAGAACTCAGATACAGAATGATACTGCATAAGGAATATGGTGTTTGGAGGTGAACTTTGGCTCTGCCACCTATTAGGTGTATATTCTTCAGTAAGTAACTTAAGTTGTTGTAAATCAGACGGGAAATTCAAAGACCAAACTGGAAATAAATAAGTAGCCATATTCTTCTACAGAAATGTACTCTAATTTTTCTTATATTACCCTGAGTCTTTTGTTTTCTGATATCTGATAGAGAACTAAGTTCGGAAACATAATTCTCCACCCTAAGAAAAATTACAATACAGAGGCTGGGCACAGACCCACACCTACAATTCCAGCACTTTGAGAGGCCAAGGTTGAAGGATTGCCTGAGGCTTGGAGTTTGAGAATAGCCCAGGAAAAAACATTTTCTAAAAATTAGCCGAGTGTGGTGGCATGCACCTGTAGTTCCAGCTACTTAGGAGGCTGAAGCGGGAGGATCGCTTGAGCCTAGGAATTTGAGGTTACGGTGAACTGTGATGGTGCACTCTGGCTTGGGCAAGAGATGCTGTCTCAAAAGAAAAGAAAAATTACAGTGCAAGAGAAATGACAAATGGTTCTATAAACAGTGGCCTCAACGTTAAGAAGAAAACAGGGATTGATGTAACTATGGTGAGCAAGGAAAAGCATGACTTGTCTAATGTAGGCAGCCATTTGCTCAGCAATAGCCTCTTTCTGCCACACAAAAACACAGGCTTAGTATACTGCCAGATCGTCCATTGTTCAACAGCCTGGACTATTAGACAAAATCCCAATACTAAAAATGTTGGCTCACATTTTAAAAAAGCAATGTCTAGGCCAAACAAAAACACAATAATCTTGGATTATTTCTTTCCCTGCTTCCTTGGAGGAGAGGTGTATTCTGGCTGAGGACAAGTAACTAAGGAATCTGAAAGGATTTTATTTCATAACCAATTAAGTGACAATTTTTCTTTTCTTTTCTTTTTTTTTTTTTTGAGATGGAGTCTCACTCTGTTGCCAGGCTGGAGTGCAATGGCGCCATCTCAGCTCACTATAACCTCTGCCTCCCAGGTTCAAGTGATTCTCCTGCCTCAGCCTCCCGAGTAGCAGGGATTACAGGTGTGCACCACCATGCCTAGCTAATTTTTTTTGTATTTTTAGTAGAGATGGGGTTTCACCATGTTGGCCAGGCTGGTCTCAAAATCCTGATCCACTCACCTTGGCCTCCCAAAGTGCTGGGATTACAAACGTGAGCCACCATGCCCGGCCAATTTTTTTTTCTTTCCTTTTTTTACAGACAGGGTCTCACTATGCTGCCCAACCTCAAGCGATTTTCCCACCTTGGCCCCGCAAAATGCCGGGGGTTACAGGTGTGAGCTATGGCACATAGTCTAAAGTGATAGTTTTTGGTTTCATTTTGTTCTTGAGAAAGGGTCTCACCTTGTCATCCAGGCTGAGTAGTGGCAAGATCATGGCTCACTACAACCTCAGCCTCCCAAACAGCTGGGACTACAGCAGCATGCCACCAAACCTGGCTGAATTTTATTTTTTGTAGAGACAGGCACTTGCTATGCTGCCTAGGCTGGTTTTGAACTCCTGAACTCAAGGGACTCCCGAAATGCTGGGGTTATAGGTATGAGCCACCATGTCCAGTCATCTAAAGTGACAGTTTTTAAGTAAGGAGAATACTATGAAAAGAAACATATTTTGGTCTAATTAACCTGCAGCTGTATACTACCTAATAAGACAGCAGAAAGACTAAAGCAGGGAGAAAATTTACAAGGATGTAAAGTAGGATGGCTACAGTGGCAACAGAAAGGAAAGAACAGATGCAAGAGCTATTATAAAGATGGACAGATTTTGGCAAATGAGAAGAGGAAAGGCAGCATGATGTATGGGAAAGAGCTAGACCTTCAGGACTACTAAGCAAGAGAAATTAGATTTGAGTTCCAGGTCTGCCACATTAAGTACCAATATGATTTGGGGCAAACGATTTGAATTAACTTAGGGCTCAGTTTTATTATCAGTTAAATATTTTTATTTATATATACATTTTTCTGCCTATTTCCCACGATTATTTTGAGGATTAAATTAAATAATAAGCATTCCTGATAATCTGCTAAAAAAATGAAGAGGCAGTGGTGAAGGAAGAAATTAAAGCCAGTTTTAAGCTAAGGTTGACTATGTGACCATTAATGTCATTCATAGAAATAAGAGAATGACTTGTTGAGGAGGAAAAGATGATGAATAGAGTTTAAGGTACCAGTGGGACACATGTAAAAAAGTCCAATACAATTCTGGAAAAGCAGGACCAAAATCAAAGCGAAAGATGGGACTCAAAACGTAAATTATGCACAGAAAAGTTTTAAAAGTAAATGAGGTCACCAAAGAATATATAAAGAACGAAGATAGTAATCTTATATATCTCTTATACACATCTAGAACGAAGATAGTAATCTTATATACAGTAATCAATATAGAGAGCTGTAAAGTGACCTCTGTATGTGAAAAATTGGAGGAGGATGGCAAGAAGGATCACAAATAACAGTCAGATGGATATTTAATGATTTGTTTTTTTGGGTGCAACAATAACATGGTGGTTGCAATTTTTAAGAGTGTTCTCAGAGAAATACTGATGGATAAAATTGTATGTCTGAGATTTTTAAATAATCCAAAACAGAATTGGATTTGGCACAGTGGCTTATGCCTATGGTCCAAGCTCTTTGGGAGGCTGAGGCTAGGGGATCACTTGAGGTTAGAAGTTCAAAACCAATCTGGGTAACAAAGCAAGACCTTACCTCTATAAAAACTTTAAAAATTAGCTGGGTATGTTGGTGCACACCTGTAAACTCAGCAATTCAGGAGGCTGAGGCAGGAGGACCATTTGAGGTCAGGAGTGTGAGGCTGCAGTAAGCCATGATCATACCACTACACTCTAGCCAGCCCACATCAGAGCAAGACTTTGTCTCAAAAAAGAAAAAAGAAAGAAAAGAAAAGAAAAGAATCGGTGGTGGGAGAGATTAGATAACACAAAAGCGGCCAAAAGTTGTTAACTAATAAAGTTCGTTGAAGGTACATGAAGGCTCATTTTATTATTCTATCTTTGTATGTGTTTAAATTTTTCCACAATAAAAAGTAAATAATAATAAAACAAAAACAAACCGAAAGAAAAAAGTCAGAAAGATGAAAAAGGAAAGTAACACAAAATCACAAAAGCCTAGTGAGAAGGGTTTCAAGGAGGTGGTCATGAGGTTAAATTTCTACAGGGAGGTCATGGATGTTGATAAATAACATTTAAAACTACAGAATACAGAATTTACAATTTTGGCAAGTTCCTTAAGTTTAATTACTTTACATAAATATGTACTTAACAAATGCTAGATTGAATGAGATGTTAATTCCATTCAAAAATATGCTAAGATTATTAAAATAAAACACATACACACATATACGTCTAAAGCTACCATGTTCATGGGTTACGTTCAAATTTCTAGCCACCAACCATCGCAAAAGTACAGGGCAAGTGGAAGTAGATATATGCAACTATCAACTACTGGAGCAAAATTCTCAAAAACTACAACAAAAAAAAAGACCAGAAAACAAATTTTGAGTAAGATTTGAAGTACTAAGTTAGCTTGATCTATTTCTAACTGCTAAATATTTTAATGAAACATGCTGATACTTGCCTCCACTTCAGCCATGAATGCCTCCAAGGGATCATCATCACTGTCAGAATCTACTGGCTTGGAATGGAATTGCTGGCGAGTTGGTGAGTTTTCAGCAGGAATGTAAGGTAAATCAACATTGCTAGAGTCTTCTTCCTCATCTTCAAAATAGCTGAGAATCAGAATGCAAACTGGTAAAGTGAATGTTTACTTTGGGGTCAGTAAATCTTTCATTTAACAAAATTTTTATTATAGTATATCTTACTATTAGGAGATTTAATGTAGATCAAATTAAAGACCTCCAAGGCTTTGGCTAATGACCTAATTAAGTACTACTTAATACATGCAAAATTTCAATATTACAAAAAAGTAATCACAAGAGATTCTCCATTTCAATAGTATATGGTCAAATCATACTCCCAGTTCTGTTAAAACAGAAGAGTTTTCAGTACAAACTTACTGATCATTGTTAGACAAATATAACAAATATTAAAGAGCTGTGCTATGGGAAAAAAGAAAACTTTTTTTTTTTTTTTTTTGAGATGGAGTTTTGCTTGTCACCCATGCTGGAGTGCAATGGCATAATCTCGGCTCCCTGCACCCTCCACCTTCTGGTTTCAAGTGATTCTCCTGCCTAGCCCTCCCTAGTAGCTGGGATCACAGACACCTGCCACCATGCCTGGCTAATTTTTGTATTTTTACTAGAGACAGGGGTTTCACCATGTTGGCCAGGCTGGTCTTGAACCCCTTACATGATCTGCCCGCCTCAGCCTCCAAAGTGCTGAGATTACAGGCGAGAGCCACCGCGCACAGCCAAAAGGAAACTTAATGAAACATTAGAAATTGTTTATTCTTTATAACCCTTAATAAAAACTTGAGATATTCTTTTAAAGACCAAAAACCTCAGAAATTCTGGGCTATTTTCTGGGGACCAACAGAAAACTTCCAGAATTGAAAATAAATGCTCAGGCCAGGTGTGGTGGCTCACACCTCTAATCCCAGCACTTTGGGAGGCCAAGACAGGTGGATTACTTGACGTCAAGAGTTTGAGACCAACCTGGCCAACATGGTGAAACCCTGTGTCTACTAAAAATAAAAAATTAGCCAGGCATGGTGGCACATGCCTGTAATTCCAGCTACTTGGGAGGCTGAGGCAGGAGAATTGCTTGAACCCAGGAGGTGGGGGTTGTAGTGAGCTGAGATTGTGCCACGGCACTCCAGCCTGGGCGACAGAGCAAGACTCTGTCTCAAAAAACAAGGAAAAAAAAGAAAATACATGCTCAATCCAAAATAATTTACGATACTACTTAAGTATTCAGAAAGGACATTTTTAAAGGCTGCATAAGGTATCACTTTCTCTTTAACAAACATTCCAGAAAAGGATGCCAATACAGCTCTTTATAAACTAAACCATTGTTCAGACTCTATCTCAAAATCAAATAGTAATATAACCAAATATTAGTTTAAATAAATAACTGCAGTTTAAAAAGTTAAAGCATTTCAAATCTTCCTAGGAATTATTTTAAAAACTTAAACTGTTATGCTACACACACACACACACACACACACACACACACATATACACACACTAATGTAATACTGTGACTATATGTAACAATAATATAGACTAATATACTTTTTTGTTTTTGAGACAGCCTCGCCCTATCACCCAGGCTGCATTTGCAGCAGTGTGATCTCTGCACTCACTGCGACCTCCGCCATTCAGGTTCAAGCAATTCTCCTGCCTCAGCCTCCCAAGTAGCTGGCATTACAGGTGCACGCCACCACACCCAGTTAATTTTTGTGGTCTTTTTGTTTTTGAGATGGAGTCTTGCTCTGTCGCCCAGGCTGGAGTGCACTGGCATGATCTCAACTCACACTGCAGCCTCTGACTCCTGGGTTCCAGTGATTCTCCTGCCTCGGCCTCCCAAGTAGCTGGGATTATATGCACTGCCACCACGCCCAGCTAATTTTTGTATTTTTAGTAGAGATGGGGTTTCGCCATGTTGGCCAGGCTGGTCTCAAATTCCTGACCTCAGGCAACCTGCCTGCCTCGGCCTTCCAAAGTGCTGGGATTACAGGCGTGAGCTACCATGCCTGGACCAATTTTTGTATTTTTAGTAGAGACGGGGTTTCACTATGTTGCCCAGGCTGGTCTCAAACTTCTGACCTCAAGTGATAGACCCACCTCGGCCTCCCAAAGTGCCGGGATTACAGACGTGAGCCACTGTGCCTCGTCTAAAATATATAGTAAATATGTTTATGCAAACTCCTTTATATAGTAACTGTTATGTACACTAATGTAGCAACAGCATATTCACACTATATACTATACAACGTAATATATATGCGTCAATATATAGCATACACATATACACATATTACTCATGCATATTCATTCATATAGTAGGTTTTTGGTTGGTTGTTTTCTTAGAGACAGTCTCACACTGTCATACAGGCTGATGTGCAGTGATGCAAACACAGCTATCTGCAGCCTCAGACTCCTAGGCTCAAGTGGTCTTTCCACCTCAGTCCCCTGTATATAGTGTGTTCTATTTAACTAATGAAAAAGTAGTCTGAACTGGTTAACTGCTGTTTAGAGTAATTTCTGACTTTGCTAAAAGTTAAACACTACTTGTCCATTTGACTCCTAAATAACATGTCAGCTTTCTAAAATGCTGCTGTGTACTTTCAAAATATTTTGACCAGATGCAGTGGCTCACACCTGTAATCCCAGCACTTTGGGAGGCCGAGGTGGGCAGATCACCTGAGGTCGAGAGTTTGAAACCAGCCTGGCCAACACAGAGAATCCCCGTCTCTACTAAAAATACAAAATTAGCCAGGCATGGTAGCGCATGTCTGCAATTCCAGCTACTAAGGAGGCTGAGGCAGAAGAATCGCTTGAACCCAGGAGGCAGAGGTTGCGGTGAGCTGAGATCACGCCATTGCACTCCAGCCTGGGCAACAAGACTGAAACTCTATCTCAAAAAAAAAAAAAAAAAAAAAAATTAAACTCCAGTCTTTTAGAAGCTTTTTTTTCCAATTAAAATCTGCTGGGTGCAGTGGCTCGTGCCTATAATCCCAGCACTTTGGGAGGCCAAGGTGGGAGGATCACTTGAGCCCAGGAGTTTCAGACCAGACTGGGCAATAAAGCAAGACCCTGTCTCTACAAAAGAATAAAAAATTGGCCAGGCGTGGTGGCTCAGGCCTTTAATTCCAGCACTCTGGGAGGCTGAGGTGGGTGGATCATCTGAGGTCAGGAGTTCGAGACCAGCCTGGCCAAACTGGTGAAACCCCGCTTACACTAAAAATACAAAAATCAGCTGGGTGTGGTGACAGGCAGCTGTAATCCCAGCTACATGGGAGGCTGAGGCAGGAGAATCACTTGAACTTGGGAGGTGGAGGTTGCAGTGAGCCAAGATCGCGCCGCTGCACTCCAGCCTGGGTGACACAACAAGACTCCATCTCAAAAAAGGAAAAAAAGAAGAAGAAAAAAAAGAATAAAAAATTAGCAGGGTGTGGTGGCATGTGCCTATGGTCTCAGTGACTCAGGAGGCTGAGGTGGGAGAACTGCTTAACTGCTTTAGCCTGGGAGGTCGAGACTACAGTGAGCCTTGATCGCACCACTCCACTCCAGCCTGGGTGACAGAGACCCTATCTCAAAAACACAAACAAACAAACCAAAAAAACCCTCAAGCAGTGAAGCAGTGTCAGAATCAGCTTGGAAATAATAGCAACAAGAGATTTCTTCAGATTCAGCAAAGAGAGGTATTTTGTATAGAAATTAGAACTCAACCCCTCAAATCCCAGCCTTTTCTAACCACATTATTATATCAGCAAGTTAAAAATGGTAATTGGTAAAAAGCATTTACCAATTATGAGAACTATGGGAAAAACGTGAGTAGATTTTTCTACCACTATCAGATGTTTCAACATAATAGTTTTAAAGACTTAGATGTAGCCCGGGCCCGGTGGCTCATGCCTGTAATCCCGGCAGTTTGGGAGGCTGAGGTGGGTGGATCACGAGGTCAGGAGATCCAGACCTTCGTGGCTAACACGGCGATGAAGCAAACTTGTATTTCCATCAATTTTGACAACTGCCTATGTTTACTAAACAATTTATATGGTGTCAGTAAAAGACTGCAGTAAAGAACACTAGACCAGGCACAGTAGCTCATGCGGCGCAGTAGCTCATGCGTGTAATCCCAGCACTTTGGGAGGCCAAGGCAGGTGGTTCACCGGAGGTCAGGAGTTAGAGACCAGTCTGGCCAACATGCTGAAACCCCGTCTCTACTAATAATACAAAACTTAGCCTGGCATGGTAGTGCATACCTGTAATCCCACCTACTCAGGAGGCTGAGGCTGGAGAATCACTTGAACTCGGGAGGTGGAGGTTGCAGTGAGCCGAGATTGCACCATTACACTCCAGCCTAGGTGACAAGAACAAAACTCTGCCTCCAAAAAAAAAAAACAAGAGAGACCACCAAAAACCACATGAATTATATAAAACTCTCCAGCCATATTTATGTTTCAATGCCTTTTTTTTTTTGGAAACGGAGTCTTGTTCTGTCACCTAGGTTGGAGTCCCACGGCGCCATCTTGGCTCAATGCAACCTGTGCCTCCCGGGTTCAAGCGATTCTCCTGCCTCAGCCTCCTCCTGAGTAGATGGGATTACAGGCGTGCACCACCACCATGCCTGGCTAATGTTTTGTATTTTTAGCAGAGACAGGGTTTTACCATATTGGCCAGGCTGTTCTCGAACTCCTGACGTCAGATGATCCACCCATCTCGTCCTCCCAGAGTGCTGGGATTACAGGTGTGAGCCACCATGCCTGGCCTGTTTCAATGGCTTCTAATACCACATTGAGCAACAGCCCAGTAGGACGTAACACCGAATGAGTAAAGGTATAAGTAACCCCACAGGTATTACATTCCTTACAAATGAGTAAACCCAATAATTTAACTTATTAGGAACCATGGAATTCAGCAAGACACATAACTTAAGAAGTCATTATTATTTGAGAAACAAAGTTTCTTTGCCTCAATTTCTGCTGATAGAATGAATATCTCAAAGCCCAAACTTTGCTACACCACCAGGAATTACCACTTACGCATTTTCTTCATCAAAGTTGGCCCGCTTAGATCCAATTTTGTAGAAAGAAGGAAGCTGTGGTGGAGCTGACTTTCCAAATCCAGAAGAAGAGCTGGTTGCCCCAAAGGCACTGTGGGACTGCTGTGGGAGTTTGGGTTCCTCCTTTTTCCCGGCACTGATGGCGAAACCTCCAAAGCCAAATCCTCGCTTAGTGCCAGGACCACCTTTATTCCAGTTCATGGTGCCAATGACTGACCTGTTAGGAATAAGATACACAAATATAAATTTAACTTTAAAAAGTGTATAGCCCCAAGGGCCAGGCACAGTGGGTCACGCCTGTAATCCCAGCACTTTGGGAGGCCAAGGCAGGCAGATCATGAGGTCAGGAGTTGGAGACCAGCCTGGACAATATGGTGAAACCCCTTCTCTACTAAAAATACAAAAAATGGCCAGGCGTGGTGGCACACACCTGTGGTCCCAGCTACTTGGGAGGCAGAGGCAGAAGAATCACTTGAATCCGAGAAGTGGAGGTTGCAGTGAGTTGAGATCGCTCCACTGCACTGCAGCACAGGCGACAGAGCGAGACTCCGTCTCAAAAAAAAAAAGAAAAGAAAAGAAAAGGAAAAAAAAAAAGTGTATAGCCCCACTGAGTTGTATGTCTCTTCCAACCTCCACCTAAAATTTTATTTTAAACTTTAGCTTCTCAATTAAAACTATAACATTGTAGTCAGGAGAGTGGCCCAGGCCAGTAATGCCAACTATTTGGGAGGCTTAGGCAGGAGGACTACTTGAACCCAGGAGTTCCAGATTACACTGAGCTATGATCACGCCACTGCACTCAAGCCTGGGTGACAGAAAGAGACTGTCTCTTTTTATACTAAGAAAGGAAAGAAAAGAAAAGAAAACAAAACAAAACAAAAAAAAAAAGAAAAGAAAATCCCATCCATCTCATTAAGAGATTCATTTCCAGCCCAGCTATTCAGGAAGCTGAGGCAGGGAAACTGCTTGAGCCCAGGAGTTCAAGGTTACAGTGTGCTATGATCCTGCCTGTGAATAGCCACTGTATTCCAGCCTGGGCAACATAGTGAAATCCTGTCTCTTAAAAAAACAAAAACAAAAACAAAAACCACAAACGTTGACATTGTATTTCAGATACACACCATGCTAGCCTCAACAAATGATTATATTTTCTAAAACACTGAAGGAATTGTTTTAATTTTATTGGGGACTCAATGTAAACCGGAATGCAGTATTTAATATCATCCCCTCTAAAAGGATTTTCCTGCTAATTAACATCTTATTAAGCTGACAAAAATACTCATAAAAAAATATTTTGGGGAATCTGATATGTGCTAGGTCATTGGAGATATAAAAAGACTGAATATCTTCATCCTTATATGAAAGACTGAGGTGCTATCAGCCAAGACTCCCCAAAAACTAGAGGTTATCCTCAGGTAATGACATCTGGAAGAATCAAAGAATCAAAACTTAAAAGATCAGTTATTTGTAGACAGTATCTATGTATTCATGCCTGAAGGAAAGGTACTATCAACCATGTATTTATTGAACAAATGCCCAACAGAAACACTATCCAGGAAGAAACTATGATTCACTGACATGTTGCCTGAAGTATTCAGTTAGCCTGTGGTTAGGAATTACAAAGAAATTTCTTGTGTATTGATAAAATCATTTTACAAACAATACCTTACATTAGTCTTGGCTCCAAAAACCTTTTTTTTTTTTTTTTTTTTTTTAAAGGAACAGGGTCTTGTGATGTTGCCCAGGCTGGTCTCAAACTCCTAGCCTCAAGACCCCCTCTCGCCTCTGCCTCCCTAAGTGCTGGGATTACAAGCATGAGCCATTGTACCTGGCCCAAAAAACATTTTTTTTTTTGTTTTTTGAGACAGTCTCAATCTGTCGCCCAGGCTGGAGTGCAGTGGCCCAATCTCAGCTCACTGCAACCTCTGTCTCCTGGGTTCTAGTGATTCTCATGCCTCAGCCTCCTGGGTAGCTGGGATTACAAGTGTGCACCACCACGTCCAGCCAATATTTTATATTTTTAGTAGAGATGGGGTTTCGCTATGCTGGCCAGGCTGGTCTGGAACTCCTCGCCTCAAGTGATCTACCCGCCTCAGCCTCCCCAAGTGCTGGGATTACAGGAATGAGTCCCTTCACCTGGCCCCCAAAAACCCTTTTTAATGACACAATTTACCTAAGTTTTACAGAAAAGTAGAAAGCAAAAAAGAACAAAATTTAAAATTACCTGAAATTTCCTCTCCCAGATACGTAGTTTTGTTGTTTTTTGCTACTTCTATGCATATGTGTGTACACATACACACAAATTAAAAATTGAAACCATACTATACATACTATTTTAGTTACTGATTTCTTCATCTAATGATATACTGTGATATTGTTTAATGTCAATAGATATCTATTTCTTCACTACTTTACAGTGTAATACTAATAACACAATGTTACAAAACACATCATTATAGCTACATCTTTGTGCACACCTTCAATTATTTCCTTAGGAACAAGTTTTAAAATGCAGTTGCTCAAAGGAAAATGCACTCTGAGTTTTAAAAAAAAATTTTTTTTGCGACAAGTTCTTGCTGTCACTCAGGATGCAGTACAGTGGTCTGATTGCAGCTCACTGCAGCCATGAACTCCTGGGCTCAAGGGATCCTCCCACCTCAGCCTCCTGACTAGCTGGGACTACAACATGAGCCACCATGCCTGGGTTTTTATTTTAATTTTTTGTGGTCTCACTATGTTGCCTAGGCTGGTCTCAAAATCCTGGCCTGAAGCAGTCCTCCTACTTCAGTCTCCCAAAGTGCTGAAATTAACAGACATGACCCATTTTAATTACTATTTACATTTATGAAAAAGTATCCATTACACATTGAGTAAAATAAGGGCATAAAACAAGGTGGGTAGTATGATTTAATTTATGTAAAACCCATGAGTTATGTATACAGAGATAGCTGATAGGCTGTTTATCACAATGTTTAACAGCAGTTATTTGATTTTTATTTTGTTTACCATTAGTAAGAAAAATTAAAATGTTTAATTTTAATTTCCACTAGCTTTAAAGCCAGGGTGGAAAAAAATTCCAAAAGCTGTTTATTATAGTAACATTGTCAAAGAGATCAGAAACACACTGCTCTATGCCCTTGTCTATATATACTTTATAGGTTTTGTTCAACTGCTATTATACACAGCACTTAGTTGTTTGCTTAGTATTAAGGTGTTTTTTTGGTTTGTTTTTTGGGAGACAGAGTTTCACTCTGTCACCCGGGCTGGAGTGTAGGGGTACAACCTTGGCTCACTGCAAACTCTGCCTCTTTGGTTCAAGTGATTCTCTTGTCTCAGCCTCCCGAGTAGCTGGGATTACAGGTGTGTGCCACCAGGCTCAGCTAATTTTTTGTATTTTTAGCAGAGATGGGGTTTCGTTATGTTAGCCAGGATGGTCTTGAACTCCTGAACTCAATCAATCCACCCACCTTGGCCTCCCAAAGTGCTGGGATTACAGGCATGAACCACAGCGCCCAGCCTGCTTAGTATTAAACTTGAATTACACCACGTCAATCTCCACTTAGACCCTTAACTCCAGATAGAAACTGTCTTTACTCATTTTGGACCTCCTTCTCTAACAGTGAGAATGACTAAGGTACTAATTTACTTGAAGTTCATCTCCTGCTCTCTTTAGGAATCCCGTAAGGGGATTCCTTCAATCAGGGAATCAACATAATTCCGGTGCGATGAACTTTAGTAAGAACCTTTACAAGCAAGGAAATTTTAGCATCTGACATTTTTAAACTAATCTATAAGCCTATCTTTTCAAGAGCTGTTCCCAAGCAACAAAAATGATGGGTTCAATTTTAATCTCATTTTTCCTAGTGTATACAATGTATAACAAGGAGCTAATGAGCCATAAGGATAAGAAAGCAGACAAAGAAAGGATAGTGTAAAGACATTTTACATTCAGGTGGATTTTAAGAATCACACAATCTCCTATCGGGAAAACTTTCAATGGTTTACTGAAAGGTTGCTGAGAAGGTCACACAGTATACGAAGTGCTAGGCATTCATACATGAAAGATACAGTCCCTGTTCTCAAGGAGTAGACAGTGTAGTCTGAGGCAGCTGAAAACAACATCATGCGTTCTAGCAGACGTACTATACAGAGTGCATTCACTGGTGGTCCATGAGTGGGAGCAAAGGCATAGAAGTGTTCTGAGAGATGACATGTTAAATTTTGAAATCTCAAGAGGCATTAGATCAAAGAAGCATTAAAGAAGGGCATTTTAGATGGAAGGATCTGTTACATGCTATGACAGAGAACAGGAAATAGTTCAGTGCAGCTAGAGTTGAGTAGGACATTTGGGAAATTTGTAGGACACATGTTCAGAAAGACAGGCAGGGCCAAGATGAACAGCTTAGAAGGCTCTGCTAACGATGTACCATACAAAACTGTATTCTACTAGCTACAAGGAATTGTTAATTTTATACAGAAGAGGAATTTTCAGATCAGTGTTTTTGAAAGACAGAATGAGAGATACTCATAGTAGAGGCAAGGAAAGTAGGAGGCTGTTGCAGCAATGCAGGTATAAAGCAACAAAATTCTGAACTAAGAAAGCACCTGTGAGAAAGGAGAAACGGGGGATGGATCTGAGTTATTTATTTAGACATCTGAGGAAAGATCCATTAGGATTGTGTGATTAGTAATTGGTGTGGAAGCTAAGGAAGAAGAGTTTAGAATAACTTCAGAAGTTTCTGGCTTTAAAGATTGGATGAATTGTGGAGCCACTAATGGAGATGGAAAGCTAAATGAGGCAGGCTTGCAAAACCAGGTAGAAGGTGAGTTCAGTATCTATGAGAGAGCTAAGCAGAGATGCCAAGTAGGGTCAGGAACTGCGGACAGGGGTCTGGAGTGGAGCTATAGATTTGATGTAAGCCATTTGCATTTCAAGTTACTGATGTAAATAAGCTAGCAGAGATGGAGTCTTGCTCTGTTGCCCAGGCTGGAGCGCAGTAGCGCGATCTCGGCTCACTGCAAGCTCTGCCTCCCGGGTTCACGCCATTCTCCCGCCTCAGCCTCCCCAGTAGCTGGGACTACAGGCGTCTGCCACCAGGCCCGGCTAATTTTTTGTATTTTTAGTAGAGACAAGGTTTCACTGTGTTAGCCAGAATGGTCTGGATCTCCTGGTCTCGTGATCCGCCCACCTCAGCATCCCAAAGTGCTAGGATTACAAGCGTGAGCCACCCCGCTCAGCCCGGTAAGACAATTCTTAATGTATATCACTATTTAGGAAAAGAGAAGCTTACATGGAAACTTCAGATGGAACAGGGATGGGGGAAGGGAAAAAAAAGAGAAGCGAGGGAAGGAAGGAAGGGGAGACAAGGAGGAACACAGGCGAGGAGAGAGAAGCTCTATAGGCAGAAAACTAAAGAGAAGTCAGGTAAGTTAAGAACTAAAATGTGCTAGCGCAGTGGCTCACACCTGTAATCCCATCACTTTGGGGAGGCCGAGGCAGGCCTGATCACGAGGTCAGGAGATCACGAGGTCCTGATCATGAGGTCAGGAGATTGAGACCAGCCTGGCCAACATGGTGAAACCTCGTCTCTACTAAAAATACAAAAAATTAGGCGGGCGCCTGTAGTCCCAGCTACTCCGGAGCCTGAGGCAGGAGAATGGCGTGAACCCAGGAGGCGGAGCTTGCAGTGAGCCCAGATCGTGCCACTGCACTCCAACCTGGGCAAGAGTGCAAGACTCTGTCTCAAAAAAAACAAAACAAAAAGAACGAAAATGCTTCTGTGGTATATGCAACCAAGAGTCATTGGTGAAAGCAGTTTCAATGGAGCAGTAGGGACAGGGCTGAGGAGTACCTGACTGGCAAGTAAGTGGTAGAAGATGAAGACTAGGTCAAGGGGAGTCAAAAGTACTTTGTAGGCTGTTTATCAATGACAGGAAGGAGAAAGTGAAGCATTAACTACAGAAATTTTATTTTTTAAAGAAATATATGTATGTTTATATGCTAAAGGGGAAAAACCAGTAAAATCTGAAAAACTGAAGAAGCAAAATGACAGAAAAAAATCATAGGATTTCCAGAGAAGACCAGACACAATCAAAACTTTTAACAGAAGTAACTCACTCTTCCCCCAAAACTGGAGCGAAGGAGTGAAAAGAACAAGTATGAATATAAATCAGCCCTACCAAATAATCAAAAGGTTCATATTACAAAAGCAGCAAATCAACTCCTGCCACAAACAGACAGGCAGTGAGACCTTGGGCAGGTGATAGTTGCTTAACGGCTCTCAGACTTAGCAAGATGCAAAAGCAATCCTTTCCCTAGCTCATCTAGAACACATAGCCCATTTCCCCTCAATTACTGACTCTAGGAAGACCAAGCAACTGTGCTTTCTATATACCCTGAGTAGAATGTTAGCTCCATGAAGGCATGGACTTTGCTCAATTTGTCCAGCACTATATCCTTGGTGTCTGTGTAGTACTCAAAAACTTTTGCTGTATGAATAAATATCATGTATTCAGGCTCTCCAAAATTCATCCCAGTATTTGTGAAAACCGTCTTTTATTACTACAAACCTTGTCATCTAGCTATCCACCCTTCCTGATTAAATCTAAGCCAGATCATCCTCAATGTATCATTACTTAGTCTCTTGAGAACAGTTTTTCCTACTTTTTTTCTTTTTTTTTTTCTTTTTTTTTTTGAGAGAGTTTCGCTCTTGTTGCCCAGGCTGGAGTGCAATGGCGTAATCCTGGCTCACTGCAACCTCCGACTCCCGGGTTCAAGTGATTCTCCTGCCTCAGCCTCCCAAGTAGCTGGGATTACAGGCATGTGCCACCATGCCTGGCTAATTTTGTATTTTTAGTAGAGATGGGGTTTCTCCATGTTGGTCAGGCTGGTCTCAAACTCCTGACCTCTAGTGATCTGCCAGCCTCGGCCTCCCAAAGTGCTGAGATTACAGGCGTGAGCCACTGTGCCAGGCAGTTTTTCCTACTATTAAACCATGTAGTGTTATGGCTACAGAACTCTGACAATCACAGAGGTTTGTGGGAGTACAGCTGATAGAAGAAGCAAAAGATAGCCACCCAAATTTCTATTTGGTTACTAAAAAAATAAAAGACTCAAGTGCAGTGGCTTACGCCTATATTCCCAGTACTTTGGGAAGCAGGAAGATGCTTTTGAGATCAGCCTGGGCAACACAACGAGACCCCATCTCTACAAAGAAAACAAAAAAGAAAAAAAAAGAGATACCTAGAATAGTCAAACTCAGACACACAGAGTAGAAGAGTGGTTGCCAGGGGCTGGGAGGAGGGGAGAACAGGGTATTGTTTAATGGGTACAGAATTTCAGTTTTACAAGATGAAAAGTGTTCTGTGGCTAGATGGTGGTTATAGTAGCAAAAGAACAAAATCAGGTGGGCACAGTGGCTCACAACTGCAATCCCAGCACTTTGGGAAGCCAAGGCAGGAGGATGGCTTCAGCTTAGAAGTTTGAGATCAGCCTGGACAACAATGCAAAACCTGGTTTCTACAAAAAATACAAAAATTACCCAGGTATGGTGGCGTGCACCAGTAGTCCCAGCTACTCGGGAGGTTGAGGTGCGAGGATGGTCTGAACCCAGGAGGCAGAGGTTGCAGTGAGTGGAGATCATGCCACTGCACTCCAGTCTGGGCAACAGAGCCAGACCCTCTCTGGAAGATGATAATAATAATGGACATTAAGTACAATGCTGCTGACATGTCTTTTGCTATAAAAAAAAAATAAAACCATGAAATGAGCACATGTATTTTTAGGTTATTTTAAACAAATTATGAGGAAGCAATAGGCTGTATAGGCTTCAGTCTCTAAAATACAAACACACAGGAGTTCGAGACCAGCCTGACCAACATGATGAAACCCCGTCTCTACTAAAAATACAAAAATTAGCTGGGCGTGGTGGTGGGCGCCTGTAATCCCAGTTACTTGTGAGGCTGAGGCAAGAGTATCGCTTGAACCCGGGAGGTGGAGGTTGCAGTGAGCCGAGATCGCGCCACTGCACTCCAGCCTGGGTAACAGAGTGAGACTGCATCTCAAAAAACAAAACAAAACAACAAACAAACAAAAAACATACTTGGGAAAATTCAACTGTATTTTTGTATTTTTTCTCTTAAAAAATACTTCTTCATTTCCTGCTGGGGTGCCAAAAAATAAAAATTTTAAAAAGAATCCCTTTGAAATACCTAATTTGAAAAGAATTAGCTGCATAATAGAGCCATAAACAAAGTTCACTGAGTATTTGCTTAAAAAAGAACAACCTTAGGTTGGTTCTTAGTAATAACATCCATTGTTTTATACTGACCAATAACCACAGATAATTTTGTTACGTGCCCAGTACTATGAGGGACATCCCTCATGCATACCCGCCTTTCCATCTCCACCTCCACTATTGCAGTTATTTCCTAAAAAAAATCTTTCTGATTATTGGGAGGCCGAGACAGACGGATCACAACGTCAGGAGATCAAGACCATCCCAGCCAACATGGTGAAATCCCGTCTCTACTAAAAATACAAAAATCAGCCAGGCGTGGTGGCACGCACCTGTAGTTCCAGTTACTCAGGAGGCTGAGGCAGGAGAATTGCTTGAACCCAGGACACGGAGGCTGCAGTGAGTCACGATCGTGTCACTGCACTCCAGCCTGGGCGATAAGAGCGAGACCCTGTCTCAAAAAAAAAAAAAAAAAAAAAATCTTTCTATTATCAAACTCCCACAGCACTACCAGAGTGATCACCAAGTCAAAATATACTGAGTGCCTACTTTGTGCCAGTAACCGCTCTAAGGTGCTAAGGATACAGTAATGGAATCAGACACAGTCACATTCAGAGTTCACAGTCTGGCCCAGGAGAAAGAAAAACTAAATCATGTAATTCCAGGTAGCAAAAGTGCTATGAAAAGCAAGCAAGAGGGTAAGAGGCAAGCTATTACAGACTTAAGTCAGGCAAGGCCTCTCTGAGACGAATGACATTTGACAGGTAATACTCCCCCGACTACTGTACCAAGAATGTCTGTTTTATTGGAAAAGTAATGGTGATGTACATCCAGATGCTTCATCCCAGCAAATCTTCCATAGTCTATGAGAAGCGATTCTGTATAGTAAAGCATAAAATGATGGAGTAATAGTGAGACACACAGTGAAAAGAGAAAAGCAAGTTTTACATCCTTTGGTAGAGTAGCACAGTGTGTGTTAATACTGTGGAACTAGAAAAAGTCTCACAGAAGGGAGGTCAGTATTCAGATGCTTGTAGAAAACCCTTTCCAGGTTCTTCCAGAACACACATTTCTGACTATGTCACTCTTCTCAATTCCATAGCTCTCCACAGTTAATCATGCTGGAATGAGACCCTTCATTGTGGCATTAAACTACTTTACCATTCATATTTCCCAAGGTCTCTCCACGAGTACTCAGTTTTCCAAGAAAACAAGCATTCTAGTGAATCCTCTTCCTTCTACCTGGGTCCCCTCCCCATCAAATCTCTTTCTTATAAACTATAAGTACCTACCAAAGTCCTATCCTACAAAGCACATCTCAAATACCAACTCCTAAAGACATGAATATGATTTCCCCAAAGAAATGGCATCTCCTGGCCAGGCACGGTGACTCATGCCTGTAATTCCAGCACTTTGGGAGGTCGAGACAGGCGGATCACCAGGTCAGGAAATTGAGACCATCCTGGCTAACATGGTGAAACCCTGACTCTACTAAAAATACAAAAAAATTAGCCGGGCGTGGTGGCAGGCACCTGTAGTCCCAGCTACTGGGGACGCTGAGGCAGGAGAATCACTTGAACCCGTGAGACAGAGCTTGCAGTGAGCCGAGATCTCGCGCCACTGCACCCTAGCCTGGGCGACAGAGTGAGACTCCATCTAAAAAAAAAAAAAAAAAGAAGAAATGGCATCTCCTTCCTCAATTCCCTTTCCAGTCCAATTCCATATTATAGGATTCATGGCTGAAGAAACAGGCTTATTCACTTTTCTCTTATGTTTTCAATATTAGATATTCATTTATTCAATATGTAAAAGACTAAAGGAGATCTACAACTAGGCTCAGGAGAAACAGTCAACATGGGATGAAGTCCTATTTGGTATGGTTCTAGGCACTAAATCCTATGGCTGGCTGGGTGAGGTGGCTCACACCTGTAATCCTCGCCCTTTGCGAGGCTGAAGTGGGAGGATCACTTATGGCCAGGAGTTTGAGACCAGCTTGGGCAACACAGCAAAACCGTGTCTTTACAAAAAAATTATAAAAGTTAGCCAGGCATGGTGGCACACGCCTGTAGTCCTAGCTGCTCAGGAGGCTGAGGCAAGAGGATTGCTTGAACCCAGGAGTTCCAGGTTACAGTGAGCTGACTGGACCACTGCACTCCAACCTGGGCAACACAGCAAGACACTGTCTCTAAAACATAAATAAAACGTGGTGGTTTCATAGGAAATCTTAACGGAATAGTAAAGTAGCACAGGCTGTGTGTAAACCATCTTTGCTACTAACTTGATATGAACCTCAGGGAAGTTATTTAGCTTCTCTGGGTTCAGTTTCCTCATCTATAAAATGGTGAGAGGCTGTGTATGGTGGCTCACGCCTGTAATCCCAGTACTTTGGGAGGCTGAGGCAGGTGGATTACTTGAGCCCAGGAGTTTGAGACCAGCCTGAGCAACACAGCCAAACACCATCTTAAAAAAAAAAAAAAAAAAAAAGATGAGACTATCACCTATTTCAAGGGTTGGTGTGAAAAATTAAGTTCATACACAAAAATGTACTTGTTCAATACGTCAGCTGCCAACTTGTTTTTCATTATATTATTATTTCTGAAGACCCAATTTCTTCATCGGTAAATTGAGACTATCAGACTTCTTTCAACACAGGTATTTCACACATAGGTGCCACAAAAACACTGAAGATGTCAGAGATCACCATGAGCTAACAGGCAGGGGTAAGCGTCATAAAAGAGCCAGAAGCCAGGCTAGGCACAGAAAGATGCAAGCTGGGTAGAGACATGCAGAGGATGACATTCTAGGGAGAAAGACTGAACTAGCGAAGGCTAGGAAGTGAGAATAAATGCGGAACACGCTTATAAAGGAAGACAATTTAGCTAGTTTGTGTTTTTGGCAATGGTGGAAAATAAGATATGATCTAAATGACTTTAAATATAGTGGACTAAAAACAACTGATTATATAAACCACATTACTTTATCACTTGCATTTCTGGAGGTGGAAGAAACAGTTCTAGTGACAGTGATTAGCATCTACTCTACATAATACCTTGAGAGTATCTCACACACTATATAGAGGTCAGTTCTTTAATGAGAATCTATATAAAAACTCAAGAACGTAATCACATTCTTCTAAACTAAATATAAGTAAATGCTAGGTTATGGTTATTTTAGAAGCATCCCTTCTCTTGTCAGCTTAAAGCAACTGAGAGCTGATTATATGACTATCAATGTAACAAAACAAATTTAAATAACTGCACTCCTCTCTTTTATTAAATTGCTACAATATAAATCAGATATTATCATTCCTCCGATCGAAACCCTCAGATCCTTCTTAAGTAATAGCCTAAAAGGCTCTGGTTGTTCTGCTCACTCCCTTCCCCCAATTCTTCCCAGACTTCATCTCCTAATACTCCCTCAGCTCACAGTGCTCCAAACGCATTGGTCTTCGCACTCTTAACGGGCCAGCTTTGTCCTTCTCAAGGCCTTTATATTTGTTACTCTCTAGCTTGGAACGTTCCTTTCCCCAGATAAACATAGGCTCACTCCTCCTTCTAGTCCGCTTAAACATAAGCTTGTCTGTAGGGACTTCCCTGACCACTTTATTGCAAATTCTAACAACACCTCCCCAACCCCCTTTCCAGCTTTCTTTTTGCTAAGGTACTGATCATCTTCTAACATTGAGTATAATTTATGTATTTCTTTGCCTCTCCTTGCGCTACTAGAAAGTTAAGTTTCACAAAGGCAGGGGTCTAACACCTATCTCTATCACCTAGAACTGCGCTAGAGAATAGGCACCAATAAAAATATCACTTCAATGAATGAACTGTACATTAGGCATTGTGTAAATGCCTCTTCCAGGTACAGAAAGACACATTTTCTTTTCCCAGCTGTCAAAGTCTAAATGTTAATTTTTGTACAAAACACTCACTGCTCACCTCCTATACGCCAGAACTGAGCCAGGCTCTGCAAAGTGACTTAAGACACAGTCCCTGCCTTTTAGGAAGTCCTGGGTGTGTATATGAGGGAGGACAGACATAGAAACATCATTCACAAAAAGAATATACAGGAAATTGGATAACTGCCTATAGGAGTGTAGGCAACAGGGAAATTCTCAGTGATGAGAATATAATTCCCCAAAACTCTCGAGAGCTTCTCCTATGTTTTTGATGCATATGTTTGTAACTCCACATAAATTATTTATTCACATCAGATAGGCTTTCAAGTAGGCCGCAAAAAAGTTTGGGTGACAAAGTGATGCTAATAATCGACCTACTCCAGGCTGCACAAAGATCATCGCTTACATTTCTTCACTCCTCTCATTTGGCAGCTTTTGCCTATCAGGACCCCAAATTCGGAAGCCTGCATCTCCCAAGCGCTGCCTCCTTGGGCCAGAATTCTCCCCGCGCTATCCCTGCCTCGGAGCCGGGCACCCTGCAAATCCCTTTCCTAGGCGAGCGGGCGCCGCCTCCGGAAAGTCGCCAACTGGGCCTCGGTAAGACTTGCGAGGGAAGCGGGAGCTGTGGGAGGGCGACGCGGCTAGGAAGGAACCCTCGAGGCCTCTGCCCGCACTCCCACCCCTTCCCAGCACCCCGGCCGCCGGTGCCCCGAGGCTCTGCCGACTCTTTGTTAAGCAAGGCCGCGGTTCCTCCGCCCTCGCTAGGCCCAGCAGTTGCCTCCAGTGCCCCTAAGGACTAGCGGCCCTGCGTCCAAAACCCCCACGCACAAACCTGCTGCTATGGCTGCAGCCGCAGCTGCTACCACCGCCGGCACGGAGAGAATCCCGCGGCCCAAAGTACGTGCTGTCCCAGCCCGGTCCCGCCGCGCTCCTTCCTCTCCGCCCCCTTCGCCGCCGCCGCCACCGCCACCGCCACCGCCACCGCCACCGCCACCGCCTCACGGCCCGTTGCTGAAGGGGGGAGGGTAACAAAAACCCGACATGCGCAGTGAGGAGTGCGCGGGCCGAAGGGCGGGGCCGGGGCTACGACTCCCGGAAGGCGCCTGACCTAAAAGCTCCAGAACGCCTCCCAGGCTCCTCAGATACTCTGACAGGAAACTGCTAGTTGGGTGGACAGAGTTCATGACCCGTCTAGAAAGTGGGTCTGGGAATGAAGAAAAAGCGGCGTCAGGAGGCTGGTCAAAAAATCCCAAGAGAAAATGGGTTGGGCAGAAACCACATTTACATGAACATGCCTATCATTTAAACTCTGGTCCGTTGCAAATACTACTACAGCGACACTCTTGCCTTTGGCCACGTGGTTCCGCACAGCATCACTACCTTTAGCTTCCGGAGCACCGGTTCCGTGTGACGTCAACTTGACGGAACCCTACGGAGGAGGATTGGTATAGGCGAGAGCAGTTCCGGCCCAGGGGCGGGGATTATGTAATTTTCCCAGAAGCCCCACCTCGCCTCAGCTGGGCGGCGAAGAGGGAGGTCTCGCGCTGTCCCCGGTGTTGCGTCCCGCCCCGCACACTGCACACTGCACACTGCGCGCAGGCGCTGACGAGCCGCTCGCATTCTACGTAACGGACGGCGGAGGCTACGTGAAGAGAGGCGCGGCGTGCCTGAGCTACGGGTTCTGGCTGTGTCCTAGAGGCATCCAGGGCAGTAAAACAGCTGCGATCGCGGAGGCTGCGGCCAGGCCGAGAGGCAGGCGGAGCAGGGGTGGCGGACGTAGGGCGCTGGGCCGGGTTTCGGCCTTGGCCACAGGTAAGGAGCGGGCCAGGACGCGCTTGTCGGCGGGGCCGGCCCAGGCCGAGCGGTGACTCCGAGTTACTTGGCCTGTAGCCCGGTCCGGTTGAGATAATTGTAATGGTTTAGGGGAACTTTCCCACGGAGCTGTGAGCAAATGATAGCCAGAAGGGCAGAGTTAGAGGAAATGTACAGTGTGTGCCGCAGGATGACATTAGGATGTATTGATTCTCTTGGGTGGGGAGAAGCTAGGCGAGGGGGTTTAATAGAAGCAAAAACCTCTGTGGCCAGTCTCCTCTGGAGGTTTCTAGCATGAAACGTGTTTGTATCCAACACGTACAAGGAGACAGAGGAAAGTCTGCATGATTTCCAGAATACTCGTTCTGGCCGTTGTCAGAAAGACCTAATCTAAAATGACAACAAGGAATAATGGCCTCACTCAGTCCCCTTCCCTCAAGTCTGGACTCAGTCGCTGAGGAACTATTGGATGAGGTTGCAGAAAATAATCAAACCAGACTTGTCAGTGCTTGTGTGAATTTTCCTTGGTCCTGTGTTGCTTGCTTCAGGAGTCATAGAGGCTGGGTGGCCTGGCAAGAACTTGTGCATTTGAGAACTGAGTTAACAGGTGCAGCAGAGACTTCTAAGGGGGAAGGCCAAGGTAAAAATGGCTTGGATGGTTGTAACCTAAATAACCTCGAAGGATCTCCATTATAGTGCTGAGTTATCTCAGAAGTGTTTCTGTGGTGTGAATATTCTAAGTGGAAATTCAATTTGAAATGATCAGATCTTTTGGTAGGCTGTTAATCGAGTTGGCTGTTCCAGTGTTAACTTTTAGTTACTTATATTTGAAAAAAAAGTTTTAAGAGTAGGATTTGAAAAGGAGGCCGGGCGCGGTGACTCACGGCTGTAATCCCTGCACTTTGGGAGGCCGAGGGGGGCGGATCACGACGAGGTCAGCAGATCGAGACCATCCTGGCTAACACAGTGAAACCCCGTCTCTACTAAAAATACAAAAAAATTAGCCAGGCGTGGTGGTGGTGGGCGCCTGTAGTCCCAGCTACTTGGGAGGCTGAGGCAGGAGAATGGCGTGAACCCGGGAGGCGGAGCTTGCAGTGACCCGAGATCACATCACTACACTCCAACCTGGGCTACAGAGGGAGACTCTGCCTCAAAAAAACAAGTAAAATAAATATGAAGAAAAATAAAGACAAAATACCCACAATTCTACTATATAAGCTAACTACTATTTGTATGTAAATGTATGTTTTTCTAAACCAAATTTGTCCAACCCATGGCCTGCAGACCGCATGTGACCCAGTACAGCTTTGAAAGTAGCCTAACACAAATTTGCAAACTTTGTTAAAACATTATGAGATATTTTTTAGCTTATCGACTATTATTAGTGTGTTTTATGTGTGGCCCAAGACAATTATTCTTCTTCCCATGTGGCTCAGGGAAACCAAAAAATTGGACACCCCTGTTAAACTTTTTTGTTTTGTTTTTCTTTTTCTTTTTTTTTTTTGAGATGGAGTTTCACTCTTGTTGCCCAGGCTGGACTGCAATGGCACTGTCTCAGCTCACTACAACCTCCACCTCCTGATTCAAGCGATCCTCCTGCCTCAGTCTCCCAAGTAGCTGGGATTACAGGTGCCTGCCACCATGCCCGGCTAATTTTTGTATTTTTAGTAGAGATGAGTTTTCACCATGTTGGTCAGTCTGGCCTCAAACTCCTGACCTCAGGTGATCTGCCCACCTTGGCCTCCGAAAGTGCTGAGATTATAGGTGTGAGCCATCGCACCCAGCCAAACCTTTTTCTTTATGTGCATTTGCTTCTGAAACAATCTGGTTTTCACCTTCATTTGTAACTTTTTTTTTTTTTTTTTTTCATTTAGACAGGGCCTTGCTCTGTTGCCCAGGTTGTAGTGCAGTGGTGCAGTCATGGCTCACTGAAGCCTCAACCTCCTGGGCTCAGGTGATTCTCCCACCTCGGCCACTAGAATAGCCGGACTACAGGTGCACACCACCAGACTTGACTAATTTATTTATTTATTTTTGAGACAGAGTCTCCCTATGTTGCCGGGGCTAGAGTGCAGTGGTACGATCTCAGCTCACAGCAACCTCTGCCTCCCAGGTTCAAGTGATTCTCATCAACCTCCCAAATAGTTGGGATTACAGGTGTGCGCTACCACGCTGGCTAATTTTTGAAATATTTTTAGTAGAGGCAGGGTTTTACCATGTTGGCCAGGCTCGTCTCTAATTCCTGACCTCAAGTGATCTGTCTACCTCGGCCTCCCAAACTGCTGGGATTATAGGAATGAGCGTGAGACTTAGCTAATTTAAAACATTTTTTTTGTAGAGAGGAAGTGTCACTATGTTGCCCAGGCTGTGTAACCAATTTTTTAATTACTTTGAGGTTTTTTTTTTTTTGAGACGGAGTCTCACTCTGTTGCCCAGGCTGGAGTGCAGTGGCCGGATCTCAGCTCACTGCAAGCTCCGCCTCCCGGGTTCACGCCATTCTCCTGCCTCAGCCTCCCGAGTAGCTGGGACTACAGGCGCCCGCCGCCTCGCCCGGCTAGTTTTTTTGTATTTTTTAGTAGAGATGGGGTTTCACCGGGTTAGCCAGGATGGTCTCGATCTCCTGACCTCGTGATCCACCCGTCTCGGCCTCCCAAAGTGCTGGGATTACAGGCTTCAGCCACCGCACCCGGCCTTACTTTGAGGTTTTTATTTTGTTATTTGTGTTTTGTTTTGAGGCATGTTTCACTGTTACCCAGGCTGGAATGCATTAGCATGATGACAGTTCACTGCAGCCTCGGCCTTGAGAGCTCAAGCAATTTTCTCACCTCATTCCTTGAGTAGCTGGGACTACAGGCACATGCCGGCAAACCCAGCTAATTTTTCTATTTTGTTTGTAGAGGTGGGTTTTTGCCATGTTGCCAAGGCTGGTCTCCAGCTCTTGTGCTCAAGCAATCCACTCTCCCCAATCTCCCACAGTGCTGGGATTACAGGGGAGAGCCACCACCCTGTATAACAATTTTTAATGGACAACAGTAGCTTTGGTTTTTATACATCCATAGTTTAATCAAAGAGTTTAACCAAATTTCACCATCATAAATAATATTGTAGCACATGTCCTTGAAACTGAATTCCTGTGCAAATTTATTTTCAATTCAGGAATTGTGCTTTATCTTGGCATAGTATCTACTGTGGCGATATGCTTTAGTGAAGGTACATTTAATTACAGTAGGATCATTGTGAAAAGCAGTGAATGCCAAAGGAGTTTTTGTATTACTTTTGCAATAATTGGTTAGCCTTTGATGATTATTGAATGCTTATATGTAACAAAAGTTCTGTTTTAGAAAGATGCTGGTGGTTTTTGGGGAGAAAAAGTAGGGAGTGGGGAGATCATTAAGACAATACCCTTTAGAATAATATAGTGGCTCTTCAGCAGGTGGGGGTAACTTGGATTGTAGTGGCTGTGGGAATCAAAGAAAGAAACACCAGGATTTGATGGCTGATAGATTTCAAGGGAAAAAGAAGGCAAAACATTAGATATCTTGTTCTTTTCAACAAGCAAGACTGGAAAAAATGTGATTGATATTAATATACAAATAAGAAATTCAGATACCTGATGATTTTGAGATGACTATAGTCAGGGATAGGGTCAGCCTGAGGGGAGGCCTGTGAAGTAAGAATGGTCTTTGTATTTTTTTAAAGTTTTTTTTTAAAAAAAAGAATATGCAGCAGAGACCAGTATGTACCCCATAAAGCCTAAATATTTACTGTCTTACTAGATAACACGAAAAGTTTGTAGGACATCAAAACAGATATGTCTTCAAGGTTACAGTGAGTTATGACATAGGGCTGATGTTTAGATGAGGGACAGGACCGGAAATACAGCCTAAATGGGTTTGATGGTTGAAATATACTTTTCAAATTTCAGCTCAAATGGTCTCCCCCGTCTTTTTTTTTTTTTTGTGAAGCCTTACCTATTTGGTAAAATGGTTACATTGTCCTCTGTGTTTTCATATAATTGGGTACATATTTTGTCACAGATATGATATTATATTTGTTAATGCAGAAACTTTTTTCATATATTAGAAAACTTAATGTTCTTCAAAAAGCTATAAAATGATATATTCAATTCCATCATACACACTAGGAACAATTGGTTAGCAAAAAATTACTGCTTCTAAGCAAGTTATATGAAAGCACAGCCACCTACCTACATTTGAGAAGCAGCCTGAGAAGTGGTTCATAGCATGGATTCTGTAGGCAAAACTCCGGGATCAAATCACAGCTCTTTGTCACTTGGTAGTTGTACTACTCAGCATCTCTCTGCCCCATTTTCCTTATCAGTGAAATGGGGGTGTTAATATTGCAGCTTTCCTAAGAGCGTTCTTATGAGGATTAAATTAGTTGCTTTTTGTAAAGTCTTTAGAACAGTGTCTAGCACGTAGTAATTTAAGTGTTTGCTCTTATGATAATTTGTTCATGCATGAACACAAATCAATCTAAGGGTGAATGGCCTTTTTATTCATGGATTATTCTTGTTACCACTAACAGATAAATAGCTACATCTTACTCCTTCATTTTTACCTCCTTCTCATTTTCTATAGAAAACTTTTTAATAGGCCCTCAAAAAATGCTTACTGAATACTCTGTGTCAATGGACAGAGAGTTTTAGAAAACCCAACCTAAAGAAATTAAATGACTTGGGCTGGGCGCAGTGGCTCACACCTGTAATCCCAGCACTTTGGGAGGCCACAGCAAGTGGATCACCCAGGAGTTCACAACCAGCCTGGCCAACATGGTGAAACCCCATCTCTACTAAAAATATGAAGGTTAGCCGGGTGTGGTGGTGCGTACCTATAATCCCAGCTACTTGGGAGGCTGAGGCAGGAGAATCAATTGAACCCAGAAGGCAGAGGTTGCAGTGAGCTGAGATCACACCATTGTGCTCCAGCCTGGGTGACAGGAGCAAAACTTCGTCTCAAAAAAAAAAAAAAAAAGAAATTAAATAAATGACTTGATGACTTGTTGAAGATTTTACAGATATCTAGTGCCAAGATCCAGACTAGAACCCAAGCCTCTTGAGTTGTTCTTTATATAATGTGATCTGAATCTAATAGTACTGAATAAGAGAAAAGCAGGAGAGGTTTATAGATTTTTACTATTTATAAAATCTGATCAGTATGTATAGAATGGCAATCCATTTTGGGGTTCTCTTTTTTTTTTTTAAGCTTTTTTTCTCAAGGTGCAATGAAAGCCTTCCACACTTTCTGTGTTGTCCTTCTGGTGTTTGGGAGTGTCTCTGAAGCCAAGTTTGATGATTTTGAGGATGAGGAGGACATAGTAGAGTATGATGATAATGACTTCGCTGAATTTGAGGATGTCATGGAAGACTCTGTTACTGAATCTCCTCAACGGGTCATAACCACTGAAGATGATGAAGATGAGACCACTGTGGAGTTGGAAGGGCAGGATGAAAACCAAGAAGGAGATTTTGAAGATGCAGATACCCAGGTGAGGCTCTTTTTATTGCTTTCTTGGAAAAATTTGTAACTAGCACTTTTCCCAAACATTAAAATTAATCCTCATGGCCGGGTGCGGTGGCTCATGCCTGTAATCCCAGCACTTTGGGGGACCGAGGCAGGCGGATCATGAGACCAGGAGATCAAGACCATCCTGGCTAACACGGTGAAACCCCATCTCTACTAAAAATACAAAAAAATCAGCCGGGCATGGTGGTGGGCGCCTGTAGTCCCAGCTACTGGAGAGGCTGAGGCAGGAGAATGGCGTGAACCCAGGAGGCAGAGCTTGCAGTGAGCCGAAATCATGCCACTGCACTCCAGCCTGGGTGACAGAATGATATTCCATCTCAAAAAAAAAAAAAAAAAAATTAATACTCAGGCTCAGGAGACCTTTACTGTCTGGAATCTTCATTTTCATTCACTAGGTAGAACTCTTCTCAATGTTTTGTGGTAAGTTTCCACCTTTTACATTAACAGAATGAATTGTGTTCTTCTATTGAAACCCTAACTGGAGGAGGGGTTAGAGAATAGATACTGTTTGTGGATAAGAATTGTATTATTTAGAACTTTACAATTGGCTGGGCATGGTGGCTTATGCCTGTAATCCCAGCACTTTGGGAGGCCGAGGCGGGCAGATCACCTGAGATCAGGAGTTTGAGAGCAGCCTGGCCAACATGGTGAAACCCTGTCTTTACTGAAAATACAAAAATTATCTGGGCGTGGTGGTGCGTGCCTGTAATGCCAGCTACTTGGGAGGCTGAGCCAGGAGAATCGCTGGAACCTGGGAGTTAGAGGTTGCAGTGAGCTGAGATCGAGCCACTGCACTTCAACCTGGGTGACAGAGCAAGACCTTATCAAAAGAAAGAAAGAAAAAAAGAAAGAAAGAGAAAGAGAGGAGGAGAGAAGGAGAGAAAGAGAGAAAGAACTTTGCCATCAAAAGCATGGGGAGTCATCATTTTGGTGTTTTGGGTGCCCCCCAGCTTCATTGAGGTATAACTGACAAAAATTGTATATATTTAAGGTGCACAACATAGAGTTTTGGTATACCTATACATATAATGTGAAGTGCTTACCACAATCAAGCTAATTAACATAGTTGCCTCCGTGTGTGTGTGTGTGTGTGTGTGTGTGTGTGTGTGTGTGGTGAGAATACTTAAGATCTAGTCTCTTAGTAGATTTCAAGTCTGTAATATATTAACTGTAGTCACCATGCTGTACATTAGATCTCCAGAACTTTTTCATTTTAAGCTGAAATTTGTACCCAATTGTTTTGTTAAAAACATGTAACATCTGTGTTCTATGCTTGCTGCTTACACGTTCTGTTTTCCTCAACAAATGTTGCCAACAAAATGAGACACAGCTGCTGGTGACATTTGTAGAGGAAAACAGATGATGCCTCATTTTTGTAGGAGGGAGATACCGAGAGTGAACCATATGATGATGAAGAATTTGAAGGTTATGAAGACAAACCAGATACTTCTTCTAGCAAAAATAAAGACCCAATAACAATTGTTGATGTAGGTATCCAGGATTCTGAATTCCCAACTAAACAACAAAATGTCTTGTCATTAATCCCAGAAATAGAATTAATGATGTATAACTGGTGTTAATGCAATAGTGGGAACTGAGAAAGAGTTTGACATCAGTTCTTCTGATAAAAATCACCACCTACAGAAGCAACCCCTGTTTATCATTCTAGCACTTCTAGTTTTACTTATCAATGAATAAGTAAAATTTATTCCTTGGTGATGTACAGTACATTGAATTTATTTGGGGGATTAAGGACCAAGTGTAATACAAAGGGCTTTCCAGCTTTTCATCCCATTTGATTGTCCTTATATTTCCTTAAAGAATCTTTTATAAAGCTAGCCTAGAAAAGTAAAATGGACCTATTTTTCAAAGTATAACTATGTTCAATGACAGATATCTGAAGTATCCCTTCTGTTTATGGATTTTCTCATTCTTCCTCCCATGAGGTAGACTCCATTCAGTCTCAGCTAACATTTAATGGAATGATTTTGCTTTTTTAGGTTCCTGCACACCTCCAGAACAGCTGGGAGAGTTATTATCTAGAAATTTTGATGGTGACTGGTCTACTTGCTTATATCATGAATTACATCATTGGGAAGAATAAAAACAGTCGCCTTGCACAGGCCTGGTTTAACACTCATAGGGAGCTTTTGGAGAGCAACTTTACTTTAGTAGGTAAGTGAGGTCAATGTCAGCCCAGCTTCTTGCTTGAAAACAATCTGGTAAGGATGATGTATTCCCCTCAGTATAAGCATCTAACTGCTTTCATGGAATACCAAAGAGGGTGCATTGTTTTTTCTCTCAAGGATTCCCCCTGCTCTTCTTTTTTTAATTTTAATTTTTAATTTTATATTATTATTATTATTATTGAGACAGAGTCTTGCTCTGTCACCAGGCTGGAGTGCAGTGGCGCAATCTCAGCTCACTGCAACCTCCACCTCCTGGGTTCAAGCGATTCTCCTGCCTCAGCCTGCTGAATAGCTGGGACTACAGGCGTGCGTCACCATGCTCCACTAATTTTTGTATTTTTAGTAGAGACGGGGTTTCACCATCTTGGCCTGCATGGTCTCGATCCCTTGACCTCATGGTCCACCCACCTTGGCCTCCCAGAGTGCAGGAATTACAGGCGTGAGCCACCGCACCCGGTCTTTTTATTTTTATTTTTTTGAGGTAAAGTCTCACTCTGTTACCCAGGCTTGTGTGCAATGGTGTGATTACGGTTCACTGCAGCCTCGACCTCCCAGGTTTGAGAGACCCTTCCATCTTAGCCTTCTGAGTAGGCAGGACTATAGGCACATGCTACCACATCCAGCTAATTTTTGTATTTTTTTGTAGAGACAAAGTTTCATCATATTGTGCAAGCTGGTCTTGAACTCCTAGGCTCAAGCAATCTGCCTGCCTCGGCCTCCCAAATTGCTGGGATTACAGGTGTCAGCTACTGCATCCAGCCTTGAGGATCCTGTTTTTTGGCTGGGTGCGGTGGCTCACACCTGTATTTCCAGTGCTTTGGGAGGCCAAGGTGGGAGGATTATTTGGGGCCAGGAGTTTAAGACCAGTCTGGGCAAAATAGTGAGACCTTGTCTCTACAAATAAAATAAAATAAAAATTGGCCAGTCACAGTGGTGTGCTTCTGTGGTCCCAGCTACTCGTGAGGCTGAAGTGGGAGAATTGAACTCAGGAGTTTGAGACTGCAGTGATACAGGATCATGCTCCTGCACTCCAGCCTGGGTGATAGAATGAGAGACCCTGTTTCTGAAAATAAGAATATATTGTATTTAATAATTTTCTCATCTTTCATGAGTCAGCAGTAAAATTGCTAAACAGCTTCTGATTAGAATAATATAATAGATGTTTTCAAAACAAGTTGATAAAATTCTGACGGAAACCAAGAAAGTTTGACATTTTAGGTAGCTTGATAAATGCTTTCAATTCGTCTTTTAGAAACTGAAAGTCTCTCAAAATTCCCTTAGAATCTGGACACTTGAGTTTTTGATCCACTGCTGAAATATACACTGAAGGATTTCAAGGAACCTCTGTAGTTGTGCAATGTAGGGAATGAGGTGGACTAACCTCACATTCACCTATTTGGCATTTAGCACCTTATTTCTCTTTAATAGTAAGCATGTATCCACCTGCTCTGCAACACACTAGTGTTTATATATTATGCTACATATTTACATACAGTGTTTCTTTTTGTAACAGCACTGTCAGTTGGCTATAGTTGCTGTTTTCCTAAGGAGGAAACTGAAGGGCAGAAATGTTAAAAGTTATCTAAGCTATTACATTGCAACCAAGATACCAGAACTTACCTGTTTCCAAAGTCCACCCTGTCTCCACTGTACTATAGTATTTCAGAGTATGTTTTGACCGGGAAATTCCGGGGGGAAAAAAAAGCAGCTTTGTCTCCTTCTACTTCCCCTTGCTTGTTTTCATTTGGTGTATCAGTCTGTTTTCCCTGGTGAGGTTGAGCAATTTGTTTTGTATACTTAATGAATTAAATGAAGAGAGAAAGTATTGGAATTTGAGCTTTTTTCTAGATTTAAAATACAACTCTTAATGCTATTAGTAAGACCCAGTTATCATTTTGCATTGGAAAAGAAAGCTTGGTTAAAGTTAATTCATAGGAGACATAGTGAGGAATTGCTGAGTAGTTTGTATTAGCAGTATTTTTTATTTACTCCATAGGAGATTTTTTTTTCTTTAACTTTTGGCAGAGATATTTCAACTGCTTTTTTTCCTATTTTGTATGTACTCTGAGAGACTTATACTCCAGGCTGATCATCGTTAAACTGACAAACATGTGCTTAGAATCCGTATTTCTTCTAATAGAAACAATAGTTTTAAAAGTAAAAGGAACAGTGCTAATCTATTTTAGTCCCTATCCAAACAGAGTTCTGTAAGACAGCAAAGTATTGCTACTCTGAAGCTATGATCATTTTGCGGTCAGGATAGAGGAACATGAGGTATTCAGCCTTGTTTTCTTTTTTTTTTCTTTTTTTTTTTTTTTG
>NW_012105698.1:539579-540699 GCF_000951045.1 Mandrillus leucophaeus | reverse complement strand
GCTGAGATTACAGGTGTGAGCCACCGCGCCTGGCCTCTTCATTCTTTCAACAAATAATTGTGCTGGCTCCCACTGCTACAAGAAACAAAAATATATAAGACAGTTTTTTCTTTTCTATAATAGAAAAAGAGAGATAGGTACGTATTTATGTGAAAGTATGAAATAGTATTTGGGTTGTAAGTGTTTTGTTAGTAATGTAAATTAGGTACTTTGAAATGGTATTGGATTGAAAATAATATGTGTGTATGTGTATATATATATATATATATATATTTTTTTTTTTTTTTTTTTTTTTTTTTTTTTTTTTTGAGACAAAGTCTCGCTCTGTGCCCCAGGCTGGAGTGCAGTGATGCGATTTCAGCTCACTGCAACCTCCACCTGCTGGGTTCAAGCTATTCTCCTGCCTCAGCCTCCCAAGTAGCTGGGATTACAGGCGCCTGCCACCACACCCAGCTAATTTTTGTATTTTTAGTAGAGACAGGGTTTCGCCATGTTGGTTAGGATGGTCTCGAACTCCTGACCTCAGGTGATCCACCCACCTCGGCCTCCCAAAGTGCTGGGATTGCAGGCAAGAGTCACCGCGCCCAGCCCCACTGTTATATTTTAAAGGTCTCATTTTTACTTGTAAACCTGTAATTTTATTTTAATTTTTCTAATATGGCCATGATGACTTAGTCCACTAAAATTTAGAGCCCTATCACTTAATATTTCTGTCATCCTTTCTCCCACCAACCACCGTCTTATGAGGAGGAAAGTTTGCTGTATCCTCAGCCATCTTTTTGTAGAAATTATTCTTTAAAAGCATTTTAATCATTTTCAGCTCTCTTTCTCTGTCTCTCTCCTTCTGCTAAGAGAAATTGCTTTAACAAATACGTGGCTCTTTATATTTTATTTGCCCCTTTTTAAAAATTCTGTTTAAGGTTTGCTTTGTGTAACTTCCCATCAGTGATGGAAGAGCAGAAAACGTTTTCTTTTACAGCTGCCATCTTACCAGTTCTTTTCCTATATTAACGTTTTCCTTCTTCCATATGCTAAAAATTATTTCACCCAAGCATTTAAAGATATAATTATTAATATAACAAATATATCATATCAGACTCTTTTTTTTTTTTTTTTTTTT
>NW_012105698.1:533058-534869 GCF_000951045.1 Mandrillus leucophaeus | reverse complement strand
TTTTTTTTTTTGAGACGGATTCTCGCTCTGTCATCCAGGCTGGAGTGCAGTGATGCGATTTCAGCTCACTGCAACCTCCACCTGCTGGGTTCAAGCTATTCTCCTGCCTCAGCGTCCCGAGTAGCTGGAACTACAGGTACACGCCACCATGCCTGGCTAATTTTTTATATATTTTTTTTTTTATGTAAGAGACGGGGTTTCACCATGCTGGCCAGGCTGGTCTCGAACTCCTGACCTCGTGATCTACCCTCCTCAGCCTCCCAAAGTGCTGGGATTACAGGCATGAGCCACCGCCCCCGGCCTGGCCTTGACATTTTCTGTTGAGTCACATTAAGTGGTTTTACCCCTAGGGGATGATGGAACTAACAAAGAAGCCACAAGCACAGGAAAACTGAACCAGGAGAATGAGCACATCTATAACCTATGGTGTTCTGGTCGAGTGTGCTGTGAGGGCATGCTTATCCAGCTGAGGGTAAGTAGGAAACTTCTTGTACGATATATTTTGTCCAGCTGTGATTCCCAGCCCCCCAATTCAGCATCTTATCCCTTCATATTTGACTTAAAATGAGGTCTAAAAGTGATACTTATGCTAACTGGCAAATGTGTCGTAAAGTATATTTGATGAAGCATTTTATTCTCCTCCAAGGCCCTTTTTTTATACTAAGTAGGAGTTGCAATTGAATTTACTTGCTTCTCTCATTTTTTTTCAGTTCCTCAAGAGACAAGACTTACTGAATGTCCTGGCCCGGATGATGAGACCAGTGAGTGATCAAGTGGTATGTATTCTTCCCGCTGGTTTTCTCTGTACAGACCAAATTATTTTTTTTCTTTCTTCTTTTTTTTTCCTTTCTTTTTTTTTGATGGCATCTCACCCTGTTGCTCAGGGTGGAGTGCAATGTCACGATCTTGGCTCACTGCAACCTCTGCCTCCCATGTTCAAGCAATTCTCCTGCCGCAGCCTCCCAAGTAGCTGAGATTACAGACGCCCACCACCACACCTGGCTAATTTTTGTGTTTTCAGTAGAGTCGGGATTTCACCATGTTGGCCAGGCTGGTCTCGAACTCCTGACCTCAAGTGATTCACCCACTTTGGTCTCCCAAAGTGCTGGGATTATAGATGTGAGCCATCACGCTTGGCCCAAACTGAATTATTTCCTAGAGCTTTTTCCATTTCTGTCTGGATTGTGTTTTTAGTTTCTGGCAATTTATGTCCCTTGACAAAAAAAATGTACCCTTTTTCTCCTTGGACAGAGCATCATCTTCCACTCTGTGCAGTTGTCAGGGGGCCTTCATGGGCCTTTTGATGGGAAAGAGGTGATACTGTATCACCACACAGATCAATTGACTTAGCGTTGACGATAGAGGGCAAAGCAATTGTGACAGGTAGTAGCCCTCATGGGTAACTTGGCTCCTTGTATATGTTTTTATCTTTGGCAGAAAGCTGGGTTTCTTCTCAAATAAGTTTTGCTTCAAATAATACATTTCTGGCTGAATAAGCTCCAGTCATGATCTGAGGACCTTATGTTTGGTATATCTTCTTTCCTTTATTAAATCAGTATGTTGGCCAGGCGCGGTGGCTCAAGCTTGTAATCCCAGCCAGCACTTTGGGAGGCCGAGAAGGGTGGATCACGAGGTCAGGAGATCGAGACCATCCTGGCTAACACAGTGAAACCCTGTCAAAAAACTAGCCGGGCGAGGCGGCAGGTGCTTGTAGTCCCAGTTACTCAAGAGGCTGAGACAGGAGAATGGCGTGAACCCAGGAGGCGGAGCTTGCAGTGAGCTGAGATCCAGCCACTGCACTCCAGCCTGGG
>NW_012105698.1:512739-531377 GCF_000951045.1 Mandrillus leucophaeus | reverse complement strand
TTCATCGTGTTAGCCAGGATGGTCTCCATCTCCTGATCTTGTGATCTGCCCGCCTCGGCCTCCCACATATCAAGACTCTTTTAGGCTTATAATGTTTTATCTTTCTGGCCCAGTCAGAGTACTAGTAACTGTTTACTTGTCTGGGCTGTTTTCCAGCACAAACAGCCAATTCTCAGATTCTCTGGATACCAACTGGGTATCCCACAATTGAATTCAATAATAATTCTTTTTAATTTTGTAAATTTAAATTTTTTTTTTTTTTTTCTAGGGACCGAGATTTGCTATGTTGCCCAGGCAGTTCATGAAGTCCTGGCCTTAAGTGATCCTCTCACCTGGGCCTCCCAAAGTGCTGGGGTTACAGGCATGAGCCACTGTGCCCAGCCTCAATTCAATTCTGACCCTATCTACCTGGAGTTAGCTTCAAATCCTAGAGATTAAAGGGCTCAGCCCCACAAGACTGCCCTCTTCAGATGCATTCGAATGTCCCAGTTTACCCATACTGCCATCTGGACTTCTGACCAACTAACTATTAATCAGGGGTTCCTGTGACCTCCCCTCTCAACCAGTAATTTGTTAGATGGCTCATAGAACTTGAAAAGACACTTATATTTACTGGTTTATTATAAGGGGAATTGGGAACCACTGTCAACTGGGAACCACTCAGTTCCTAAAGGCCACCCTTCGGTCCTTACCATATGTCCCCCACCCCCAACTTTCCCATAAGCCCTTTCACATTTTGACTTTCTTCTTCAAGTAGGGCTATAGTTCCTTTTAAGGACTTGCTTGATTAGGTTGGGTACACCCAAGATAATGTCCCTTTTGGTTAATTCACAGTCAGCTGATTAGGGACCACCTGCCATAAAACAGTCTGATTATGGCGGTAATATTCCATCATATTTGCAAATCCCAATCACTTAAAGGGAGAGTATATGCATCAGCGGGGAGGGAATCTTAAGGGTCATTTAGAAATCTGCCTATCACAGAACCTAACAGGTGAATTTTTTTGTTTACATTTTTTTAAAAGCAAATAAAAGTAACCATGAATGATGAAGACATGGATACCTACGTATTTGCTGTTGGCACACGGAAAGCCTTGGTGCGACTACAGAAAGAGATGCAGGATTTGGTATGTTATGTTAGGTTGCTCCAACTCAAATATATGTAGAACTGTGTCTCTTTAGCACACACATACACAGCTTCATCGCATAATAAAAGGTCATGTCTTACTTTCAATTACTTCTTCCTCTAGAGTGAGTTTTGTAGTGATAAACCTAAGTCTGGAGCAAAATATGGACTGCCAGACTCTTTGGCCATCCTGTCAGAGATGGGAGAAGTCACAGACGGAATGATGGATACAAAGGTAAATATAACAGAAGACATACATTTGCCAGGCCTTGGCATTTACAGGACACTCTTCCTAAAAGTTGCATTGTACAAGTTCATCATTTTATGTCAGTGTACTAGTTTTACATTCCTTTCTCATACAAATATTAAAATACCTTCTTTAAGCAATAAATTGGCTTGTCAAAAGGACAATTTGATCAGTCAACAAGTTCTCTAAATCAAGAGCAAATTGTTCCTGGGATTGCTAATGACTTTCAGGTTTTTTTTAAAAAGGAATATAACTTCTGATCTTTTTCATCATATCATTTGGTCTTTTTTTTTTTTTTTTTTTGAGCTCCAGTTTGTGTAGGAGAAGAGGGATGTGTAGAGATTCCTCCTTCTTTGTTTTTAAAAAGATGTTGTCTTGAGATGTTGCCTAGGCTGGAGTGCAGTGGCTGTTCATATGTGTGATCAGAACTCACTGCGGCATCAAACTTCTGGGCTCAAGTGTTCCTCCTGCCTCAGCAAGAGCCCACCATTGTGCCTGGCTGAGAGAGCCATTTCTTTCTATTGGTTGTGTAATGGTAACAGATCTTAGTATCATTAGAATACAGGATAATTCAGAGATGGTTATAAATGTAAGTTCAAGGTGACATGTTTATAAAGGATCCCCTGAAATTATTTTAGATCCCCTGAAATTATTTATCTTTATGCCTTCATTCTTGTTTCGAACGTTATTTTGAGAAATAGTTTTAGTTGCTCTATAAGAATCTTAATCATTGGTATGACTAAAAAGGAGTACGACTTTTTTTTTTTTCTTTTTCTTAGTAGAGATGGGGTTTTGCCATGTTGGCCAGGCTGGTCTGGAATTCCTGGCCTCAAGTGATCCACCCACCTTGGCCTCCTAAAGTGCTTGGATTACAGGCATGAGCCACTGCGCCCATCCTGGAGTACTACTTTAATTCTAAAGAGATTCCTTATCTTATTGAAATTTAATTTTTAAAAAGCTTTAGTCTTGTCCGCGTGCTGTGGTTCACACTTGTAATCTCAGTACTTTGGATGGTGGAGGCAGGAGGATCACTTGAGTCCAGGGATTCAGGACTGGCCTGGACAACATAGTGAGACCCTGTCTCCACAATAAAAAAAATTAGCCAGGTGTGGTGGTGTGTTCCTTTAGTCCCAGCTACTCAGGAGACTGAGGCAGGAAGATCACCTGAGCCCAGGAGATTAAGGCTGTGGTAAGCTATGATTGCGCCACTGCACTCCAGCCTGGGCAAGAGAACAAGACCCTGTCTCAATAAATAAATAAATAAATAAATAAATAAATAAATAAATAAAAAACAATTAACATGCTTTGGTCTTAATGAATGACATTGTACAAAAGTAAGGATTGAAGGGTGAATTTCTTTTTTGTTTTGTTTTGTTTTTGTTTTTGAGACAGTCTTGCTCTGTCTCCCAGACTGGAGTACAGTGGCGTGGTCTCTGCTCACGGCAACCTCCACCTCCCGGATTCAGACACTCCTCGTGCTTCAGCCTCTTGGATAACTGGGGTTACAGGCACATGCCACCATGCCCGGCTAATTTTTTTGTATTTTTAGTAGAGACAGGGTTTCACTATGTTGGCCAGGCTGATCTCAAATTCTCAAACTCCTTGCCTCAGGTGATCCACCTGCCTCCCAAAGTGTGGGGATTACTGGTGTGAGCCACTGTACCCAGTCTCAAAGAGTGAATTTCTTTATGAAAAAAGGGAAATGCATTAAACCCTGCTTTTAAAAAATATTATTTTCTTTTTTTCAGATGGTTCACTTTCTTACACACTATGCTGACAAGATTGAATCCGTTCATTTTTCAGACCAGTTTTCTGGTCCAAAAATTATGCAAGAGTACGTATAAGATAAAATGGTTGAAATTAATTTTCCTCACTAGCTTTCTGTGTTGAAACACCTGTAAGGTGCTTCTGCAATATCCCTTACCAAATGTGTGAAGGAAGTTGATGACAGGCCTCCATGTTTTCCTTTGCTTTGACTGCATGCATCATGAGAGGTCATTGTAAACCTATGGGAGAGAAATGAGCCTCTCCTGTCCCAGTTTGTATGTGTCTCTGCATGTTTGCACCACTGACTCAGTGAGGTGGTTGGGAATCTTACAGAATGGCTGGTACTAATAAAATGCAGTGGGTTTTTGTTTTTGTTTTTTTGAGACGCTGTCTCGCTCTGTCGCCTAGGCTGGAGTGCAGTGGCGCAATCTTTGTTCACTGCACCCTCCGTCTCCCGGGTTCAAGCGATTCTCCTGCCTCAGCCTCCTGAGTAGCTGGGATTACAGGCTCGCACCACCACGCTCGACTAAATTTTTTATTTTTAGTAGAGACGGAGTTTCACTATGTTGGTCAGGCTGGTCTTGAACTCCTGACCTCGTGATCCACCTGCCTTGGCCTCCCAAAGTGATGGAATTATAAACGTGAGCCACCATGCCCCAGTCCATAGGTTCTTTTTTTTGTGATGATAATTTGTGTGTGATGTTTGACTTATGTCTGATTGCAAATCTGTGTGTTTTGTAATTTATGGCCTTTTCTGGCTTCCCTCTTTGAATAGTTAGGTGATTGTTTCCTTTCCTAGCATAGATGCCCACAATGCCCATAAGATTTCTAGCTTTATAGTAATACTGTTCAGGAGTACATACTCAGGACTTGGATTTGTTCTTTGAATTCACAGCCTGTCTCAGGAGAGCTTATTTATTTACCTTTATCCTTGGTTTGAAACTGGTTCTGACTAAATTTTTAGTTAAAGACTACCCTCTGATAGGCTGTGGAGTTGAGCACAATTCAAGTTAATCTGGATTTTAGTTGTGTACTAAGATTACTCAGGTCCTTATGCCTCTAGATAGTGCTGCATCATCCTTGTCTTGCTCAACTCAATGGCACTGAGGACAATGTTTCACATTGTAGCATTCATTGTGCCTTTTAAATATGGGATGGAGGGCAATTGATAGTCAAAGGATTGATACAGGCAGAGATTACAAAGGAATCTTCAGTGACAGAACTAAATTATATATGCTATAGTAGATTATCCCTAAATTTATTCTGAGCCTAACTCAAAAGTAAGATAATAAGATATCTTGCTATAGGAAGATAGGAGTTGGAAATAAAACATAAAAATCCATCAAAATAAGCAAAAATGTTATCTAAAATATGGGCCTCATACTTAAATATAGGCTCATTTCTGGCTCCCCAGGTGAGATGGAATATACCCTTGCCTGGAGGGAACATCACTGGAGGTGTTCAAGTATAGGATAAAGATCACTTGAGAATGCATCCATCAGATAGACGAGTGGACCAGATGACCTGTAAAGCTCCTGCGGGCTCTGAGATTATATTTGACTTGGGGATGCCAAGCCAAATACTGTGCTGATTATGTGCAGGTATCTGTTCATCTAAGTGTATTGGGTGACTTGTGTACATGGAAAACATCTTTCTTGTATTCCTTCTTAATTGTCTTTTCTTTTGTGACAGGGAAGGTCAGCCTTTAAAGCTACCTGACACTAAGAGGACACTATTGTTTACATTTAATGGTAAGTATTCTGGGTCCTTTCTGGGTTCTTAGTCTTCTCTGAGATGACCTTAAGGAGAGTATTGTTTCCTCCTAAATGATAACTTTAAAACTACATCAAAACTATAACCCTATGCTTGCTTACTGATTTCCAGATTTCTTCAAGAAGAAATTACCTTTTATATATTTTAATTTATATTTTCTGCTGCATTTTAACTGCCTAAGAAACTTAGAGAAATGAGTCTGTTAAGATTAAAAAAAAAAAAAAAAAAAAGAGTTGGGTGGCCTGGAAATATTAATGCTACCATTAACTCAGTAGGAAAAATGGCTTTGTTTTCCAGTGCCTGGCTCAGGTAACACTTACCCAAAGGATATGGAGGCACTGCTACCCCTGATGAACATGGTGATTTATTCTATTGATAAAGCCAAAAAGTTCCGACTCAACAGAGAAGTAAGACCCAATGCCTATATTATATAAATTGGCACCTTTTTTTGTTTCTTCTCAAGGGGAGGGCAGCTATCAATGATTTCAGTGACTGAATCTTTGCTGGTTGATTTAGAAGTGCCAAATGGGAGTAATTTTATGAAAGAATGCTAAATGGGATTTTGCTGCTGTTGACTAGAAGTGGATTTCTTATGAAACACTTTGTTTCTTGGGGAAGGGCAAACAAAAAGCAGATAAGAACCGTGCCCGAGTAGAAGAGAACTTCTTGAAACTGACACATGTGCAAAGACAGGAAGCAGCACAGTCTCGGCGGGAGGAGAAAAAAAGAGCAGAGAAGGAGCGAATCATGAATGAGGAAGATCCTGAGAAACAGCGCAGGCTGGAGGTTAGACAAACTTGTCTTATCACTGGGGTAAAACTACGATTTGTAAGGATGCCTGCTTGTGTTCTATTGGTTGTTAAAGTAATCTTTGTAGGCTAAAAGTTTAGCATTTTCTAAACATTTGGGACATTATGTCAATTGATAACACTATAAAGAAGAATAAATAATCCTTCCTGTTCAAGCCGTGCCACACTGAGTCTGTGAACATGAAAAATTATCAGTATTATCCTGTTCCTCCAGCACAGTTTCATTTTGAAAATTCCCTTATCAGTTTTCAAGCCAAACACTTTGGTGGAAAAAAATTAGAAATTTTAATAGAAGGCAGCACATGTGCCCTATTATCTAAATAAACTTGTTATGTAAAATTTAAAATCTGATTATAGAATTAGAGATTTCCAGTATTTTTGTTTGTATTTTTGTTTTCTGTTTTTTACCTAACTAGAATCTCAAACTCAAAAGCTTTTTGGGTATAGTATGTTATATTTGAAAGCTCAGTATGATCTGATGTGTTTCTGAAATAAGATGCCATAGTTCAGCTCTAAATTTTTTTTTTTTTTTTTTTGAGATGGAGTCTCGCTCTGTCACCCAGGCTGGAGTGCAACGGTGCAATATTGGCTCACTGCAATCTCTACCTCCCGGGTTCAAGCCATTCTCCTGCCTCAGCCTCCCAAGTAGCTGGGACTACAGGTGTGCGCCACTCAGCTCTAAAATTTTAGACCTTGTAAATGCTGGTCAAAAAAGAGAACAAAGGCCAGGTGCAGTGGCTCACACTTGTAATCCCAGTACTTTGGAAGGCTAAGGCAAGCAGATTGCTTGAGCCCTGGAGTTCAAAACAAGCCTGGGCAACATCATGAGACCTTGTCTCTACTAGTAAAAAAAAAATTAGCTGTGCATAGTGGTGCACACCTGTAGTCCCAACTACTTGGGAGACTGAGGTGAAAGGATTACTTGAACCTGGGAGATTGAGGCTGCAGTGAGCTATGATCACACCACTGCACTCTAGCCTGGGCAGCCAAAAAAAGAGAGGGAGAGGACGGGCCAGGCGTGGTGGCTCATGCCTGTAATTCCAGCACTTTGGGAGGCCGAGGCAGGCAGATCATGAGGTCAGGAGTTTGAGACCAGCCTGACCAACATGCTGAAACCCTGTCTCTACTAAAAACAAAAAAAATTAACCCGGCATGGTGGTGTG
The DNA here is from genome assembly GCF_000951045.1 of Mandrillus leucophaeus. Taxonomy (NCBI): domain Eukaryota; kingdom Metazoa; phylum Chordata; class Mammalia; order Primates; family Cercopithecidae; genus Mandrillus; species Mandrillus leucophaeus. The sequence goes on along the minus strand of NW_012105698.1, from coordinate 524,493 downwards.
CTCTTCTAATCCCACCTACTCAGGAGGCTGAGACAGGAGAATTACTTGAGCCCGAGAGGCAGAGGTTGCAGTGAGCAGGGATCGAGCCACTGCACTCCAGGCTGGGTGACAGAGGGAGACCCTGTCTCAAAAAGAAAAAAGAGGGAGAGGACAAAGTTCTGGAAGATGTGAATTTTAATGAGAATAATCTTGAGATAATTGAAGAATATTCTTAGGAGTAAAGGGGTCATGTGTCCAAGAAAATGTGAGCTGCTATGCGGGCTTGCATTTGACAGTGGTGTCATTAATGCTGTTAAGTGAAATGCCCAGGATACTGCAGGCCTGTCATCATCATCTTACCCCTTTAATCATGTTTTTGTTTTATTTGGCTTGGTTTAGTGATAGATATTTTTCCCCCGAAAATGTAGCTCTGTGTTTATGCAGTCTTCTTTATAAATAAATATGGCTTTTTAAGGTGTACATGTGAAGAATCTACAAAGGAATCATTAATAGGTAATGCCTTTCATTTTTCTATAAAAAAGGAAGTTCTACATTTCTTTCTAAGGTTTGAAACTATAATGAGTTAAAGGAAGAGGGGGCCTGAAACTTAACTTGAGTCAGATTGTAAACTTCTTACAGATGTAAATCATTTAATTTTTTTGAACTACCACTTTATAGTATTTGGTCTGGGTACCTTGTAAAAAGATCTGGTGAACTCAATAGAACAACCCACCCAACCCCTTCTACCAGTGTATGGTATGAAAGCTCCTTTTTTTCTTTTAATTTATTTTTATTTTTATTTTTGAGACAGGGTCTTGCTCTGTTGCCCAGGCTGGAGTATAGTGGCACAATCGTAGCTCGCTGCAGCTTCAAACTCCTGGGCTCCAGCTATCCTCCCATCTCAGCCTCCCAGTATGCTGGGAATACAGGTGTGAACCACTGTGCCCAGCCAGAGAGCTCCTTTTTACTCACATCTTTTCAAAAACTAGTTATTAATTTTTTTTTTTTTTTTTTTTGAGACAGAGTCTCGCTCTTTCACCAGGCTGGAGTGCAGTGGCACCATCTCAGCTCACTGCAGCCTCCGCCTTCCAGGGTCAAGCGATTCTCCTGCCTCAGCTTCCCTAGTAGCTGGGACTACAGGTGCCTGCCACCACGCCCAGCTAATTTTTGTATTTTTAGTAGACATGGGGTTTCACCGTATTGGTCAGGATGGTTTCGATCTCTTGACTTCGTGATCTGCCCACCTCAGCCTCCCAAAGTGCTGGGATTACAGGCATGAGCCACCATGCCAGGCCCTTTTTTTTTTTTTTTTTCCTGATTCTGGTAGTGGCAAAATGGTATCCCCCTTGTTTTGTATTTTTTGAATTTTTTTTTTTTTTCAGACATACTCTTGCTGTGTTGCCCAGGGGGAGTGCAGTGGCGTGATCTCAGCTCACTGCAACCTCTGCCTCCCGGTTTCAAGCGATTCTCTTGTCTCAGCTGGGAATACAGGCACCTGCCACCATGCCTGGCTAATTTTTGTGTTTTTTTAGTAGAGATGGGGTTTCACCATCTTGGTCAGGCTGGTCTCAAACTCCTGACCTTAGGTGATCCACCCGCCTCGGCCTCCCAAAATGCTGGGATTACAGGCGTGAGCCACTGTGCCCAGCTATTTTTTGAATTATTATTGAAGTTGAACATTTTTCACATGTATTGACTTAAATATCTCTCAAATGTGCTAGCATAAATATATTTATCTTTTTTTTTTTTTTTTTTTTTTTGAGACAAACTCACTCTATCACCCAGGCTGGAGTGCAGTGGCACAATCTTGGCTCACTGCACCCTCCGCCTCCCAGGTTCAAGTGATTCTCGTGCCTCAGCCTCCCAAGTGACTGGGATGACAGGTGCCCACCACCACACCCGGCTAATTTTTGTATTTTTAGTAGAGATGAGGTTTCACCATATTGGCCAGGCTGGTCTCGAACTCCTGATCTCTCAAGTAGCCCACCAGCTTCAGCCACTGCACCCGGCCAATATTTCTTACATGATACTGTATTCTGTGTATCGTTGGTTTTACACGTGTGTGTAATATGTAATATGGGAGATAGGGATGGGTAGTGCTGGGAAAAGAATGAATGTGGTGAAGGTAGGGGTTGGAACAATGGGGAGAGGACATTGGGATTGAACCTGGGAGGTGGAGGTTGCAGTGAGTCGGGATTGTGCCATTGCACTCCAGCCTGGGCGATAGAGTGAGTTTGTCTCAAAAAAAAAAAAAAAAAAAAAAAGATATATTTATGCTAGCACATTTGAGAGATATTTAAGTCAATACATGTGAAAAATGTTCAACTTCAATAATAATTCAAAAACAGGGAAAATCCACCTCAAAAAAAAAAAAAAGAAAAGAAAAGAAACCTAAGACAGGCTGGGCACAGTGGCTCATGCCTATAAATCCTAACATTTTGGGAGGCCGAGGCAGGTGGATCACTTGAGGTCAGGAGTTCAAGACGAGCCTGGCCAATATGGTGAAACCCCATCTCTACTAAGAATATAAAAATTAGCCAGGTGTGGTGGCACACACCTGTAATCCCACCTACTTGGGAGGCTGAGGCAGGAGAGTCATCCTGGGCAACAGAGCAAGACTGTATCTAAAAGGAAAAAAAAAACCTGGCCAGGCACTTTGGCTCACACCTGTAATCCCAGCACTTCGGGAGGCCATAGTGGGTGAATTGCTTGAGGTCAGGAGTTTGAGACCAGCCTGGCCAACATGGTGAAACCCTGTCTCTGCTAAAAGTACAAAAATTAGTTGGGTGTGGTGGCACGTGCCTGTAATTCCAGCTACTTGGGAGGCTAATGCAGGAGAATGGCTTGAACCCAGAAGGCGGGGAGGCTGCCATGACCCGAGATTATGCCACTGCACTCCAGCCTGGGTGACAGAACAAGACCCTATCTCAAAAAAATAAAGAAAAAACCTAAGACAGTCAATAGTTCCCAAACTAGGAATTTACAAATCACCCTTTGAAACCTAATTTGTTCCACTATGAAGAACTATATATGCTTTGTGCTTCTTCTTTTCTTCTTCCCTATTTTCTCCATCCTGTACCAGCTGAGGAGTATATCTCTGAGTACATTTTTACCCCAGTACCCTAAAAATGTGAAGTTTGAGATTGTAGCTGAAATAAACTTTAATCAAGTGTGACCGCTAGTGGCCAACAGTGAAGTCATACTTTGACTTGACCTCTGAGGCTTCTCTCAGTCCACATAGTAATAATCTGAACCTTCTTCCTCTTCTATATAACTTCCTAATTCCTAAATAAAAATATGATAAATTTGATGATTTTTATCACATTTGATAAATAGGATAAAAATATGATAATGTCCCAAATAGAGCATTATGAATTTAAGTATTGTATGCAGATATGCTGTCTGTGCTAATAAGAAATTTGCAATAAATAACCTGATGGAACAAGATTCTTAAAATTCATTGAGCTGAAGTAGAATGTGTCTTTTGGCAGTTATACATTTATGATATAATCCCATCATGAATGGTATGGTGAACGTCAGGCTAAGTGTTTCCTGGGTACAGAAAAAAAATCAAACCAGAATAACAAAGCCTAGTTAATTGTAGTAGTTTCTAAACTGAGATTTTCGTTTACCTTTGCTTCATTTGAAGTTTATTTAATTTGCATTCACTAATGTAGATACTGGCAATTATTTTTATAACTATCTTTTAGAATGTTATTTATGGTGCAAGCTTAAGTTTTTGAATAATACTATAGGCAGTATTCTGATTTGGATTTTTTTTTAAGATATGTTTCGAGCTTAATTTGAATTCTCTCGTCCCCGCTCCCTTCTCTTTTTATTTGTTATGCCTTCTTTCTCTAGGAAGCTGCATTGAGGCGTGAGCAAAAGAAGTTGGAAAAGAAGCAAATGAAAATGAAACAAATCAAAGTGAAAGCCATGTAAAGCCATCCCAGAGATTTGAGTTCTGATGCCACCTGTAAGCTCTGAATTCATAGGAAACGTGAAAAACGCTAGTCCATTTCTCACCCTTAAATTTCAGACAGTCTTGGGCAACTGAGAAATCCTTATTTCATCATCTACTCTGTTTGGGGTTTGGAGTTTTACAGAGGTTGTAGATAACCTTGAAAGGGCTGTGTTTCAAGAATTTGTTTTCCAGATAATCAAATTATTTTGATTATTTTATAAAAGGAATGATCTATGAAATCTGTGTTTTTAAGTATTTTAAAAATTATAATACGAATCATCAGTGCTTTTAGTACTTCAGCGTTTGAAGAAATACCATGAAATTTATAGGTAGATAACCAGATTGTTGCTTTTTGTTTAAACCAAGCAGTTGAAATGGCTATAAAGACTGACTCTAAAACAAGATTCTGCAAATAATGATTGGAATTGCACAATAAACATTGCTTGATGTTTTCTTGTATGTCTACATTAAACTTGAGAAAAAGTAAAAATTAGAACACTGTATGTGGTAATGAAATTTCAGGGACCCAGAACATAATGTAGTGTATGTTTTTAGGTGGGAGATGCTGATAACAGAATTAATAGGAAGTCCGTAGGCAGTAGGATACTGACATGTACATGGAAAATTCCAGGGACGGGAATTTCTAGGAACAGGAGCATCGTTTTTTCCTTACCTGATACCACAAACCAGTGACAACGTGAATGCTGTATTTTAAGTGGTTGTATGTTTATTTTTTTGAGTAACAAATGCATGAAAAATTAATGCTTCACCTAGGTAAGATCATTGGTCTACGTGAAGTCACAAATGTTTTTTCCTTCTTGGTTGCTGCAGCCTGGTGGATGTTCATGGAGAAGCTCTGTTCTCTGTATTATGGCTGTGTGCCTTTGCTTCTCCCTCTGCTTTTATTTTTTCCATAGTTGAGGCTGGGTATGTTCTTTCAAAGAAACGGCCGTGAATATGTATAAGTATACTTTTGAAAATGAGCTTTCCTAAACTATTGAGAGTTCTTCCCGCCTCTTGCCGAAGCAACTCTTGGAGGAGAGGCCCATGTATCTGCACGAGCACTTGGCTTGTTCAGATGTCTGCATTTTATAAATGCTTCTTACTAAGAAAGCATTTTTTAGGTCATTGCTTGTACCAGGTAATTTTTGCTGGGGATGGGTAAGGGTTGGGTTTTCTGGTGGGAGTGGGGTGGTGGGTATTTTTTGTTCATGCTTTAGTGCAGGCCTGTTCTGAGGCAATAACAACAAGTTGCTGTGAAAACAGCATGTGCTGCTGCCTTTGTAACTGCATGGAAACTTTTCACATGGGTTTTTCTCCAGGTTAATACAGAAATATGTAAACTGAGAGATGCAAATGTAATATTTTTAACAGTTCACGAAGTTAAGTTATTAAAATAACAAAAATAACATAAAACTTAATTACTTTAATATTATATAATTGTAGTATTAGCCTTGTTTTACAAACCTTTAAAATACATTTTAGAAATCAAAGTTGATAGTCTTAGTTATCTTTTGAGTAAGAAAAGCTTTCCTAAAGTCCCATATGTTTGGACCATGGCAGCTAATTTTGTAATTTAAGCATTCATATGAACTACCTATGGACATATATTAAAGTGATTGACAAAATCTCAGCGTGCCGCCTTGACTTTCTGGAGTTATCCTACAAGAGTATAAGCTCAGAGGAAAGTTATTTCTGTTCAATAAAAGTCAGCACTGAAGTGCTTTTCTTTCAAAAGAGTTAATCTGAATATTGCTTTTGTTGTTACCAGTCATTTTTAAAACATTTTATATTTTTAGAGCCCCATATGTTATTTATGGGCTCCTCCCTGCAGTCCACCTCTTGAGTTAAGACTCCATTAGCTCTCCTGTGAATGCGAGGACAAAGAGAGGAGGATGTTGTTTAGTGTCACACACTGGAAAACCACTAAGTCTCCAATCTCGTTTGCATTGCCTGGATGTTTAGCAATGCCAAAATAAGTACTGGACTGTAAGACAAAGACCTGGCTTTTAGTGCCAGCAGAACTAATTACTAATCCTTTGACTTTGGGCAAGTTATTAACCTAATGTGAAGTGAGGATACTAATTATATGCTCTGCCTACTTCACAGGTAGTTGAACACTAAGAGATAATATTATATATGTAAGATTGTTTTGTAAACTGTTTAAGCACTTTGCAAGTATAAGGCATCATCTAGGACTGGTCTCCAAGTGATGCATTCTTGCTCTACCCTCTTTTGCTTTTCTTTCTCCCAATGGAAACCAAGCAGATTCTTTCAGAGTTCTTTATCTGCAAAAATTGATAGGGTATTTTTTGAGGAAGAGGGGAGTAGCTTATGATTCTGTTTCCTTAGTAATAGGAAACCTTTCCCTGTAAAGACCAGATGTGAAACTCCTTTTTTTTTTTTTTTTTTTTTTGAGTCAGAGTCTCACTGTGTCACCCAGGCTGGAGTGCAGTGACGCAATTTTGGCTCACTGCAACTTCCATCTCCCAAGTTCAAGCGATTCTCCTACCTCAGCCTCCCGAGTAGCTGGCACTACAGGCGCGTGCCACCATGCCCTGCTAATTTTTTGTATTTTTAGTAGAGACTGGATTTCACCATGTTAGCCAGGATGGTCTTCCTGACCTTGTGGTCCACCCACCTCGGCCTCCCAAAGTGCTGGGATTACTGGCGTGAGCCACAGCGCCCAGCCCTAACAACTTTCTTTAGATGGAATTTAGACCAAAGAAAAACATTGATTTCTTATTCCACCCATTCAATAGGAATTGGCAATGTGAAGATTGTTTAGAATTGTGTTGTACAAGAATCCAGTGGATTTGGCAGGAAAAGGTGAAATAGCGTACTTTATCCTCCCAGGTTCTCATTCCTTACCATTCCTGCCTCTTCTCATTTTGAATGATGTGAAAGGATATAAGAGAGACAAGAGGCCAGGCGCCGTAGCTCACGCCTGTAATCCCCACACTTTGGGACGCCGAGGCAGGCAGATCACATGAGGTCAGGAGTTCAAGACCAGCCTGGCCGATATGGCAAATCCCCCATCTCTACTAAAAATTAAAAAATTAACCGGGTGCGGTGGCACAAACCTGTAATCCCAGCTACTCAGGAGGCTGAGGCAGGAGAATCGCTTGAACCCAGGAGGCAGAGGTTGCAGTGAACCAAGATTGCACCACTGCACTCCAGCCTGGGCGATACAGCGAGACTCCATCTCAAAAAAAAGAGAAGGGTTATACCCATAGGAGTGTCTTCTGTTACAGACTGCTAAAACAGAATAGTTAGGAGACAATAACAATGTTTTCTCTGCCCATTTGTAATGGCAAGAAGTTTAGCATCTTTTCAGGCAGTCTTCTCTAACACTCCGCTCCAAAACACCACATGTGAAAGACCCTTCAGTAGAACACTGATAGAAATTTTACTTCTCTGTTTATACTGTGTTGCTTTGTGAGTTTACCAAGTTTGCTTCTGAGAGTGGCATCTTATTTTTGAGAATGAGAGCCTGTGAGGGTAGCCCTTAGCAATGTCAAAGCACTCAATAAAATCAAAGTGATGTGGCTCAGGCCTGTAATCCCAGCACTTTGGGAGGCCAAGGCTGGTGGATCACCTGAGGTCAGGATTTCAAGACCAGCCTGACCAATATGGTGAAACCTCATCTCTGCCAAAAATACAAAAATTGGAAGGCCGGGCATGGTGGCATGCGCCTGTAGTCCCAGCGACTTTGGAGGCTGAGACAGGAGAATTGCTTGAGCCCAGGAGGCAGAGGTTGCAGTGAGCCCAGATCACGTCACTGCATTCCAGTCTGGGCGACAGAGCGATACTCCATCCCCCCACCACCAAAAAAAAAAAAAAAAAAAAGTGATATATGTAAGATCAAATGAGACTTCATGTGCATACAGGTCCCACAATTCCAGGGGCATATTTCTTTTCTTTTTCTTTTTTTTTTTTTTTTTTTTGAGGCGGAGTCTCGCTGTCGCCCAGGCTGGAGTATAGTGGCAAGATCTCTGCTCACTGCAAGCTCCGTCTCCCAGGTTCAGGCCATTCTCCTGCCTCAGCCTCCTGAGTAGCTGGAACTACAGGCGCCCGCCACCACGTCCGGCTAATTTTTTTGTATTTTTAGTAGAGACGGGGTTTCACCGTGTTAGCCAGGATGGTCTCGATCTCCTGACCTCGTGATCCACCCGCCTCGGCCTCCCAAAGTGCTGGGATTACAGGCGTGAGCCACCGCGCCCGGCCTTCCAGGGGCATATTTCTATCAGTCTCTACTTGGATGTAGCTAAACTTCCCCAGTCTTGGAAGTTAGGACAATCTAAATCTGTGTTAAGGCTCAGAGCTGCGAAGAGCGAGTGTTCATTACCTGATGGTATATATCCGCGTTTTGGACACCCTCTCCTGCGCACGCGGGGTTAAGTAAGTCACTGAAAAACCTAGTCTCACAGGAGTGGGGCTTAGTCCATCACTTCCTCATTTCTCAAGTTCTGCATAACCTGGCTTGGACAAACCTGATAGGTTTCCACAAACGGCTTCAGCTGTGGATGAGGAAGGCTTCCGGGGGGGGGGGGAAGATACAGAGGGGACAAGATGATCGTTTTCATTAGTTGAGCTATTTTCCTCGTTTTACAAATAGTGGGGGGCAAAGAACGGATGGACTTCCCCCTTTGCAGCTTGTTGTCTGGTGCCCGAAAGGCCAAAGTGAGGGGCATTTGAGAAAAGTGCGAGGCAGGTTTTCCCATAGAAGTCCTACCACATGAAATGAGAAAAAAACAATTCTCAGGAACAGCCAAGTTTGCCTTTCTCTGGTCTTTCATTGTTGAAGCCACCTGCTTCCCCCTCCTGCTGCGGCGGCGGAGGCTCTAGGCGGAAGCGCCGCGCGGCGGAAAAGACCACCAGAGGTGAGAACTCTCAGCGCTACAGCTGCTGGGGCCGGCCGCACCCGGGGCCCCTCGGAAGGGCGGGGCTTCCCCGCAGGGAGGGGCGGGGCGGGGCGGGGCGGGGTGAGGCGGAGCGCTCTATCCGCCCTCCCGGTCGCCCGACTGCGCATGGCACGTTGCGTACTCCCCTCCCAGCAACCGGCCTGGCGGCGGCGCGGCCGTAAAACTGAGGAGGCGGAGCCAAGACGGTCGGGGCTACTTGCTAACTCCAGGAACAGGTACCTGCCTGGCGGGGTGCCTGGTGAGCCGCCGGGGCCAGTCCCTCCTCGCTCTGCCACCGATTCCATCTCCCCAGGCCCGGGCCTTCGTCGGAGCGGCCATCCCGGGCTCACCCTCACCCTCCACGGGCCCCCTTTTTAACCCGCGTCCTCGACTCCCGCAATGAGGCGCCGCAGCCCGAGAGCAGAATAGGTTTGGGCCTGGCGGGGAGACGCTGAAGCGGAGTTGCCGGGCGAGAGAGGCGAGCTCCTGCTTTCCCCTTCCTCCCCACCCCCCAGGGCTTCCAGGTGGGGAATCTAGGGCTGGGTGCCGGTTTGTCCTGCTCAGGCAGAGTGGTGGCCGACTCCGGTGCTGAACTCCCCGCTCTCCCCAGCCACCGCGCACCTCGGGCTGACAGGCAGCAGGTCAAGTCCTCGTAAGGACACAAGATACAGATGGCTCCCAGAATCGGCCTAAACGAAGAGCTCATTGTCTTTTTGTTTTCCAAAAATGTTTTTTGAGTGACTGCAGGGGATATGGGCGCCGGAGATGGGGGTTGGGGGTTGGGGGTAAGGAAGAGAGTTCGAGGGAAGGGCATTGGGTAGGTAAAATTGTTCATAGCTCTCAGGAAATAGGGAACTAACCTATCTGCCCAGCCTTCTCCTGTATCCTAACATACTTTAACTTGACTTTCCTCGAAGAAAAAGCCGTTGGAATCTGCCCTTTTCTTATTGTAATATCTGTTCAAGTAGAAGCATGTTCCAATACGTATATGCGACGTTAAGACAATTCTTCATTGACACTCATACCTTTCTGAAGACACCCAGGACTGTTTCTTGTCTCTGAGAGTTAAGGAAGAAACCAAATTTGATCACCGGCCTAGAAGCCTGTGAATTCAGCCTTTAGGTACAGTGCTAACCTGGTCAAATCTGTCCCCTACTTTTTAATCAGATTTCTTAGAGGTGTTTTGGCTGGAATGCAGTGTTTATGGTTGTGGCCCCAGAAATGGAGGAAGTTTACTCTGGTTTTTAGAGCACAGGCTTTGGAACAGATTTAATTAGTCCCTACCACTTACCTGTGTGACTTTGGGCATTTAACCTCCCTGCACCTTAATTTCCTGATCTGTAAAACAGAGATGATAATACTTGTGAGCTGCTCATGAAGCATTTAGCACAGTGCCTGACACGTAGAAAGTTTGCCATAAATGTTTGCTGGGTTTATTATTTTCTCTCTTGATTTTTATTTTATTTTTTGAAATGGAGTTTCGCCCTTGTGGCCCAGGCTGGAATGCAATGGCTCCATCTCCGCTCACTGCAACCTCGGCCTCCTGGGTACAAGCAGTTCTCCTGCCTCAGCCTCCCGAGTAGCTGTCATTACAGGCACCCCTCACCACACCCGGTTAATTTTTGTATTTTCAGTAGAGACGGGGTTTCACCGTGTTGGTCAGGCGGGTCTCGAACTCCTGACCTCAGGTGATCCACTAGCCTCGGGCTCCCAAAGTGCTGGGATTACAGGCTGAGCCACCGCGTCCCGCCAATAAAGCTGTTTCTGTATCTGTCCACTAGTAATATTGCTTTGTTATGTGTGTGTGTGTATGCACACACACGCATATACAGTGTTAAATGTTTCTGATAGTCTGGGTGCTGTGGCCCACCTCTGTAATCCCAGCACTTTGAGAGACTGAGGCAATAGGATTGCTTGAGCTCCGGAGTTTGAAACCAGCCAGGGCAACATAGCAAGGCCTCATCTCTACTGAAAATTAAAAAAAATTAGCCGAGCTTGGTGGCGCGTACCTGTAGTCCTAGCTACTTGGGGGGCTAAGGTGGGAGGATCACTTGAGCCCAAGAGTTTAAGGCTGCAATGAACTATGATAGTACCACTGCACTCCAGCCTGTGCAACAGAGCAGGACCTTGTCTGCAAAAAATATATATACACACATATATGTGTACATATATAATACAATATGTATATATGTACATATATAATATACATATTAATACATATATGTTGCATATGTGATATATACATAATGTATTATGTATACATATATGTATACATTATATAACATAATGTGCATATATAATATATGCATAATATATACACCTACATATGTATTTATTCATTCTTGATAAGTGTGGATATATCTTTCGAATGATACCCATCTGCCCTCCCCTTCCATTTGAATTTACATTTTAAGGAAATTTACATTTTCATTTTAAGGACATTTGAAGGGAGCATAGTGATGATGTTAATGTCATACAGATAACCGGGCATGGTGGCTCATGCCTGTAATCCTAGCACTTTGGGAGGCCGATACAGGAGGATAGCTTGAGTTCAGGAGTTTGAGACCAGCCTGGGCAAGTTCATTTCTACATGATTCAATCTGAAAATAGAAAAGTCCTTCATAATTTGTGTACCATTTACTCTTAATCACTAGGTAGAGCTATTCTAAACCAGCTCAGATGAAATTTATTAATAAGATTTTATCAAAGAAAATACCTGTGTGCAGTTATTAAAATAATTGTATACGGGGCTATAAAGAAAAGTACTGAGTCTATAAAGAAAAGTACTGGTCTCTCCTCTCTCTCTCTCTCTCTCTCTCTCTCTCTCTGATTTTTTGTATTTTTAGTAGAGACGGGGTTTCACCGTGTTAGCCAGGATGGTCTTGATCTCCTGACTTCGTGATCCGC
>NW_012105698.1:504472-512684 GCF_000951045.1 Mandrillus leucophaeus | reverse complement strand
TTTTTTTTTTTTTTTTTTTGAGATGGAGTGTCACTCTGCAGCCCAAGCTGGAGTGCAGTGGCACGATCACAGCTCACTTCAACCTCCTGCCTCAGCCTCCCGAGTAGCTGGGATTGCAGGTTCATGCCACCACACCCTGCTAATTTTTTGTATTTTAGGAGAGATGGGGTTTCACCATGTTGCCCGGGGCAGTGTCAAACTGTGGAGCTCAGGCAATCTGCCTGCCTCGGCCTCCCAAAGTGCTGGAATTACAGGCATGAGCCACTGGGCCCAGCCCCCATTAATTATTTAATCATTTTTTGTTTTAGTTCTTTAATGATGGACTTTTGTAATTTTAAACAATATGTTTAGACTTTCCACTGACAGGAGAGACAGAGAAATGACTAGGGAAGCTTTTCCTTATTTTTCCAAGAGAATAAAGGTCATGCGGAATCTCACACCACCCCTTCCTCACTGCCTCCCAACTTTTTCTTTTCTTTCCTTTTCTTTCCTTTTCTTTTCTTTTTTCTTTTTGTTTCTTTTCGTTTTCTTTTCAGGGACCCTGTGTTGCCCAAGCTGGAGTGCAGTGGCTCAATCTCAGCTCACTGCAGCCTCCACCTCTGGAGCTCAAGTGATCCTCCCATCTCAGCCTCCCTAGTAGCTGGGACCACAGGCACATGTCACCGCACCTGGCCAGTTTTTGTATTTTTTATAGAGATGGGGTTTCAAACTCCTGGGCTCAAGTGATCCACCCACCTCTGTTTCCCAAAGTGCTGGGAATATAGGCATGAGCCACTGTGCCCAGCCAGCACTTCCCAACTTTTGATAGTTGAATCCCTCTATTTTTACTTCTGTTGGTTACCTTTGTAACCTTAAATATTGTACATAAGTTTCTATTTGTTATCCTATCAACTTTCGGCATTAACTTTACCTTTTTGGGAAGATAGGGATATTAGCTTCCCCAGTCGTTCCTCTATCTCTTCCCTGTTCCATTTCCCATCTTCGGTCTGGTGAAACTTTACTTTCATATTATCAAATTTGAAGGCATTTACATTCTGTTATATAACTGTAATTAAGTTTATCATGCTTTGTCTATAGACTTAAAATTTATAAGCTGATAATGAGCACTTATAGTCTTATAAGTATTATTCACAGAACAGCCAAGCGTTATTCTGCACTCCATTCCCCTGTCCTAACTTCCTTATCATTCAAGGGCAAGTGGATTTTCTTTCTCATTCCTTGCTGAACTATCTCAAAAAAAAAAAAATTTTTTTTTTTTTTCCGAGATAGAGTCTCACTCTGTTGCCCAGGCTGGAGTGCAGTGGCACAATCTTGGCTCACAGCAACCTCCACCTCCCAGGTTCAAGCGATTCTCCTGCCTCAGCCTCTCCAGTGGCTGGGACTACAAGCATGTGCCACCACGCCCAGCTACTTTTTGTATTTTTGGTAGAGACAGGGTTTCACCATGTTGACTAGGCTGGTCTTGAACTCCTGACCCCAGGTAATCCACCCTCCTCGACCTCCCACAGTGCTGGGATTATAGGTGTGGCCACTGCGCCCAGCCATACTATCTCAAAATTATAACACATTTAAGTTTGTTTCAAATTTGGACTTTGACTTTTAAAATATAGTTTTAATTTCTGTTGGAATTTTTGGTAGCCTTTCTGTTTGATTTTTTTGGAGGAGGGGCGGGGGGAAGAAACAGGCCACTTTCTACCCTGTCCCTGATATTTTTCATCCTTTATAATCTTTAATGATATTATTATATTTTCTTCAACCTGCCAAGTTCATGTTCTAATTTTGACTGATTCCTTTCTTGATCAGCTTCATAGCTATCATCATGAGATATCTCTTCGATGGACACACCCCTTTTTTTTTTTTTTTGAGACAGAGTCTTACTCTGTCACCCAGGTTGGAGTCCAATGGCGTGATCCTGGCTCACTGCAACCTCCGCCTCCCAAGTTCAAGCAATTCTCCTGCCTCAGCATCCCGAGTAGCTGGCATTACAGGCACCCGCCAACATGCCTGGTTAATTATTGTATTTTTAGTAGAAATGGGGTTTTGCAATGTTGGGCAGGCTGGTCTCAAACTCCTGACCTCAGGTGATCCGCCCACTTCAGTTTCCCAAAGTTCTGGAATTATAGGAGTGAGCTACTGCGGCTGGCTGGACACACCATTTTTTATATCTCATAGCTTCCTTTTTAGATTTTAGCCTCATTTTACTGGAGTACGTTCTCAAATAATTTCATTTAAAAATGTATATGGGGCTGGGTGCGGTGGCTCACGCCTGTAACCCCAGCACTTTGGGAGGCCGAGGCGGGTGGATCACCTGAGGTGTTTGAGACCAGCCTGGCCAACATGGTTAAACCCTGTCTCTACTAAAAATACAAAAATTAGCCAGGCGTAGTGGCACATGCCAGTAATCTCAGCTACTCCAGAGGCTAAGGCAGGAGAATCCCTTAACCCAAGAGGCAGAGGTTGCAGTGCGCCAAGATCGCGCCATTGCACTCCAGCTTGGCCTGGGCGACAGAGCCAGACTCCATCTCAAAAAAAAAAAAAAAGGAATAGAAAAGCTGCTGACTGGGAGCTCTGTGGATTTAAGACTCATGGACATGAGTGGGCAGTTACGCCAGGGACTTGTTTTCAGCCCCACTTCTCCTTCCCTCATTCCTTATTGCTACAGTTTTATTTCAGAGCCCCTTAGGATTGTCTGCTGGGCAGAACTGCCGTCTCCTCTACTATAGTCTGCATTCACATTCTAGCCTGCAGCTTTCTCTCCATTTCCTGAGACAGCACCCTTCTGTCCACTTTTCACCTCCTAGAAATTTACTGAGATTTCATCTACTAATAGCTCCTCTCATTCTGTCCTCAGATATATGGTTATTATTTGTATTCCTTTACCTTAATTGGGACCTTGGGAGAGAGGTGAGATTCTAAAATCTTAGAAACCTGACTATCTAATCTTTCTAATTCTCTGAAAAAGTTAAAGTTTCTCCTAGAAACATAAGCCATTATTATAAGCATCACTATCAGAGGGAGAAAGGTATTTGTCTCAGGTGTCAGACAGATGTCATTAACCTCATTTTAGAGTTACTAACGTTGAGATTCAGCAAGCCAAAGTATGTTGATCAAGTTAACACAGACGCAAGAATGCAATTCATACCATGCTTGTCTTATTTCAGAGTATGTGTTTTTTTCACCACACCATATTGTCACGTTAAGTATAAATCTCTGACTTGAGGTTACTCTTAATGAGCCTTTAGCCATATTTTAACCTTATTGATTATTCTTACCATTTGTATAGTAACACTATGGGTGAAATTAGCTCTCTCTTTTCTTTTTTTTTTTTTTTTGAGATGGAGTCTCGCTGTGTTGCCCAAGCTGGAGTGCAATGGCGCATTCTTGCTCACTGCAACCTCCACCTCCTGAGTTCAAACGATTATCTTGTCTCAGCTTCACAAATAGCTGAGATTACAGGTGCCCGCCACCATGTCTAATTTTTATATTTTTTATTAGAGACGGAGTTTCTCCCTTTTGGTCAGGCTGGTCTTGAACTCCTGACCTCAGGTGATCCACCTGCCTTGGCCTCCCAAAATGTTGAGATGACAGGTGTGAGCCACCGTGCCCGGCCAAATTCGCTCTTTTCTAGATGTTAACCTTTCCTAATAGCTTCTATTTTTCTAAATTAATCTTTACTATCTTTGAAACGTTTCCAAGTTCTTTGTGTGTCTTTACCATTTTCTTACCTAAGACTGAAATACACATTTGGTAAATGCTGTTAGGGAAAGATTAATTTGGTCAAAGTTAAAGTTAGTTTGGCAAAAATTCAGAAAAAGCAAAAGTATCCCTGATTCTTTTTTCCTTTTTTTTTTTTTTTTTTTGAGACAGGGTCTCACTCTGTCGCCCAGGCTTTAGTGCAGTGGCGCAATCTTGGCTCACTGCAACCTCTGCCTCCCAGGTTCAAGCGATTCTCAGCCTCCCAAGTAGCTGCGATTACAGGCTAGTGCCACCACGCCCGGCCAACTTTTATATTTTTTATAGAGATGGGGTTTCACCATGTTGTCCAGATTGGCCTCTAACTCCTGACCTCTAGTGATCCGCCTCCCTCAGCCTTGCTGAGTGCTGGAATTACAGGCATGAGCCACCGTGCCCGGCCTGTCCCTGATTCTTAATCCAGAATGACATTTCTTCTGCCTCTTCTCATTTAGTGAACACAGTAATAAAAGCATTTTTAGAACATTCTTATTGAAAACAGTGACAAGTTTCTTAGAGCTTTGGATATAAAATAAAGGCTATTCAAGTATAGTTTAGTAAAAACAATTTTATTGGAGGCAAATAGAATAAGACCTAGGCCTGTAGCCATCCATTGGCCAGCCTTAATCCAGGAATAGATTTAGAACATTTAAAATAATTTCCTTCAGGTATCCCTGTGTTGGAGGTTCCCAAGAACACCCTCAGGTTCAGTAATTCATTAGGAGGACTCACAGGACTTGGCATATAGTCACATTCATGGCTAGGATTTATTTCAACAGAAGAATACAAAGAAAAACCAGCAAAGGGAAACAGCACATGGGTTGAAGTCTGGGGGAAACCAGGAGCAAACTTCCAAGGATCCTTCCCCAGTAGAGTGACACAGACCTCAAAGCAGAAGTTGTGGCAGCATGTGTGAAATGTTATCAACCAGGACAGCTCATTAGAAACTCCATACCCAGGATGGTCATGTAGGCAGCCTCTGCCTGGCATGTGTCAAAACTGGACTCCCAGAAGGAGAAAGCAGCATAAACCGTACTGTTTGTACAAATAATTTAGGCATAATAAGCCACTTCTGTCATTTCTAGGAAAATGGGAAATCTCTCAAAATCCTCGTTCCCCGATGCCAGCCAGTGGCTAAAGCAGATTTGTTAAAGGATAAGAAGTTAGGCCTGCTATATTAACCCTTCTTCTGCAGAATCCCAGTCTGTAAATACTGTTTCTTTAAATTGGTCTTTTGAGAGATATGGGGATGGGAATGGGTTGAAAATTGTATTCTTTGAGCAAGTTCCACTTGAGATGAAAAATAATATAAACAAGAATAGAAAAGCAAAGATAAAAGGAAGAAGAAAAAACGAGAATTGAATACAATTTTAAAAAGGAGATTAAAAAATAAAAGAGATTGTACTCTGACAAATACCAGGAGTACTGCTGTTTTATTGTCAGTTATATATGACCCATATGTCGTAAACATTTAGTAGTAAAAATTGAGGAGCCTGATAAAAATTCATACCTGAATAGAAGGGCATTCTACCTCTTTGCAAAAGTGTGTCTAGCTTGTGCCCCTTGGCAGGCCCAAAATCTTCTTAGGAAATGGGTTTCAGTTGGGAGGCCAAGGAGGGCAGATCACCTGAGGTCAGGAGTTTAAGATTAGCCTGACCAACATGGTAAAACCCTGTCTCTACTAAAAATACACACAAAAAAAATTAGCTATATCAGCTGGGTGTGGTGGTGCACACTTGTAATCTTAGCTACTCAGGTGGCTGAGGCAGGAGAATCGCTTGAACCCAGGAGGTGGAGGTTGCAGTGAGCTGAGACCACACCATTGCATTCCAGCATGAGCAACAGCACGAGACTCTGTCCTTCCCAAAAAGAATGGTTTTTAGGCTGAGTGTGGTGGCTCATACTGTTGATCTTACCACTTTGGGAGGCCAAGGTAGGAGAATCACTTGAGCCCAGGAGTTCAAGACCAGCCTGGACAACATAGTCTGTCACCCAGGCTGGAGTGCAGTGGCGCGATCGTGGCTCACTGCAACCTCTGTCTCCCAGGTTCAAGCTATCCTCCCACCTCAGCCTCCCAAGTAGTTGGGGCTACAGGCACATGCCACCATGCCTGGCTGATTTTTATATTTTTGTAGAGATGGGCTTTTGCCATGTTGCCCACGCTTGTCTTGAACTCCTGAGCTCAAGCAATCCACCTGCCTCAGCCTCCCAAAGTGCTGAGACTACAGACGTGAGCCACCACGCCTGGCCTATACAAACAATTTTTTTTAACTAGCCAGGCAGTTGCTCACACTTGTGATCCCAGCTATTCAGAAGGCTGAGGTAGGAGGATTACTTGAGCCCAGGAGGTTGAGGTTGCAGTGAGCTGTGGTTGTACCACTGCTTTCCAGTCTAGGTGACAGAGCAAGACTTTGTCTCCAAAAAAAGAATGGTTTTTAATATGCCACTGTTGGCCAGCTGCGGTGGCTCACACCTGTAATCATAGCACTTTGGGAGGCCGAGGCAGGTGGACTGCCTGAGCTCAGGAGTTCGAGACTAATCTGGGCAACATGGCAAAAACCCTGTCTCTACTAAAAATACAAAAAATTAGCTGGCCGTGGTGGCACGTGCCTATAGCCTCAGCTACTCCGGAGGCTGAGACAGGAGAATTGCGTGAACCCAGGAAGCAGAGGTTGCAGTGAGCCGAGATCACATCACTGCACTCCAGCCTGGGCGACAGAGCGAGATTCTGTCTCCCAAAAAGAATATGCCACTATGCACATACACACATGCACACAAACACAGACGTGATTGGACTTCACCTAGCATGACAATAAAATGTACTTGGAATTTTAAGATAGGGACTGTGAATTTCCTGTCATGGCTGTGTCCATTAAAGGTAACAAGAAGAAACTATAAATAGTGAACCACCAGTAGCACCAATACACCTAACATGGAGGAGTGCTGCTTCCAGTGTTTCCCTCAAGATGAACTGTTTCCGATGTATTTCTGAGAGACTAAATTAGGTGACTTTGCCCAGTGGGATTATTTGACATAACTCTTACATAGGTCTGAGCTAATTAATTAAGAATTTCACAGAGGGTCTCTTGAGCTCAGGAGTTCAAGACCAACATGGGCAATATGGCAAGACCTGTCTGTACTAAAAATAAAAAATTGGCCAGGCGCAGTGGCTCACGCCTGTAATTCTAACACTTAGGAGGTTGAGGTGGGTGGATCACAAGCCCAGGAATTCAAGACCAACCTGGGCAACATGGTGAAAACTCATCTATACAAAACTTGGCTGTGTATCGTGGTGCATGCCTGTAGTCCCAGCTACTCGGGAGGTTGAGGTGGGAGCATCACTTGACCTTGGGAGGTGGAGGTTGTGGTGAGCCTTTGAGATTGTGCCACTGTACTCCAGCCTCGGCAACAGAGCCAGACTTTTTCTCAGGAAAAAAAAGTTAGTCAGGCATGGTGACACATACCTATGGTCTCAGCTACTCAGGAGGCTGAGGTGGGGGATTGCTTGAGCCTGGGAGGTCAAGGATGCAGTGAACCGTCGTCATGCCACTGCACTGCAGCCAGGGCCACAAGCGCGAGATTCTGTCTCAAAAGAAAAAAAAGAATTTCAAAAAAGATAAGCCATGGATACATTCAGCTGGTTCTGTGCTTTCCTAGGCATTCTCATCTTCTAATAGAGAAGCTGCTGGCTACATGTGACTCCTGAGAACTTGAAATGTAATGTGATTGAGGAACTGAATTTTTTTTTTTTTTTTTTTAGACAGGATGTCTCTCTGTCACCCAGGCTGGAGTATAGTGGTACAGTAACAGCTCATCACACTCTTGACTTCCCAGGCTCAGGTGATCCTCCCACCTCAGCCTCCCAAGTAGCTAAGAGTATCAGTACCACACCTGGCTAATTTTTTTTTTTTTTGCCAGTGTTGGGGTGGGGGTAGAGATGGGGTCTCACTCTGTTTCCCAGGCTGGTCTTGAACTCCTGGGCTCAAGTGATCCTCCCCACTTAGCCTCTCAAAGTGCTGGGATTACAGGTGTGAGCCACTACACCCAGCCACAGGAACTGAAATTTTAATTTTATTTATTTATTACAAATTCAGTTGTAAGTTTAACCACATTTGGCTAGTGGTTGCTATAATAGACAGTGATACTATAGGAGATATCCTTGTAACTAAATTTCTACATAAATTTTCCCTAGGGCAAATTCCTACAAGTGGAAAAACAGCAAGGTATATTCATAATATTTATTTATTTATTTTTTGAGACAAAGTCTTGCTCTTGTTCCCCAGGCTGGAGTGCAATGGTGCGATCTTGGTTCACTGCAACCTCCACCTCCCGGGTTCAAGCGATTATCCTGCCTCAGCCTCCCGAGTAGCTGGGATTACAGGCACCTGCCACCATGCCCAGTTTTGTATTTTTAGTAGAGATGGGGTTTCACCATGTTGGCCAGGCTGGTCTTGAACTCCTGACCTCAGGTGATCCACCC
>NW_012105698.1:492645-504422 GCF_000951045.1 Mandrillus leucophaeus | reverse complement strand
GCCCGGCTAATTTTTTGTATCTTTTTTATAGAGACGGGGTTTCACCGTGTTAGCCAGGATGGTCTCGATCTCCTGACCTTGTGATCCGCCCGCCTCGGCCTCCCAAAGTGCTGGGATTTGTATTTTTAGTAGAGATGGGGTTTCACCATGTTGGCCAGGCTGGTCTTGAACTCCTGACCTCAGGTGATCCACCCACCTCAGCCTCCGAAAGTCCTAGGATTATAGGCATGAGCCACCACGCCCAGCCAATATATTCATATTCTTAAGATTCTTACTATCCATTTAACTGGAGATTTTTAATCAGTTGTACATTTGAGGAACTATTCCAAGACCTGATTAGAAAAAGCAGAAAAGAGCCTGGAACTTACTCCATCTGTTTTCTCAGTGGTTCTCAATCCTGACAATGCATGGCTTTTGTTGTTGTTTTTGTGGTGAGGTGGGGAAGAATGGTGGTAGTGGTAGCAGCTAGAACTTTTAAAACTATATAGATGTCCAAGGCCCTCCCCAGACCTGCAGAATTAGAATTTTTAAAGGTGGATGTCTGAGCATCTATAGGTGTTTATAAATACACAAGTTAGTTTGAAATACATTCTGTTTTAGGCCGGTGGGGTGGCTGACACCTGTAATCCCAGATCTTTGGGAGGCCGAGGCGGGTAGATAACTTGAGGTCAGGAGTTCGAGACCAACCTGGCTAACATGGTGAATCCCTCACTCTACTAAAAATACAAAAATTAGCCAGGGATGGTGATGCATACCTGTAGTCCCAGCTACTTGGGAGGCGGAGACAGGAGAATCGCTTAAACCTTGGAAGCAGAGGTTGCCATGAGCTGAGATTGTGCCACTGCACTCCAACCTGGGCAATAGAATGAAACCCTGTCTCATAAAAAAAAGAAAGAAAGAAAGAAAATTTTATTTTATTTTTAAATTTTGAAATTTTTCCAGACCATAGAAACTTTTTTTGCAGATAAAAACATCTACCTGCCTCTTTATCTACATTAATTTTCTCTTTCTATTGTAGACTACATGGGGATATGGACCTTTTTTCCTCGTAAATTTCTTTTGCATGATGTTTTGTGTTTAATACTATTAAATATACATTCTAATCATGTTTTTTCAAATAAATTCTTTATTTTTAAAATTTTATGACAACATAAATGAGTGATTCTTAGCTAGGGTTGGAGAAGGAGCTTCTATAAGAATATCAGGACCGGGTGCAGTGACTCACACCTGTAATCCCAGCACTTTGGGAGGCCGAGGCGGGCAGATCACAAGGTCAGGAGATCGAGACCATCCTGACCAACATGGTGAAACCCCATCTCTACTAAAAATACAAAACTTAGCCGGGCATGGTGGCACGTGCCTGTAATCCCAGCTACTCGGGAGGCTGAGATAGGAGAATCGCTGGAATCCGGGAGTCGGAGGTTGCAGTGAGCCAAGATCACCACTGCACTCCAGCCTGGCAACAGAGCGAGACTCCATCTCAAAAAAATATGTATATATATATATCAGGGTAGGGCCAGGAACGGTGGCTCACACCTGTAATCCTAGCACTTGTGGGAGGCCAAGGCAGACAGATTGCTTGAGCTCAAGAGTTTGAGACCAGGGCAGTGGCTCATGTCTGTAATCCCAGCACTTTGGGAGGCCGAGGTGGGCAGATCACCTGAGATCAAGGGTTCGAGACCAGCCTGGCCAACATAGGGAAACCCTGTCTCTACTAAAAATACAAAAAAATTAGCCAGGCGTAGTGGTGTGCGCACCTATAGTCCCAGTAACTCGGGAGGCTGAAGCAGGAGAATCACTTGAACCTGGGAGACGGAGGTTGCAGTGAGCCAGGATCGTGCTACCGCACTCCAGCCTGGGCAATGTGGCAAAGCCCCGTCTCTACAAAAAATAAAAAATTAGGCATGGTGGCATGTACCTGTAGTCCCAGCTACTCAGGAGACTGAGGTAGGAGAATGGTTGGAGCCCTGGAGGCAGAGGTTGCAGTGAGCAGAGATCACATCACTGCACTCCAGACTGGATGACAGAGCCAGACCCTGCCTCAAAAAAAAAAAAAAAAAAAAAAAGTCAACTAAGTGCAACTGGCCTAAAAAGCAACTACTCCAGATTGTAGTAGGAGGTTGGAGGGCCCTATGAAGGCAACTTCCAGGAGAAAATTGAAATTGATGGGTTTGAGGGTATGGAAAAATATATGGATAAGTCAAATAGCAGAGATGTTGGTGTATTTGTAAAAAGTTAATAATAGCTATACGAGAAACCAAGCAAGTGAACAAATGAGGTGGTTATTAACTCTAGGAAAAAATAGGTGTATAAGGAAAGAAAGACATTGTCCGGGCACAGTGTCTCATGCCTATAATCCCAGCACTTTGGGAGGCCGAGGCGGGTGGATCACCTGAGGTCAGGAGTTCAAGACTAGCCTGACCAACATGGTGAAACCCCATCTCTACTAAATACAAAAATTAGCCAGTCATGGTGGCAGGCACCTGTTATCCCAGCTACTCAGGAGGCTGGGGCAGGAGAATCACTTGAACCTAGGAGGCAGAGGTTGCCATGAGTCAAGGTCGTGCAACTGCACTCCAGCCTCCGCAACGAGCAAAACTCCATCTCAAAAAAAAAGGGGGGAAAAAAAAACAACAGGAAAAGAGACATGGTTGGTTTTTGTTTTTGTTTGTTTGTTTTGAGATGGAGTCTAGCTCTGTCACCCAGGCTGTAGTGCAGTGGCGCGACCTCCGCCTCCCGGGTTCAAGCAATTCTCCTTTCTCAGCCTCCCAAGTAGCTGGGAACAGGCGCCCGCCACCACGCCTGGCTAATTTTTTGTGTATTTTTAGTAGAGACGGGGTTTTACCATGTTGGTCAGGCTAACGTCTCGAACTCCTGACCTCAAGTGATCCACCCACCTCGGCCTCGCAAAGTGCTGGGATTACAGGCTTGAGCCACCAGGCCCGGCCAAGACAGGTATTTCTATTTGCCTCAGCTTTGAACCATATTTGCATAGTCATAGTAATATAAATGTGGACTATTGATTTAAGCAAAATTATACCAGAGCTATGTTGGTGGAATGAGAGCAGGAGATACAGTGGAAGATAATCACGTAAGAAGCTTTGTCTTCATCTACCATGGTAGGAAGTTAAAACTGGCTGACTCTGGGTACACTGCCTATGAGTTAGCCCTGCTCTGCAAGGAGCTGTAAAGAAAATTTGAAAAGTTAAAATTAAGTCATACCCATATAAACATTAAGAATAATTATTAAAAGCAGGATAACACTGTGCATGGTGGCTCATCTGGTAACCCCTACACTTCGGGAGGCCAAGGTGGGAGGATCACTTGAGTCCAGGAGTTCCAGACCAGTCTGGGCCACATAGAGAGACCCTGTCTCTACAAAAAGTAAATAAATAAAAAGCAGGATAACCATGGAAAATAACTGAAGGTAATTGTTTCTGGGAAAAGGTTAGTGGGGGATTGAGTCAAGAGAAATTTAGGAATTAATTTAAAACCACATAACACATTTCTCTTTCTACAGAAATTATTTTATTTTATTTTTTTGAGACAGTCTTGCTCTGTCACCCAGGCTGGAATGCAATGGTGTGATCTCTGCTCATTGCAATCTCCACCTCCTGGGTTCAAATGATTCTTAAGTAGCTGGGATTACAGCCACATGCCACCTTGCCTGGCTTTTTTTGTTTTTTAATAGAGTCGGGGTTTCACCATGTTGGCCAGGCTGGTCTCGAACTCCTGACCTCAGGTGATCCGCCCGCCTCGGCCTCCCAAAGTGCTGGGATTACAGACATGAACCACTGCGCCCGGCCAGAAATTACAGAATTTTATAATGTACTTGGCCAAAGTATATTCAGATTTATCATCACTTAAAGTTTCTCTAAACAAACCTAGCAATTTATAGGTGAAGTCCAGTGCTTTGAATGGTAGACCTGTAATAAGTTTTTGTTAATCAGAAGGTATTTCTATATAAGGAGATTTTTGCTAACTCAACCTGTTTCTATCTTCCTTTTAGGTTTAAGTTTTTGAAACTGAAGTAGGTCTACACAGTAGGAACTCATGTCGTTTCTTGTAAGTAAACCAGAGCGAATCAGGGTGAGTGTTTTTCTATTCTTCTGACTCTACTATTTTTGTTTTCTGAAAAGCAGTGTGTGTTGGCAGATGTTGTAGGTGGTTAGGGTCGGAATGATACAGAAGTGAGGAATGTAGGAAGTAAGGCAGGTAGTGCAGCCTCCACTCCTGAAAAGAGTTTGCAGACAGAGGCTGACCAGAGACACAAAATTTACCACCAGCTTGTCTGGTAGAGAAGAAATAAGAAGAAAGTGGCTTATTTCATGAATATCAGTCATACAACATTAAATGAGTCAATAATACTTCTCAGTGTAGATACCTATCTGCTTATGACCCACCCCCCGCCCTCTTGAGTTTATGAGTTTTCAAAATCAAGTTGTAATTACCAGGACACTTTTTTCTAATTAATATCATTAGTTTTAATTGAAGACTTTTTGAACATGAAAGATTTTATTATACTTCAAAACTTCGTCAGAAAAAATGACCTCAAAAACAATACTAGATTTAGCTTCTTTACAAATTCCCATTATTTCATGAGTGTCTTATTTTATTATCAAGTACCTAATTTCTAAATGCAATAGTAATTATTTTAGAATTTTGTAACAGGGTATAAGTGCTATGAGACATTATGAGTACACCACTTTCTTTACATATTAAAGCATAATTTATGTTTTTTGATGCAGTGCATATAATTTTATATGAAGTTTTAAATTTAGGATGTTATTTCTTTTTTGATTCGGAAAAAATAGTTATAGGGAAGGACAGAGAATGATGCTGTAATTCCAATTCACAGTCTGTATCATGCACCTTATTTCTCAATGTTACTTAATACTTAATCTTTTTTCTAATGTTTATGCATATAAGAACAATTTATGTTAGAGAGAGTAAACTTCACTGTTAATTAAGAGGAAAAAAGGAATGTCTCCATAGCCTGAACTCTGCCCAGTGGAAAGAATGCCCCCAAGCCAAAGTGTAACACCAGTCCTTAAGGGAAATACAATCTTGATTCCATTGCTTTTAAATACGAGCTCCTTTTCTGTTTCAATGTAGCCTAATTCAGGTGAAACAAAACCACTGATCAGAATGACAGAAATCTAATACTCATTTGAAATAGGCTAGTAAAGTGAGCCATAGATTGATCCTGCTAGTTTGATCTTACTAGTTTGGCCCTTGTGAACTTGGCAGAAAATATAAGCAGCCATGTCTTTAGAACCCCTAGTGGATAAAGAAGATGCAACTTGTTGTGTGTCGTTTTACAAACTAACAGGGTTTTGTGGATAACTACTGTTCCATCTCTGTTTTCTGTGTTATGAATTCCAGTGATAGTTTTCAAATTGACGTCAGTGATCCAAGGCATCTGTAATGTAGAATGAGTAAGATGGAACCAATATAGGGAAGGCAAAAAAAGTCTTCATTATTAGAGCCAGTATTATCTATTTCTCATCTGTCAAATTTAAGAATTATTCATCAAATAGGCAAAGAGGAGTAGAGAAAGGAATCTTGTTTTTAGTTCAAGATTCTATTAACAACTTTTCCATAGAAATGATTCCTGGCCGGGTGTGGTGGCTCACGCCTGTAATCCCAGCACTTTGGGAGGCCAAGGCGGGCGGATCACGAGGTCAGGAGATCGAGACCACCCTGGCTAACATGGTGAAACCCCATCTCTACTAAAAACACACACAAAAAAATTAGCCAGGCGTGGTGGCGGGCGCCTGTAGTCCCAGCTACTCGGGAGGGTGAGGCAGGAGAATGGCATGAACCCAGGAGGCGGAGCTTGCAGTGAGCCGAGATCGCGCCACTGCACTCCAGCCTGGGTGACAGAGCAAGACTCCATCTCAAAAAAAAAAAAGAAATGATTTCTAACTGTACTGCATGATTCTGTTTTCATAGTTGTGATTTTGTCTGTCTGTCTAAAGGCTGATAGCTAATTTGTTGTGGCTTGGAAGAAATACTAATTCTCTTTGGGGTTTTCCTCTTTAGCGGTGGGTCTCGGAAAAGTTCATTGTTGAGGGCTTAAGAGATTTGGAACTATTTGGAGGTAAGTACAGTATGGCATTTAGCCATCACTTCAGGATATAAAAAATCACTACTTTTTTGTTGACTAAAGCAATCTATAGCAATTAGCAATTCTAAGGGCAAGTGTAACCTACAGTTATTGGATTTCTTTGGTTCCTTTATGAATTTATGGTGTCCCAAAGATTTAAAGACTAACCTGGCAATTTTCCTTGGCCTCTCTTGATTGTTAGAAAGCCAGTATTTACTTAAAAGCATATATGTTTTCTTTTGTCCAGGTGAAATACATATTTTTAAAGAAAGAAAACTAAAAGTCTCTAGCCTTGAAGATTTAAAAAATAATTGTCAAGACAAAGGAAGCAATGATCTGGAAGTTCTGGTTTTATCGCTCAATCTAGTTGACTCATTTTTTCATGGTAGAAATTATGAGACTTAAGAGAACAGAATGAAGGAAAAGTCTTTCAGAGCAAAAATATGAACTTCCTATTGTAAAACCTGAATGTTGATTTCAGAAGTAAACCTTGACAGGCCTAGGCATTACCCTTTGGCCATTTTCAAAGTGAACCTTTTAGGGAACTGTCATCTTAATTTAGGGCAAAAAAAATTATTTTCAAAAAAAATAATAGTAGAGCACCATTCTTTGTGTCTGAATACCAAGATACTCTTTTAGGATCTTATAGTTTAAGAAACAGATTATCGGCCCGGCGCGGTGGCTCACGCCTGTAATCCCAGCACTTTGGGAGGCCGAGACGGGCGGATCACGAGGTCAGGAGATCGAGACCATCCTGGCTAGCACGGTGAAACCCCGTCTCTACTAAAAATACAAAAAAATTAGCCAGGCGTAGTGGTGGGTGCCTGTAATCCCAGTTACACTCGACAGGCTGAGGCAGGAGAGTGGCGTGAACCTGGGAGGCGGAGCTTGCAGTGAGTGGAGATCACACCACTGCACTGCAGCCTGGGCGACAGAGCGAGACAGAGCGAGAGAGAGTGAGTCTCAAAAAAAAAAAGAAAAGAAAAAGAAAAGAAACAGATTATCAGGCCAGACATGGTGGCTCACACCTGTAATCCCAGCACTTTGGGAGGCCGAGGCAGGCAGATCACTTAAGGTCGGGAATTCGGGACCAGCCAGGCCAATGTGGTGAAATCCCGTCTCTACTAAAAATACAAAAATTAGCTGGTCATGATGGCGCGCACTGTAGTCCCAGCTACTTGGGAAGCTGAGGCAGGAGAATCGCTTGAACCCAGGAGGTGGAGGTTGCCGTGAACCAAGATGGCGCCACTGCACTCCAGCCTGGGTGACAGAGCAACACTCCGTCTCAAAAAAAAAAAAAAAAAAAAAAAAATCAGATTATCGGCCGGGCATGGTGGCTCACGCATGTAATCCCAGCACTTTGGGAGGCCAAGGCAGGCGAATCACCTGAGGTCAGGAGTTCGAGACCAGGCTGGCCAACGTGGTGAAATCCCATCTCTACTGAAAATACAAAAATTAGCCAGGCATGGTGGCGCACACTTGTGGTCCCAGCTACTAGGGAGACTGAGGCAGGAGAATGGCTTGAAATCAGGAGGTGGAGGTTGCAGTGAGCCGAGATCACGCCACTGCGCTCCAGCCTGGGTAAAAGAGCAAGGCTGAGTTTTTGAGACTCCGTCTCAGAAAATAAATAAAATAAGAAGTAAATTTAAAAAGCAGATTATCAGATTGAGTACATTGGTTAGCTGATCCAAAATACCCCCAGATAGGATTTTTTGTTTTTTGGGGTTTTGTTTTGTTTTGTTTTGTTTTTTGTTGTTTTATTTTGAGACGGAGTCTCGCTTTGTCGCCCAAGCTGGAGTGCAGTGGCACGATCTCGGCTCACTGCAACCTCCGCCTCCCGGGTTCAAGAGATTCTCTTGTCTCAGCCCTCCTGAGTAGCTGGGATTACAGGAGCACACCACCATACCCGGCTTAATTTTTTTTTGTATTTTTAGTAGAGATGGGGTTTCACTTCGGGAGGCCGAGGCGGGCAGAGCATGAGGTCAGGGATAGATTTAAGTAATTGAAAACTCACACTTGTTAGTTACTAGGTGGTACCTATTAATTTATTTTCCCTAACACATCTCAAAGAATTTCTGGACTAGAATTTTTGTGAACTTTGTCAGAGTGTTATGTTTTAGACAAATGGGAGTTTAGAAAAATGATGAGTTCTATATATTTTAGTTGGAAAGAATTAGTTAGATGCACAGTAAAGGAAAGGCTAGTGGAACAAAAATACCACATTCTGTTCCTATTCTCATTTTCTTCCCATCATTAATGGGAATAAAATGGTTTAAAATTAAACAGTGATGCAGGGCGCAGTGGCTCACTCCTGTTATCGCAGCACTTTGGGAGGCCGAGGCAGGCAGATCACAAGGTCAAGGAGTTCAAGACCAGCCTGGCCAATATGGTGAAAACCCCATCTCTGCTAAAAATACAAAAAAAATTAATCGGCATCGTGGCGCACGCCTGTAATCCCAGCTACTCAGGAGGCTGAGGCAGGAGAATTGCCAAGATCACACCACTGCACTCCTACCTGGGCGACAGAGGGAGACTCTGTCTCAAAATAAAAAACAAAAAAAAGTAGGCCAGGTGCAGTGGCTCACACCTGTAATCCCAGCACTTTAGAAGGCTGAGGCGGGCAGATCACCTGAGGTCAGGAGTTGGAGACCAGCCTGGCCAACATGGCAAAACCCCATCTCTACTAAAAATATAAAAATTAGCTGGGCGTGGTGGCAGGCACCTGTAATCCCAGCTACTCGGGAGGCTGAGGCAGGAGAATCTCTTGAACCCGGGAGGCAGAGGCTGCAGTGAACCGAGATCATGCCACTGCACTCCAGCCTAGGGATAAAGCAAGACTCTGCCTCCAAAAAAAAAAAGAAGAAAGCATTTTCCTTGGTAACTAGACTTTTCTGATTTTGTATAGTTTAAGGTATTTAGAAATTTAAGATGATTAGAAATGTATAATCACCCCAATATTTTACAGTTAAAAATCTTCAGTTTGGTGATTTTTATCACTTATACAGAATAGAGAAGGTCAACAGCACATACAGAATTTGACTTAAGAACAGAAAGTTATTTCAGTTGTCCTTTGTTTTATTCATTTTCACTAGGACTAGCAGAGCACCAAATGCCTTTGCTTTATTTACATTTAGAATCAAATCTATCTGACTTTAGAGAATCAGGTTGAGTAATGGTCCTTCATACACGTGTTGCTATATTAAAATTTTTGCCCCTTTTTGAAAAAACATGTTTTCTAGTTCCCACACTCACTGGGAAATGGCCAACCATCTCTGTAACTATATAATGAATTATTTATTCACAAAGTATAAGGAACTGGCCTATTCATAACAACATTGTGTGTTGATGCCAAGTAAATGTATGACCAGAATTGTAGCAGTTGAGTTCTATCCAGTAAAGAATACCCATAGAATAGTAGACTTGCCACCTTTTGAAGAACCATAGATCCATGTTTAAAGCCCCATCTCTCTGCAGCATTTTTACTGTAGATCTGTGTATGTGTGTTTATATGTAGCCCCACAGGCAATTTTTGCTGTAATGACTCTTAAGTGGTTTCTATTAATAAATGTAGTCCTAAGTACAATAATTGCTGTTCTGAATGTGGGTGTGTCTTCTGCTAAAACACAAAATGCCAACAATCAATTTCTCTACCCCAGAGCAGCCTCCGGGTGACACTCGGAGAAAAGTAAGTGACTTCCTAGGCCCTAGCACTATGGCTGTTGCATGGAGATGATTTCTTGTGGAAGTTTGTGTGTTCTGTTGGCTTATCATTTTATGTTTCTGCTTATCTGTCACTGAGCTTTATTTGTAGTGTGATTTTTGTACTTGTGGAGATTCAGGTTTCACCCTGGAAAGATTTGGATGTGTAATTTGAAAACTGAAAAAAGTCTCAGGTACTTTTTGTCTCTTCTGGGGATTAAGGTCTCCTCCCCTCCCCAGCTCTGCCAATCGACCACCACCCCTTCCCCCCAAAAAGTAAGTTTCAATAATCTGAAATACGGTTATTGTTTAGTGACTAATGGTATTAAATTTTCTGTCCTTAGTCTATTAATAATAGATTTGCATCCACAGACATAATACAGATCTCTGTCTAGACCTCAAATCTCTTACCTTAAAAACAAAAGCAAAATTAAAAAGTATAAAACAGAACATTTACTTTTTTCATTGGTGAAAGCTGCAAGATTCTTACCCTGTTTCCTTCTCTTCTAGTTTATTTTACTTAAATAAATAGCACCAGATGTGCACAATGTACCAAGCTATTTTTGAATATATGAATCAGCGTCTTATAAAGAGAGAGGATAAGAACTTTCCTACCTAGACTTCTGACTCTGTTCAGATTGCAGACATTTGCAGCTTCTGCAGCAGCCCCAAGGTTGAGTGAAGGACAATGATGTTGACTCGGAATTCTGAGTAAAGCTTTGGCTATGCTTACGTCATCCACTAATCAGGAGCACCTCTCTATCAGATCCAAATGCTTTCCAATCTGGAGACCAAAAATGTTCCCTATAGGCTCAGTTAGCTATTTTTCTAGAATACAATGCCAATTACATATAATTTTTATATTTTTACAGCTGCTGATGTTATATCAAAAGTTATCCTGCGTGAAACCTGTGGGAAGTTGAATGTGTTTATTTGGTAGCATTTTGTGAATATTGTCTTTGTATGCTTTACTGTAGTTTGTTTTAAACTCTTTAACACAGTTATTTTGTGGTCATTTCTGGATATCAGCTGCTTATGTATTTTTCAAATGCTTCAAAATGAATAAAATGCATTTCATGGTGGGGGAAACTAAGAAAACACTTTGATAGAATTAGGTACTTTCTATGAGCAATTTGAGATTATTACATTCCACTAATTAAACTATGTCATGCTGCATTTAAAGAGAATGGGCTAAATATTTCATTCTTTTTATCTGAGTTTCGACCTGTTCTAAAACTGAAACAGTGTGATGAACTAACCTTCCTTTCTTGTGGCAATGTCAGATGATCTAGACCTCTTCCTTTCAAAATATTGCCTGTTTCCTTGTTTGTTTGTTTGTTTTCCTAAATGAAGTTTGGTCTCTCTTTGAGTTCAGACCTATACAATATCCACAAAGAAGAAGGCCTCCATTTTAGAATCATTCCTAGTGAGCCGGGGACAGAGCAGTTGCTATCGCTGGACTAGTTCATTTTATGCAATTCCAGATTGCCTGTGAGCTCATATTGCCAGTTACATAAATAACTTTCTTTTCTTTTCTCTTTTTTTTTGAGACCGAGTCTCACTCTGTTGCCTAGGCTGGAGTGCAGTGGTGCAACCTCGGTTCACTGCAACCTCTGCCTCCTGGGTTCAAGCAGTTCTGCCTCAACCTCCCGAGTAGCTGGAATTACAGGCGTGTGCCATCACGCGCAGCTAATTTTTTATTTTTAGTAGAGAATCTTTTCTGGTTTCACTATGTTGGCTGGTCTCAAACTCCTGACTTCAAGTGATCCACCTGACTCAGCCTCCCAAAGTGCTGGGATTACAGTCGTGAGCCACCGTGCCCAGTCAAGAACTTTCAAGAACTTTTTTTTTTTTTTTTTTGAGATGGAACTTCACTTTTGTTGCCCAGGCTGGAGTGCAATGGTGCAATCTCGGCTCACTGCAATGTCTGCCTCCCGGGTTCAAGTGATTCTCCTGCCTCAGCCTCCCA
>NW_012105698.1:475481-492300 GCF_000951045.1 Mandrillus leucophaeus | reverse complement strand
TCTTTCTTTCCCTTCCTTCCTTCCTTCCTTCCTTCCTTCCTTCCTTTCTTCCTTCTTTCTTTTCTTTTCTTTTCTTTTCTTTTCTTATTATTTTTTTGAAACGGAGTGTCGCTCTGTCGCCCAGGCTGGAGTGCAGTGGCGCGATCTCAGCTTATTGCAAGCTCTGCCTCCCGAGTTCACGCCATTCTCCTGCCTCAGCCTCCCGAGTAGCTGGGACTACAGGCACCTGCTGCTATACCCGACTAATTTTTTATATTTTTAGTAGAGACGGGGTTTCACCGTGTTGGCCAGGATGGGCTCGATCTCCTGATCTGCCTGCCTTGGCCTCCCAGAGTGCTGGGATTACAGGTGTGAGCCACCATGTCCGGCCCCCAGAACTTTATTTTCTAAAGGCCAGGTGTGGTGGCTCACACCTGTAAACCTAGCACTTTGGGAGGCTGAGGCAGGAGGATGATTTGAGGCCAGGAATTGGAGGCCAGCCTGGGCAACACAGTGAGACCCCATCTCTAAAAACAAAAAAACTAGCCAGGCATGGTGGCGCACATTGGTAGTCCTACCTACCCAGGAGGATAGGGCAGGAAAATCCCTTAAGCCCAGGAGTTCAAGGCTGCAGTGAGCTAGGATAGTGCCATTGCACTCCAGCCTGGGAGACAGAGTGAGGCTCTGTCCCTAATTGAAAAAGAAAAAAAAAAGATTAGCCTGGCATGGTGGCATATACCTGGGAGGCTGAGGTGGGAGGATCTGCTTGAGCCCTGGAGTTCGAGACTGTAGTGAGCTATGATCATGCCACTGTACTCCAGCCTGGGTGACAGAGTGAGACCCTGTCTCAAAAAAAAAAAAAAAAAGAATTTTATTTTCTAAAACTAATACTTCTGGGTTAGTTTTAGTAGTTTTCTGTACTGCTAGAGAATAGAAATAAATATTTGTCAAGTTACTAGTTAAGCACATTGATAGTTTAATGAATCATTCCCTACCTAGGCTTAGCAAGAATGTGTCTTAGTGTATAGCCTAGTAGACAATATGTCTTATAAGCTTATATGCATGCCTGACAAGGAAAAGGGATATAATGAAGTATCTATCTGCCGGGCGTGGTGACTCACGCCTGTAATCCCAGCACTTTGGGAGGCTGAGGTGGGCGGATCACCTGAGGTCAGGAGTTTGAGACCAGCCTGGCCAACACAGTGAAACCCCATCTTTACTAAAAATACAAAAAATTAGCCAGGCGTGGTATCATGCACCTGTAATCCCAGCTACTTGGGAGGCCAAGGGAGGAGAATCGCTTGAACCCAGGAGGCAGAGGTTGCAATGAGCCTAGATCCCACTACTGCACTCCAGCCTGGGCAGCAGAGCGAGACTCTGTCTAAAAAAAAAAAAAAAACCTAGCCAGGCATGGTGGCTCGCGCCTGTAGTCCCAGCTACTTAGAAGGCTGAGGCAGGAGAATCGCTTGAACCCAAAAGGCAGAGGCTATAGTGAGCTGAGATCGTGCCATTGTACTCCAGCCTGGGTGACAGAGCGAGACTCTGTCTCAAAAATAAATAAATAAAATAAAGTTGAATGGTCCTAGAATTTATTTTGAGAGCATTAGAAAACACAGATAAGTATAAAAACCAGTATCAAAGCAACTTTAACTATTGATCAAGCTCTGCTTAGGAATCTCTGTTTCCTCTATTTTCTCTTTTCTATTTTATTTGTTGAACAGGAGAGTCACCAAAAAGTAGAGAGCAATAGAAGGAGTAGGAGAATAGGATTCACACGTATTGAATGTCTTTTATACACCAGGTAGCACTAAGCTCTTAACATGTTTTATCTCATCTAATAGAGACAACACTGTGAGATGGAAATTACTCAGCTGCTGATATAATGGAGATTCCAAGAGATCAGAGTGACTTGCCCAGGGTCACAGAACCAGTAATAGACCTGAGTTCAAATTCTGCCTCTGTATGGCCCATAAGCCTATGCTCTTTGCGTTATAGCATATGTTTTATTTAAAATAGCCTTTCCCAATTATCTTTCCCAAAATTCAACAGATGTTAGGCACAGAAGGTTCCCTAGACAGATCTCTTTGGGAAATGCTAGGTTAAACAAAGTTAATAAGTTTTCTTACTACAGAATTTCTCAGTGCCTTTAATATGGACGTACACTTTGTGATCCTCCATGAGAGAGTATGCTGCATTTCCTAACTTCACTGGACATGGAAAGTTTTTCTATCCAACTGGCAGAATCAGAGTTCCGTGGGGCCCACTTTGGGGAAATCCTGCACTGAAACAATAGGAAAATGGGCAAGAGACAGGAAGAGGCATTTTCATCTTGGAGAAAGCTCACACGACTGATAAATGTATGAAGAGATCCTTATCTTCCTCAGTAACCAGGGAAATGTAAATCAAATCCAGGAGACTGGTGAAAATTAAGAAATCTGAAAATACCAATGTTGGGGAAAAGATAATAAGAACACATGTGGCTGGGCACGGTGGCTCATGCCTGTAATCTTAGCACTTTGTGAGCCAAGCTGGGTGGATCACTTGAGGTCAGGAGTTCAAGACCAGCTGGGCAACATGGCAAAACGCCATCTCTACAAAAAAATACAAAACTTAGCCAGGCGTGGTGG
Source organism: Mandrillus leucophaeus (assembly GCF_000951045.1). Taxonomy (NCBI): domain Eukaryota; kingdom Metazoa; phylum Chordata; class Mammalia; order Primates; family Cercopithecidae; genus Mandrillus; species Mandrillus leucophaeus. The sequence continues at coordinate 489,694 of NW_012105698.1, read as the reverse complement.
TCCCAGCTACTTGGGAGGCTGAGTCAGGAGAATCGCTTGGACCCAGGAGGCGGAGGTTGCACTGAGCCGAGATCGTGCCACTGCACTCCAGCCTGGTGACAGAGTGAGACTCCGTCTTAAAAACAAAAACAAAAAACACGTACGTCGCTGGTGGGAGTATAAATTGGTATAACCATTTTGGAAAATAATTAGGCGTTGTCTCATAAAGTTGATTGTTCATATACTCTTGTCACCTAGCAATTCCATCCACTCCTAAGTACAAGCTTTAGTCAGGAGACATATTCAAACATGTTTATAGTAGCACAGTCCATAACAGCAGAACAGAAAAACAATCCAAATGACCCATCAATGTTGGAATGGGTAAACTGAGATATATTCATGTGATTAATATATTATACAGCAGTGAAAATGGGTGAACTACAGTGAAATACAACAATTTGGCCAAATCTTAGAAATATAAAAATTGATTAAATTAGAAATGGAATTTGGTGACAGGGCTTAATTTTGCTTGACTAGGTTCCTCTTATTGTCAGGGTAAGTGGTGAAGGAGACAGAGCCCACCTGGGGGTTTCTTTCCGCATCAGCAGCATCAGCTATTTTGAAACCACATACAGCCAGTAATTGCAGCTACTTGGAAGGCTGAGGCAGGAGGATCAATTGAGCCCAGGAGTTCAAGGCCACAGTGAGCCAGGATCTCCCCACTGCACTTTAGCCTGAGCGACAGAGAGAGACCCCATCGCTTAAAAACAACAGCAACAAATCAACAAATAAACCAGATACACGTGAAATGTCAGCCGACAGGGTGGCAGATTAATTTCACTGGCTTGGGCCTGGGTCCTGTGCCGTGTACTCACGCTTTGATTTTTAGCAAGTCACTTAATCTCCTTGGCCCTCGTTTTTGTTAGTGAAAAGTGGAGATAAGATCTGTCCCGGCTACTTCACTGAGCTATGGAGGAGATCATGTGCAAAAGTATACCCTGGTCATCTAACAGGTATAGAGCACTGTCATCTTTATGGTTTCCTCTGCAGAGCCGCTTCCCAAAGAGTTGTTCAAGCACCGCCTTGTCAGAACACTCTCAGCTCGTGCTCTTCTGGATAGTGCTGGGCCAGGAGCCTCTCATACTTTCACAAAGGACTTTTTCTGCCTGGAGGTCAGGTTTGTGAGTGCAGCACATGAAACATGAGCTGGCCCAGGTTTCTCCATTTCAGTTAGATGTGCATCTAAAGAAAGAGAATCTAAAAAAAAAGAAAAGCAGTCACAGTCCCTAAATCATACGCATAAATTTAGGTCTGGAAGAAGGAAACAGTCCATTAACCTGAAAGAAGAGCTGTTGGTCTGCTGTGTGTTTTGCACAAACTCAGACATGGTTGGACACCTTCCTCTAGGACCTCAGAGGCCAGAGTTGTGACACATCCTAAATGGCTAGACTCCAGCTTCACTCACAGCACACATGGGCAGGAAAAAGGGAGCAGGCCACGTCGACTGCCTGGATGATGCCTGAGACTTGACAGCTCTGTGCCTTGCGTGCAGCTCAGGGCATCAGTGGTTCTCCCACTTCACTGGAAATGCAGGCAATGACTGGCCCGGGCTCTTGGTTTGCTAAAGAGGGGCTACTCCTGGCCACATTTTCACTAGAGCAAGATTCAGTGTTTGACCTTTTGGGCTCTTGTGGTCAGGACCTTAAAACTAGGATCCTAATGCATCAGGAAATTCAAGAGAACCCCTACCTCTCCACCTGCTTCTCTTTTCCAAACATGCTTTTATTCTCTAGACATCCCTTCTCCAAGTGAGAATTTCATAGGCTTTAGCAAATGCATTGATCGTTGGAAAGGATAAGCAGATTAACGGTTGATGGGAACAGGTCCTTGTCTCCCCGTTTATAGACAGCCCTAATACTTGCTCTGATATTAGTGCTGATTACTACACTGAATGTGTTGTTTTGTTTCTCTTCAAATAGTGTTGGCACCAAGTCGGGATTTGTGTGTGTGTTTGGATGCCAGTCTCCTTGTGGGTCTGAATTACCACCTTCACCACACTCCCATCCCACCCCCAGTTTTCTCTACTAACCTATTTTTTTTTTTTTCTTTTTTAGACCAATGATGCGAGCTCAGAGTCAATAGCATCCTTCTCTAAACAGGAGGTCATGAGTAGCTTTCTGCCAGAGGGAGGGTGTTACGAGCTGCTCACTGTGATAGGTATGCGCAGGCACCGTCCTTCCTCTCCTGCTCTCCTGCTCCAGGGGCTGCTGCAGCTTTCTCAGCAGCCCCAGATGTGTGTACAGCAGAGGCTCTCCGCTAGTTAGGAGGATTCATGGGCACAGACTTGCTTCTGTGGGTCTCCTCTGTTTTTTCCTGCCGAGTATGGGAAGAGATCAAACTTCCAGGAGAGAAGCTCTTTTGCCATCTTTCCTTTGTGGCTGCATGTTTCTGGTGTCCTGGCCATACTGAGTCAGAAAGGTTGGCTGAGAAGGAACTGATGGGAGAAAAATCAAGAAATGTGAGCCATGAACGTAACAGTTAAATTCTGCTGGGAAAAGGAAAAAAAAAAAGTAACAGTAGTGAAAAATTTAACATTAAGTTTCTTTTGAAATCAAGTCCCTTTTTTAAGGAAAAATGTTTAAAAACCCTTTGTTGTTCTTGTCCTTGTGTATGGCATTCCTCTTTTCTTTTAGGCAAAGGATTTGAGGACCTGATGACTGTGAATCTAGCGAGGTACAAACCAACGGGAGACTATGTGACTGTACGGAGGATTAACCTAGAAGCTTGTTCCAATGAGATGGTAACATTCTTGCAGGTAATAAACCATGAGTGTGTCACCTGGAGGGAGGGTGGGCTCTTGGCTCTGATAATAATTACAAGGAATTACAAAGAAATGAAGGGAGAGTAAACGTTCGGAGAGTAAACGTTCGGAAGTTATGGAAGCTTTCAGTGGAGAATCCTGGCCATTTGGCACTAAGGACTGGGCTCAGGCTAATTTACATTTCACTTTTCTTCTCCAAACACTCCCTTCTGGCTCCTTTATTCATTTATTTATTATTTGGAGAGAAGCTAAGTAACTTGCTCATGGCAGAGGCAGGATTCAAATCCAGGCCATCTTCTTCCAGTTGCAAGGCACCTGCCCTGCCACCAGTGGCCATCTTCTGGCTCTCAGCATCTTATTTGCCTGATGTTCCTTTCGTTTTCTTTTTCTTTTCTTTTTTTTTTTTTGAGACAGATTCTCACTCTGTCACCCAGGCTGGAGTGCAGTGGCAAGATCTCTGCTCACTGCAAGCTCCACCTCCCAGGTTCACACCATCCTCCTGCCTCAGCCTCCCAAGTAGCTGAGACTACAGGCGCACGCTGCCACGCCTGGCTAATTTTTTTGTATTTTTAGTAGAGACAGAGTTTCACCGTATTAGCCAGGATGGTCTCGATCTCCTGACCTTATGATCCGCCTGCCTCGGCCTCCCAACCGGCTAACTTTTGTATTTTTAGTAAAGATGGGGTTTCTTCATGTTGGCCAGGCTGGTCTCAAACTCCTGACTTCAGGTGATCCGCCTGCCTTGGTCTCCCAAAGTGCTGTGATTATAAACGTGAGCCACTGCGTCTGGCTTCTTTTTTTTTTTTTGAGACAGGGTCTCATTTTATTGCCCTGGCTGGAGTACAGTGGCAGCAGCACAGCTCACTGCAGCCTTAACCTGCTAGGCTCAAGTGATTCTCCTGCCTCAGCCCCCCAAATAGCTGGGACTATAGGCACACCACACCTGGCTATTTTTGTATTTTTTGTAGAGACAGGGTTTCACCATCTTGCCCAGGCTGGTCTCAAACTCCTGAGCTTGAGCAATCAAGTTGCTCCGGCCTCCCAAAGTGCTAGGATTACAGGTGTGAGTCACCATGTCCAGTCCTGACATTCCTTTCTGTTCGAGAAGCAAGTAGCCACTGTCTTGTTAAACTGAGAGAGGGGCGAGGCATGGTAGCTCATGCCTGTAATCCCAACACTTTGGGAGGGCAAGGCAGGCAGATCACTTGAGCCCAAGAGTTTGAGATTGCACTACCAAACTCTAGCCTGGGTGATAGACTGAGTCCCTGGCTCAAAAAACAAAACAAAACAAAATGCAGAGAGACTGTGAGTCTAGTAAGTGCCTGGGAATTAGACTCTCCTTTCCTGATGCCAGCTTAGATTCAGAGCCTGGGACAGTTTTTCTTCAGTAGCGTTAGTTGCGCCCCTCCCCTCCTTCATTTACAACTTTTTCTAAATTGGTGGTTACCTGATGGTGCTCTAGGACCTGTTCATCTGTTCATAGTAGTTTGGTGGGTCTCAGCTGGCCTTTTCCTCCATCAACTATGTTTTCTTTCTTTCTTTTTTTATTTGAGACAAGGTCTGGCTCTGTTGCTTAGGCTGTAGTGCAGTGGTGCAATCACAGCTCACCACAGCCTCGACTTCTCCAGGCACAGGTGATTCTACCACTGAAGCTTCCAGAGTAGCTGGGACTAGAGGCGTGCACCACCATGCTCAACTAATTTTTTGCATGTTTAGTATAGATGGGGTTTCGCCATGTTGCCCAGGCTGGTCTTCAACTCTTGGGCTCAAGTGATCCACCGCCTCGCCTCCCAAAGTGCTGGGATTACAGGCGTGAGCCACCATGCCCGGCCATGTTTTCTTTTACAATAGAAACATAGTTTTGGGCTGGGCATAGTGGCTTATGCCTGTAATCCCAGCACTTTGGGAGGCCAAAGCAGGCCTAGGCAACATGGCGAAACCCTGTCTCTACAAAAAAATACAAAAAATTAGCTAGGTATGGTGACGTCCACCTGTGGTCGCAGCCACCAGCGAGGCTGAGGTGGGAGGATGACTTGAGCCTAGGAAGTTGAGGCTGCAGTGAGACAAGATCACACCACTGCACTCCAGCCTGGGTGACAGAGCAAGACCCTGTCTCAAAGAAAGAAAAAAGAAAAACATTTTTGGCCAGGTACAGTGGCTTGGTGGCTCACACCTATAATCCTAGCACTTTGGGAGGCTGAGGCAGAAGGATTGCTTGAGCCCGGGAGTTTGAGACCAGCCTGGGCAACAACACAGTGAGACCTTGTCTCTCCAAATAACAACAACAAAATATTTTTTGTTTTCTTATCTTAAAGAGGAATTCTGTACGTTGACCCTTGAAATTGAGATAAGCTTGTAACTTCAGAAGTCTTCAGTCAAGAGTTTGCCTTCATCATCTCTGAGTCGGTGTGCTGGCACCCTCTGTTGTTGACAGTTTCCCTGTTTGGCAGAGGCAAAGCAGTGCTGGGTCCCTGCAGGGGCAGCAGGGCCTTGTTTTTCCTATGTTGACAGGCACCTGCTTAGGCTGCTCCTAGGACTCTGAGAACACCCAGAAAGTGCCAGGTCCCCCTGTTGTCCATGCTGGCACCTTCGTGTTGAGCGGCATCCTTCAGGGCCATTTGGTTCTGACTTCAGCTTCATCATTGCTTCCAGGGCGAGCTGCATGTCTCCAAACTCTTCAACCATCCTAATATTGTGCCATATCGAGCCACTTTTATTGCAGACAATGAGCTGTGGGTTGTCACATCATTCATGGCATATGGTGAGTGGGAAAGGGTTCTTGGTAGAAAGGGGTTACTGGGACTCTGTTGTCAGATGGCCTGTTTTCCTCCTCCATTACCTTTCACTGCCTCCGTGCAATTCTTTTCTCCAGGTTCTGCAAAGGATCTCATCTGTACACACTTCATGGATGGCATGAATGAGCTGGCGATCGCTTACATTCTGCAGGGGGTCCTGAAGGCCCTCGACTACATCCACCACATGGGCTATGTACACAGGTGCGTTCTTAGGCGGCCTTTCCCATGGTTAGAGTGGGTAGCTGTGCCCCTGAGCCTTCAGGTAAACAGGTGAAGTTTGACTAAAGTTAATGAAGCCAGAGTTTAAAATCAAGGATCTGGATTCTTGCTGAGGATCTCTTTGCTCTGAAAAGAAAAAGGGCCCAGCGTGGTGGCTCACACCTGTAATCCCAGCGCTTGGGAGGCCAAGGAGGGTGGATCACAAGGTCAGGAGTTCAAGACCAGCCTGGTCAACATAGTGAAACCCTGTCTCTACTAAAAATACAAAAATTAGCTGGGTGTGGTGGCACACGCTTGTAGTCCCAGCTACTAGGGAGGCTGAGGCAGGAGAATCGCTTGAACCCAGGAGGCGGAGGTTGCAGTGATTGGAGATCACACCATTATACTCCAGCCTAGGTGGCAGAGTGAGACTTTCATCTTAAAAAAAAAAAAAAAAAAAAAGAAGGAGGATCTGGATTCTGACCTTGCCACTGACTTGGGGGATGGTCTAACAGGCTTCAGCCTGTTAATGCTGAAGCCACTGACTTTCTCTTTGCTGAGCAGCGTGGTCCTGAGTGTTGTGTGAGAGGAACATCTGATGTGGACCTTTGTACTCCACCCTCTGCCTCCTTCTTTCTGTGCCCCAGAGTCAGTCTTATGCTGAGAGACCAGGGCGAAGACAGATAGCTTAGTAGATGGTGTCAGGAGATCAGCTCATAGTAGGGAAAATGGTAAAACTGGACCCCTACCTAACTCCTCACACAGAGGAGGACTCCAGCTGGATTAACGGCTTCTATGTAAAACGTAAAACTACAGACTTAAATAGAAGGAAATGTGAGAAAATGTTTTTGTGACCTGAGGCATATAATAATTTCTCAACATTTTAGAAGCACAAAACATAAGACAAAAGATTGATGAATTTGATTAGATCAAGAAGATTTCTATCCAATGCAAGATACAGTGAAAAAGGTGAAGAAACAAGTGACAGACCAGATGATATGAGCTTTGTCAACACAGGAGATTAGTAACAGGGAAATCTTGCAAATCAACAAGAAATGGACAGCAAAGTAAGAAAAATGGGTCAAAGATCAGAAGTCTACAAAAGAGGAAACCCCAAGACAAGCCCATCATGGGAAGAGCCACTCAAATCTTCAATCAGAGAAAAGCAAATGAAAAACAAGATGTCACCTTATGCACATGAGCCTGGCAGCGGGTGGGAGGATGGGTGAGTCCCAGTGTGGCAAGGACAGGGAGCCTCCTCTCCAGGTGGTGGAAGATGGCTAGTGCTGCCAGTCAGGGTTGTGGAACCAGAACCATCAATGCCACTTCTGGATGTACACCCTAAAGAAACCCTCATGCAGACCCATCAGGGGACATGTGTGGATGTCACCATTCACATGTGTGTTGGTTAGGGGTAGTGTGAGTGTTTGTCCCCAGAAGAGAGGCGGAGCTTCCAGTGAGCCAAGATCACGCCACTGCACTCCAGCCTGGGTGACAGAGAGACGCCATCTCAAAAAAAAAAAAAATTTAGCGGGGCGTGGTGGTGCATACCTGTAATCCCAGCTACTTGGATAGTTGAGGCATAGGAATTGCTTGAACCTAGAAGGCAGAGGTTGCGGTGTGCCTAGATTGAGCCACTGCACTCTAGCCTGGCAACAGAGTGAGACTCTCTCTCAATAAAAACAAAAACATGGTTATGTATATGTAAAATACACATATACATGTATAACCCATGCACACAGGAGACAGCTGGCCGGGTGGAGCGTGTGAAGACCAAAAGTTTGTAGCAGGAGGGGCTCCTGCTCTCCATGACACCCTCCCTGCTTCCCCAGGAGTGTCAAAGCCAGCCACATCCTGATCTCTCTGGATGGGAAGGTCTACCTGTCTGGTTTGCGCAGCAACCTCAGCATGATAAGCCATGGGCAGCGGCAGCGAGTGGTCCACGATTTTCCAAAGTACAGTGTCAAGGTTCTGCCGTGGCTCAGCCCCGAGGTCCTCCAGCAGGTCTGTGCATGGGCCCAGAGGAGCTCCCCTACCCAACTCATGATTCCCAAGGGAGCATTCAGGCATTGCCTGGGGTCGGGGGCTCTCAACCTCCCAGTGGGGTAAAGGGGTTCCTGGAGGTAGGGAGCCCTCAGCGTGGGCAGCGCCTGTCCATTGCAGATGGATGTGGTTCTTCCCAGGGGGTCCTAACCTCTACTGGATGCTATTTCAGCTCCCTTTAGGGACCCTTGGCACTCTATTAGAAGGGTGAGCATTTTGGAAATATTTGCTGCTCTCTGGATCCCTGTGCTAAGCAGGAACCTAGGGCTGGCACTTCAGCTCCTTACAGAGCATCGCCAAACAGTTGCAGGTGGTAAAATAGCAGTTTTCAGTAGCACAGGCAAGGTGAGTCATTAGCAGCGGGTCCTGATTTGGAGACAGCCATCCTTTTCCTCTCCTAAGTTCTACCCTTTTTCTAAGAACAAAGACCAAATGGGGTCATCTGTGGCTTTTTGTTCCTGGCTTAGAATCTCCAGGGTTATGATGCCAAATCTGACATCTACAGTGTGGGAATCACAGCCTGTGAACTGGCAAACGGCCACGTCCCCTTTAAGGATATGCCTGCCACCCAGGTAAGCCTGCCGCCCATTGGTTTCCTTCTTGCCTGCCTGCCTTCCACAGATGTTCATTGAGTGTCTCTCACACTCAGGACACAGACCAGGAATACTAAGATGAAAGACCCTGTCTTTTCCTTCAAGAAGTCCCACCCAGTGGGGGATGGTGGACTCACTCTTTGTTTACTTCCTGTGGCAAATGCGGTGGTAAGGGAGGCCAGCTTGGGGAGGCGATCCCAGGAACAGGGGTGCAAATGGAGGCCCACACGCTACATGTCTATTTAAAACATATACATTAAGCTAGCCAGTTTTTATAAATGTATAAAATATGTTCTATCCTCCTACTTGGATAAATATACCTGAAAGGTCAGTTTCTAATTTAGAATTCCCACAGTTCTCAGAGTTCCATGCCAACCACATTTCAGCCAACACCTTTGGAACCCCCATTCTGTAAGTTCAGCTTCTGTTCATGCCCCTCCAGATGCCTGTCCTCTGGCCACCCTCGGATCCAAGGGTGCACAGTCAGTGGCACAGTCTACCCTTGGGAAAACAGACCCAGGGAAGAGGCTTATCCAAGCCTCATTAAATCCAGAAAATGGATTTGGGGTCATTTGGGCAAGGATTACCTGGGTCCCAGGTACTTGGAGTATGGCCTAGAACTGGGAGGGGCAGGGTGCAGGCTCTGAGTAAGCCACTCCGGAACCCACAGGCTGCTTGCCCGGTGGTAGGGGCAGCTGGATGGTGGCCAGAGTGCAGCTCCCCAGAGCAGGGGCCCAGGGAGGTCCTGGGAGGAGGCAGCCTTGAGTTGGAAGGCAGACAGCAGTCACCTGTGTGGAGGAGGAACTAGGACACTCTTCTCGGCAGACAGCAGAATGTGCAGAGACCCAGAGTCTAGAAAACACAGGATCTGGAGAACAGCAAGGAGGTGTAAATGGTGTAAATGGCCAAGGTGCAGTGCTTCTTGGGGGCTGCCAGGTGACAGGCTGCAGAAGGAAGCAAGGGTACATTGTGAAGGGCTTTGATGCCACTTCAGAGCACTGGTTCCTGTCCTAAAGCCTGTGGAGCAGCACTGAGGATTGTAAGCACAGGAGTGACAGCATAAGATAGCTCATTTACAGAGATCACCCCAGCAGATGGATTAGATCCAGTAGATCGGTTAGCAGGGTATGGAAGTCTGTGTGAGGAATCTAGGAGATCTCAGTAAAATAATTCAGTGACAGAGGATGCTCAGGAAAGAATTAAAAGGTGACTGAGGGTAAACAAGAAGTCCAGGCCTAGAAGCAGCACCATCCACTAGAATTTGCTGCAGTGAAGGAGGGCTTCTGTGGCTGCACTGTCCAGCGTGGCAGCCATGAGACTGTGTGGCTGTCGAGCATTTAGAAGGTGACCAGTGAGACCGAGGGACTGAATTTTAAACCTCATTTAAATCGAAATAGCCACAAGTGGCTAGTGGCTCTCACATTAGTGCAGCTCTAGAGCAATTTCCAGGTTTCTGGCTTGGACAGCTTATGCGGTCATGAGGACTTCCACGAGGACAACAGTCCCCAGATGGGGCTGGTTTTATGTGTTGAGTTAGGGTACTTTGGAACAGCTACCCCAGCCTGACCTCCCTTTGGGCATCTTGCTCCCGTGTGGCCTGCTGCAGTGACAGCCCAGGCTGTGGCACTGCAGGGACTGCCTCTCAGACCTCATTGGATCCACCTGGGCATGGCAGACAGCTGCGCTTCAAAGCAGGTTCATCTGGCTGCTCCTCCCCTCTAGGGTGAGGACTCTACAGTAAAAGGAATTTGATGCCTTGTAAAGGGAGAGGAAACTGTGAACCCTGCTTTCCAGCCATGGCAAAAAGCGGGTACTTTTGTGCAACCCCTCTCCTTTCATGTTGGCCTGGCTAGGGCGGACCTGCCATGCCAGTGACCAGCGTTTCTTTGGGAAAATTGGACTTACTCCACTTCCATCTTTTTCTGCTCTCAAATGATCACATTTGTATATTGGGAAAAGTGTATTTGTGAAGAGACTCAGGCCTTCCAGGGAGCCCCCTCCAGCCCAGGTCCTGGTTCTGTCCTCCCCAGATGCTGCTAGAGAAACTAAACGGCACAGTGCCCTGCCTGTTGGATACCAGCACCATCCCTGCCGAGGAGCTGACCATGAGCCCTTCGCGCTCAGTGGCCAACTCTGGCCTGAGTGACAGCCTGACCACCAGCACCCCACGGCCCTCCAATGGCGACTCGCCTTCCCACCCCTACCACCGAACCTTCTCCCCCTACTTCCACCACTTTGTGGAGCAGTGCCTTCAGCGCAACCCGGATGCCAGGTATTCCTGCTGGCCTGGGTCTGGGCTTCGGGAGAGCAGAGGGTGCTCAGGAGGGTGAGGCCAGGGTGTGAAGGGATGCACCTCTCAAAGGTTCTGCAGGGGAATCTGGAGCTACATACAGGAGGGATCAGCTCCTGGGTGTGTCAGAGGCCAGCTTGGGGAGCTCTGGCTACTGTTTCCCATGAGCTGAGGGAGAGGGAGAGGGGACCTGAGGCTGAGGTATAAGTGGCAGGATTTCAGGAAGCTGGGGACACGGCAGTGACGCTGTGGTCTCTCCTCCCCTTTCCCTCCAGGCCCAGTGCCAGCACCCTCCTGAACCACTCTTTCTTCAAGCAGGTACCGTAGCCCCTTCGTTCTGGTTCTGGTTCTAGTCATTCTGGTTCTAACGACTCACAATCCCTTTAGCTTTCTTTCCCCTCCCTTTGAATGAGAGAAATTACCCTGCTTCCGAAGCCCCTGAAAGGCACTGCTCCTTCCTCTCGTAGAGTTGGCTCCGACAGCCCGTCTGCCACCAGGCCATGGGTCCTTGCCCCATGGTGTCCTGGGACCCAGAGCAACAGGATCTGTCACCCACCTCTCTCTTCTCCCCCAGATCAAGCGACGTGCCTCAGAGGCTTTGCCTGAATTGCTTCGTCCTGTCACCCCCATCACCAATTTTGAGAGCAGCCAGTCTCAGGACCATAGTGGAATCTTTGGCCTGGTAACAAACCTGGAAGAGCTGGAGGTGGATGATTGGGAGTTCTGAGCCTCTGCAAACTGTGCGCATTCTCCAGCCAGGGACGCAGAGGCCCTTCCTGAGGGCTGGCCACATTCCCGCCCTCCTGGGCAGATTGGGTAGAAAGGACATTCTTCCAGGAAAGTTGGCTGCCGACTGATTGGGAAAGAAATCCTGGAGAGACACTTCACTGCTCCAAGGCTTTTGGGACACAAGGAAATCTCAACAAGCAGGGATCAAGAGGGTCCAAAGCCGACATTCCCAGTCCTGTGAGCTCAGGTGACCTCCTCTACAGAAGGAAGAGATGCTGCTCTAGCTCTGGGAGCCGAATTCCAAGCCCAGGGTTTGACTCCTTAACCCTGAGGACCGTCACCTCTTCCCAATGCTTGCGACCAGCCTCATTCTACTTAACTTTGCTCTCAGATCCTATAGGTCAGTGAAAGGGCAAGTAGTAAGCTACCTGCCTCCCTTCCCCCAGACCTCTCCCTCATAATTCCAGAGAAGGGTATTTCTGTCTGTTTAAGCACGGACTAAGGCTGGGACAGTCCATCCTTATCCCTTTTCTGGCTTGGGCCCTGACACCTAAGTCTTTCCCACGGTTTATGTGTGTGCCTCATTCCTTTCCCACCAAGAATCTATCTTAGCGCCTCCTGCCAGCTGCCCTGGTGCTTTCTCCAAGGGCCATCAGTGTCTTGCCTAGCTTGAGGGCTTAAGTCCTTATGCTGTGTTAGTTTCGTTATCAGAACGAATTAAAATTTCCAGAGACCCTGCTGGAGAATGGCGTTGTGTCTGCATCAGCGCAGGGGCTACAGGCTGCTTCCTGGTGTGTGTGCTTGCAGGGATGGCCGTGCTGCCCCAGGTGAGAGTCGTCCCGCCATCCAAGAGCAGGCCCATGGGTGCTCACGGAAGCTCAGCAGTGACCTCTTTCATTAGATAGACCAGTTTATTTGAAAACCCATAACAGATCTGTCTCTTAACTAAAATTTTAAGACTATGAATTTTAGCCTGTGGCCATCAAACCACTTTGGAGCTAAAAATGTCCAAAGATTGAGATTGAGGCAGAGGATGCTGGCGGCCTTTGGCAGGAAAGGAGGTAGAAGGGTTTGTCTTGCAACCTGACCTGGGTGTCTCCTTACCCTGGGTGCTAGCACCCAAAGAGCAGGAAACCTAAGAACCAGCCCCGCCCGTCCCTGCCATCCTGGCTGGCGCCAGTGAGTGTGAGCAAGGGGGTGCAAATATGAGTCTCCCTGCAGTGCTTCCAGGGCACACGGCTTACCCTTCTCCCAGTCTCTCAGGGGGAAGGCCCTCCCCCAGCTCAGGCACCTCAAATGCCCTCTAACCTAAAGCTGCTCTGAACTGTCAGATGCCCTTGCTTTCCATTTCCTCCCCAATTTTAACAGCAGTTTAAAGAAGAAAAGTAAGCTTCTTTGGGCAGTGAGAGGCTAAGGTGAAGGGAATGACACCCACCTTGGGCTAGGATGGGGCCTGGGGTGAGTGAGTGAGGAGTAGGGGGCCTCATTTCCGGTCCTCCTCCCCCTGCTTTAAACCTCAAGTTCCCTTCGCCCTGCCCTGCCGCCCCCCCCACCCGACAGAGTCGCTCTGTCACGCAGGCTGGAGTGTACTGGCTTCATCTTGACTCACTGCAGCCTCCACCTCCCAGGTTCAAACAGTTCTCCTGCCTCAGCCTCCCAAGTAGCTAGGATTACAGGCACACACACCATGCCTGGATAATTTTCGTATTTTTAGTAGAGACGGGATTTCACCATGTTGGCCAGGCTGGTCTCGAACTTCTGACCTTGTGATCTGCCTGCCTCTGCCTCCCAAAGTGCTGGGACTAAAGGCGTGAGCCACCGCTGAGCCAAGTTCCCTTTTTGTTTGTTTGTTTGTTTTTTTTAACGCTGGTTATCAGTTTCCTTTGCTTCCGGATGCCTTCTGCACCTTGCTCTCGGGGCATCCTCAATGCCCATCTGCAGCTCAGCCCACAGGCCCGTCCTGGGCAGGATGCTAGGGCCTCACTGTGCCCAGTGGCAGTGAGCCCTGCTCATGGTGCCCCCCGGTCTTCCTGTTTCTTGCATCAAGCAGCCCCTTTGGAGAATCGGACAGGTGTGGAAGCTTTCCCGAGAGGCAGCCACTTTAGAGGGTCTGACACTCCCCACTAGAGAGTCGGCCCACAGTGCAGGCAAAACGCAGATCTTCCTCTAGAGAGAACAGAAGGCTGGAGAGGAGACACGGAGCCGGTGCGTGGAACCCGCCAGCCTGGGAAACAGCTGGGCGCTGGGGAAGCTGCAGCCTCCCTGCTCCCCTGCCAGGCATCGGGCGGGAGCTGTTCTGTTCCCTGTCAAGCACGTGGGCCGCCAGTGCTATTCCTGCCACAGTGTGGGAAGGCTCTGGGCGCAGGGGCTGTGCTTCCCGGAGCAGCTTCTAGCCTGATTTCAGGCCAAGCCACTCGGTCCCTGGTGCCCGGGAAGGCGCCGGCCTCGCCTTCTGTCTCTCGCCTGCTATGCCTCTGGCCTGCTGTGCGGCTGCAGGGAGGGAGCAGCTCTGCGGCCCGATCTCTGTCACCTCAGCTCTCTGGGCCGCGGCTTCCCCGTGAGAAATGAAGCGCGCTTGTTGGAGGGGCGGCCCCCAGGGGTCGCGGTTGCTGCCCACAGAATTCCGCCCCAGAAACACGTGAGGACTTGAAGCCTCAGGGGACGGGTGCTCCGGGAACCACGCATAGCGGCCTCCCCAGCCCGTCACAGGGTTGCAGAGGCGCCAAGGGCTGGTGGAGCCGCCGGGTCCTCGTGCAGGCTCCGCG
>NW_012105698.1:436126-474176 GCF_000951045.1 Mandrillus leucophaeus | reverse complement strand
TCTGGGGAGCAGGGGTGGGGGAGGTGGGGGAGGGGCGGAAGTGGCAAGACCAAGAGCAACAGGAAATGACTTAGGGAAAGTCCCAACCGCAATCCCCCCAGCCCCTGCCTGTCAACACCCCCCACCCTGCAGGCTGGGGCCGGACTGGCGGGGCCCTCCCGACTGACTTCCCCTTGCAGAACCCAGCGGGTGCCGCGTCTCCACCCGAGGCTTCCACCTCCAACAAGCCATGTTCCAGGCTGCAGGAGCCGCCCAGGCCACCCCCTCTCATGTAAGTGCCCGGCCGGGTGGGAGGACCCGCCAGACGGGAGCCTGGCCTGGGGAAAAGGGGAGAGGCTCCAGAGTTTGCCGGCCCCCTTTGCCCCCTGCGGCGCGTCCCTAGGCCTTGGGCTGATGGCTGCAGCCCTGGTCCAGGGCCTCCCGGAGCTGCTCCTGCCCTGACTGCCCCTCTCCCTCAGGACGTCAAAGGCGGCGGCAGCAGCACGGTGCAGCGCTCCAAGGTAGGGGCCTGGGGCCGGTGTGCGGGAGGAGGGGTGTGAGGGAGCGGGATGGGCACTGGGGCAGCACCTGGCTGAGCCCCCCGCACAGTCCTTCAGCCTGCGGGCCCAGGTGAAGGAGACCTGCGCCGCCTGCCAGAAGACCGTGTACCCCATGGAGCGGCTGGTGGCTGACAAGCTCATTTTCCACAACTCTTGCTTCTGCTGCAAGCACTGTCACACCAAGCTCAGGTGCGCCCCTGCCCTGCCCGCCCCCGCCTCGCCTGCCAACCCAGCCCCGACCTGGCCTGACCTGACGCCGTTTGGCTTCTGCAGCCTGGGCAGCTATGCCGCGCTGCACGGGGAGTTCTACTGCAAACCCCACTTCCAGCAGCTGTTTAAGAGCAAAGGCAACTACGACGAGGGGTTTGGCCGCAAGCAACACAAGGAGCTCTGGGCCCACAAGGAGGTGGACCCCGGCACCAAGACGGCCTGAGGCCTCTGCAACCTTCCACCCCCTCTGCGGAGGGCCTGGAGCCGGCAGGGGGAAGATGGGAAGGAGGTGGAGCTGGGCTTGCGTGGGGGCCAGGTGGGAAGGGGATGAGGCTTGCTCAGGCGGAGGGGCCCAGGGCAGGGCTCTGCTCCAGGATTCCTTTCTTCCTCCTTCTCCCGCAGCCGGTGAGGGTTTGGGAACCAGGATTGGGGTCTGCCCACCACCCTGCTTCCTGCTTCGTTCAGCCACCATCCCCACCTTACCCCAGGACCCCCTGGGAGGCTCCCAAACCCAGCTTCCCTATCTAGGTGCCTTTTCTCCAGCAAGGAGTCAGCATGCCCCGCTCAGGGTCCCAAGCTCCCTCACTGCCACCGGAGACAGTGTGGCCCCCACATCTGCCCATCTACCTCTATCCTTAACCTGGTTCTGAGCCACGGAGACAGGGAGGAAGGAGCGCCACAGTGCCACCTGTTGGGCCTCATAAATGCCCCTGCAGCCCATGGGGGAGGGGATGGGGAAGTGGAGCCACCCTGCCTCTGCAGGGCAAGGCAGGGCCTGCCCCAGTGGGGCTTGGGACCATCTCGAACCACCAGCATGGAGAAGCAGAAGCAAAAGCACTCACCAGGCTGCAGCCTCAGGCACTGGCAGGGGCTGGTGCGGCCCCACTCCCCTCCCCCACTCCCGTTTCTGCCCATCCTGACTGTTGTGACCAACCCTGTTTTAAACATGTTTCAATAGATCCAGATTCTCTATTGTGTGGCCTGCTGGGGGATTTGTCGCAGAAAGGGTGCAAACTCACCATGGGGAGGGCTTGCGGGGACAGGGCCAGCCCGGAGTACCTTGGCCCGGATGGGGGTAGGGGGCTAGAAGTGGGTGTCAGTTCCCTGACACAACACTGAAAAATGGGAGGGGTCCTCTTCACAGCCAGGGCTCCATGCTGTCACACCACAGTGGTTTTGGAACTGAAACTCCACTTCGCCCCTCAGTTTTGGGTTGGTTCACACCCACCGACTTACCATATGCACCCCATTGTGAAGAGGCCTGAGAGCGGGAGGGCCAGGCTGCCAGTGGGTGATGGTGCCTGTCCTTGCTACACTTCAGTGCCTGGGGTGCGAGCTGCCATATTCCCTGGCTGGTTCCAGCTGTCTAGCTCCCTCCCTTCTTCTCAGCCCTTTGACCTGGAAGTTAGCGAAGAATGGCAGGAACCAGTAGACCCAGCAAGTGCTGCCCAAGGTTTTAGTGACCCCCGGATTGTCCCTCCTCATCATCCCCTTGCCTTTTCAAGCTCTGGGGAGGGACAGTCACAGCTACTATCCCAGGAAGTCCAAAAAGAAACTACATCTGCTCCTCTGAAAACCCAGGGACAATGAGGGATGAGTTCACAGCAGGGCAAAGCAGGCAAGCTGGGAGGACCTGAGGGCGCCCCCGTGGGACATAGGCAGGAAGTCTGGGTTGTCTCGCTCCAGATTCAACTTCCTGGTGTCTCCATATGTGGGACTGATGAGAACAGAGACTCTTAAGAGAGTTTGCTGCCACCACACCACACAACTGCCTGGGTTCCTAAGTGGCCTCCCCATGGAACAGGGCAGGGAGCCGGGCCACAGGCTCCGGTATCACATGAGCCACTGTGCTGAGGCAGGCACTGCTCCTCGAGGGAGCAGAGCAAATACTCAGCAGAGATGCTGCCCCAGGCCTGGGTCCTTCCAGGTGTAAAGCGAGTGGCTCAGAGCCTCTAGGGGCAGGCCAACTTCCTGCACCAGAGGTCTCAGATGGCAACGACGACTGTCTTGGTTCTGTTAAGCAACAGTAGCAGATGACCACAAGGGGGTACTAGAGAGGTGGCTCTTGGAGGCACCTGACCCCTGCCCTGCAAAGGTGGGACTGAAGAAAGTCCTCTGGGGCAGGAAGACCCTATCAAATGTCATGAAGGCTCCGGGAACCCAGCCACTGGTGACATTCAGGTCATGAGGGCCAACAGTGCCACCTTGACAAATCAGCCCTGTTGGGACCACCCCAGTGGAGCTCCTGGAGGGGCAAGTGGAGGAAAGGGGCAGATACCTCTGGGCTGACGGTGGTACCAGCCAGGTCACCCCAGGACCCCTCTACTTGGAATCAATTTCTCTTCTGCTTGAGAGGCCCAAGCTTGTTGCCAAGCACCATACCTGGCCCCCGCCAGACACAAACCTACCTCCACCTCCCACAACCGAAAGTACTGCCACAGGACCCCTCTGATATAAATGATCCCTTTTATTGTAAGTAATGCGCAACACTGGCCTGGCTTTGCACTGCAAGCCCTCGGTCAAGATATAGTCAAATAACTATGGCTGCAGGTTCCACAGTTCCACAATAACCATGGCTACACGATCCACAATTCAAACAGACACAGAGCTGGGGTGCACAGGAGGGGCAGGAGGGCGGCAGAGTGCGGACTGTCCCCAGCCCTGGCCTCTCCATGTGGAGTTGACCCAGGCAGACACACCCCATGGAATGATGAGAGTGATGGCACGGCCCCTTCCCACAGCAAGCCTGGGGCTGCCAGGAAACTGCCCTTCAGAACCTTTGGGCCCAGGTCACCCTGAAGCCCCACAACTTTTTATCTGGATTAGTTATTAAAAAACAATAAATTAAAATTAAGCAACAACTTGGTCCTGAGGATGCTGAGCCAGCATGTCCACAGTTTTTGGCACAAAAAAATTAGGATCTGTTTTGCTTTTTTGGAGTGCAGGGTTTGTTGGCTTGTCTTCATTTTCAAAACACATTCCCAGTGAGGTAAGACCCCAGGGGGTAGAGCTCTGTAAGAGCCTGAACCTGGGACACAGTCGAGTCAGCCAGCACCGTGCTCTGTATCCTCTTGGGGAACAGGGACTGGGGATGGGGGTGCGGGCCAGGAAGTGTGTGCAGCCAGCAGGATGGGGTCGTGGAGAGGCCGAGCTGCCACACAGCAGCTTTGGTCGAGATGAGGGCCAGGCCCCACCCTGGGCAAGGGCCGAGGTGGAAGCAGGAGCCTGTGCTGTCTTCAGAGGGCAGTGTGGGGTACAGGGGCTGATAGATGCCCTGGGGGAAAAGGGATGGACACAGGAGGGTCCAGGCCCAACTGGCGCATGCGACACACATTTCTGCAAAACCAGCTGCTTTCATTTTCTCTTCTCTCTCTCGAGGCGTCCATCACCTGTAACAGTCTAGAATTGATATATATAAAAACCATCAAATATGATCTGAGATATAAATTAACAAGTACAAGGCCTCACATTACATGATGTGAAAAGGCTAAAAACAGCGATAGAAACTACATTCATAAAAGTGCATCGTCAACATACAACGAAGGCTTTGGCTTGTTCTGTGCCCGTGGGGATATAGGCATGGCTGGCAGGGCTGCCTGGCACTAATCCCCAGCTCCCTGGAGACGCCCATCCCTGGGCACTGGCTTTTTTTTTTTTCCTTTAATGACAACTCCCAAGGAAACTGGGTGTTGAGAGGGAGGAGCTCTAGCAATAGGCACATTTTGGAGGGGAGGGGCCGGAAGAAAGGACCAGCACCCAGGCTGAGGTAAATACGGCCAACTCTAAGCTGCTTGGAGATGCTGTTTCCCCAACCCATGCTGCCATTCCCCCTCCAGGGGAGTAGCTACAAGGGAAAGGGGTTGAGACCTCAAGGGGATGGGCAAGGCTGGCTATGGAAGAAGAGAGCTGGCGGTTTTGGACACAGCTGGTGGTAGCACATGGGCTTTCCCTTCTACCAGATGGAGTGGGCTCTGGCCTAGCAGGTCCCGACTGAGACAGCCTGAGACACCTCCTCGGGATCTCTGGGATCAGGGCACCAGCCGGGCCAGATGCCCCCACTGTGTGGTCCATCTCCCCTTCTGCTCCAGTGGGGGAACAAAGACTGGGCCAGGAGCACAAAGGCCACAACCTTCAGCTCTTTCCAATGCAGCCTAGGCCCAAGCCCACAGCAGGGGTACTCAGAACCCAGAGGGCACACACAGTCTCCAGTTTAGAAACTGGGTACAGCGTAAGAGTGACTCCAACTTGTAAAACAGAGACAACTGCATTGACAAAACTGGATCCCCCCTCAGTGGCAGCAGTTCCACATTGCGGGCCCCTGCCTGGGAGAGGCAGGGTCATGCCACAAGCAGGACAGGCTCCTCCTTCCCTGAATAAGGCAGCATGACATTTGCTTCATTCATCTTTGGTAAAGGACAGGACTGGCAGAGCCAACCTGGGCTCTAGGGGACGGCAGCCTGGGCCTCTGCCTGCCACTGCTAGCGAGTGCTGGCCTTTCCCTCAGGCTTTTGGGAGCTCATCCAGCCCAGAGACGCCCCGGTGGTCTCCAGACATTGGAAGGAAAAACAAAATAACACTTTGAATGAAAATAACACTCTTCATACCCTGGCATCAGTCCCGTGCCCCCAGACCCTCTGGGCTTCGGTGCCGATTGCAGTGTCAGGACACATCCCCCAGGGTGGGGCCCATGGCCGCCTTGCACACTGTTTCCAGCCCCTACCCCTCCACGCTGAGCTCAGGACACTGGAGCTCCTGGATCTGACTGGCTGGGGGCTCCCAGTCCTGAGGCTGCAGCCACCCCACCCCGGCTCTGAGCCCCAGTGGCGGAAGGGGCACAGACCGACAATGGCTGGGCTGCCACTCCATGGTCCACAGCCTTGCCTGGGAGAAGCAGCAACTTCACTGAGCCCTGCAGCAGCCCCCTGCCATGCAGCAAAGGGCAACCGGCAGCTGCGTGGCCATGAGCTCAGTACATGAGCTGTGCAAAGTGGTGTGTGAGCAGCTCCTCAGCTGAAGGTCTCTGGCGAGCCTCCACAAAAATGCGCCTCAGGAAGTCCCGGCCATGTTCAGAGATGTGGGAGGGCAGCTGAGGATTGGTGGGCTGGGTGGCAATCTTGAAGATGGCGGCCATAGCTTCATACTCTGCCCATGGTGGTTTCTCTGTCAGCATCTCCACCACAGTGCAGCCCAGGCTCCTGTAAAGAGAACCCTGTGTCACCCCTCAGCCAGCCCTAGACTCCCAGCTGTCCTGCCCACCACTGCAGAAGGAGGCGCCTTTCTCAGAGCATGATGAGGTGCAAGACAGGCCAAGCTGACGGATACCTCAGCTTGGATCCCTGTCCACCTGGGCTTCGTGGACCTACACTCACCACACACCTGGGCACTTCTTGAAACTGGGAAAAAGAGAATCACAGCCTTGATAGAAAGAACTCTACAATAACTGTATTAGCTACCCACAGCTGCTCTAACAAATGACCACAAACTTAAGAGGCAGGAGAACAACAGAAATGCATCATCTTACAGTTCTGAAGGTCAGAGGTCTAAAATCAGTCTCACAGGACTGAAGTCAAGGTGGCGGCAGGGCTGGTTCCTGTCGGAGGCTCTGAGGAGAGAATCTGTTTCCTTGCCTTTCCTGGGTTCTAGAGGCCACCTGCATTTCGTGGCCCATGGTCCCCTCCTTGTATTACTCCAACCTCTTGCTTCCATCGTCTCACCTCCTATTAGCCACTCTGACCTCCTGAGACCCTTCTATAAGGACCCTTAATCCAGGATAATCCACCCATCTCAAAACCCTTAACCTAATCCTATCTGCAAAGGCCCTTTGCTATATACAATCACATTTACAGATCCAGGGATTAGGCAGTGGACATCTTTGCGGGGACATTATTCAGCCCACCACAATAGCTTTCCAAGGGGAGAAGCTCTCATGACTTAGCGGCCATTTCAGGGGATAGACACAAGGTTATGTCGAGCAAGTGCAAACTGTCTTGGGTGCTAGGAGAAGGGACAGAAACCTGCTCCTGTTGAGAGACTGGTCCAAGCCTTCAGGCCTTCAGAGTGGATCCTGCTTCCTTAAGAGATTTAGCAAACATAAGGGATGTTTTCCATGGCCTAAGTTCCCAACTCTAATGGAGTGTGCTTTGATCTGGGGTAAAAACACCAGCCATCTGGTGTGTGTGCTACTGCACCGAACAATACCCTTGCACACACTGCAGCCTGGGCCCTGGGCGCATTCCCTCCTGCCACACCACAAAGTCCCCAGGGTGTGTTCCTAATGGAGGGCCACTACGGCCTGGGTGGGAGAAGGGGTTCTGCATGTCCCAGTGCTCACCACACGTCTGCTTTCCTTCCATAGCCCTCGCCGCTGATCACCTCAGGGCTCATCCAGTAGGGTGTGCCAGTGACGGAGCGCATGCCCGTCCCCGACATACAGATCGTCTGCAGGCGTTTGCTGGCCCCAAAGTCCCCCAGCTTTACATTCCCAGCAGAGTCTCGGAGGATGTTGGCTCCTGAGGCATGAAAGGGCAGAGGCTGCAACCCTGGACCCTCTTGCATTTTCTCCCATCCTCTCCACCCCCAGGTCACTGAGAGCTGGTAGAGAGGGCGGGGCTACCACTGAATTAGACATGAACTGCAAGGGGCAAAGGATTTAATGAAGGGGAATCTCAGATCTACCACACAAATGACCATCTCCATGGTCAACATGTAGAGGCAATATTTTCCCATATTGCTCAACCAATCTTCTCACCAGTTCCTCAAGGAAACAACTGGGGTCCCACTTTTCATAAAGTTCAGAATGGTTAAGTGATTGGCCCCTGCAGGCACTCAATGGCAGACTTGAACCCAGGTCCTGGGGACTCCACACATCCTGGCCCTGCTCACCCTTAATGTCCCGGTGAACGATCATGTTGCTGTGCAGGTAGGACATGCCCTCCAGGATCTGTCGCGTGTACTTTCGGGTCACGCTCTCTGTCAGAGCACCATAAGCCTTCAACTGGTCTTTCACCGAGCCCTGGCAGCCACAAGGAGTCAGAGGAGTCCCCTCAGGGGAGGGCTAGTGGAGGGGCAAGCCCATTCCAGCCCCCAGTATGGCAGCAAAGGAGTGATTTGTTCAATTCCTATTTGGCTGTGCAGGGCATTTTGCCAGGAGCTGTCAGGCACTTTGGAAAAGAGAGTACCATAACTCCTTCCCAAGCAGCGCGCCACCCAAATCCAGGAGCTCCAGCTGAAGGCTGCATTTACTGGATAGTGGGCCAGCCCTGCATGCCTCAGGGGAGGGCTGGACCTAGGACAGCTGTCATCTCATACTCCCACTGCAGCCTGAGATGGGGCCCTCCTGACTCCAAGTCCCACCATCACCTCACTTTGCTCCTCTGGGCCTCTGGAGTCTCAGGTGTTCAAACTCCTATCCAAAGTGACCCCTATCCTGCAGGCCCCAGCCCCCAGGTCAGGCCCTATTTTGTGTGTGTCTCACATGTATTCAAGGGGCACGTACCCCTGGCATGTACTCCATGAAGATGGTCAGGGTCTTCTCAGCACGGTCCCGCAGACAGCCATAGTACTGCACGATGCGCTCATGCTGCAAGTTCTTTAGCAACTGGATCTCGCACTCCAGAGCACTCACCTCCTAGGGGAGGGGTCAGTGGTCGCCTCAGCTCTCAGGGCCCCAGTTCTGCCCGCTTGGGTTCAGCTCAGCTTGCCCTAGTTAGTGGCCTCACAGGGGTCTGCCTTGGGAACTGCAGCTGGAGAAAAGGGGGACTCTCTTAACTGTCTAGCCCTCGGCCACAATGCTGGGCAGGCCTTGGGATGGTGGCACTCCCATGGGTGGAAGGAAGCAGGGAGGTGGGAGAAGGGGCTGTGGGTGCTTAGTTAAGGTAACTGCTGTTGGTCCACTCAACTTGAAGTGTCAGCCACGCTGAAAGCTGAACTGCAAAGCCAGGCCATATGATTCCTCCTTTAGAGCTGGACCAAGTGAAGGAGCCCCACAGCTCCTTCCTGGGCTGAGGGCTGGGGAGATATACTTGTCTGGGGGAGGGCAGGGAGTCCCCTTTGTGGCACAGGTCATCACCTCTCAGTTTGGGTTACTTGGTACTTTGGCATCAGCTTAGTTCCTTGTACCTGATCCCTCCCACCAGGTGCTTAGTGCTCTTCAGACCACAGTCCTTTCACCCTGTGGCTGGTGCCAGGATGGACAGAAAGGGAGTTTGGGAAGAATGACAGAGGAAGCAACCTACAGCATCTCAAGCAACTACTCTGTGTGGTGAGACAGGCATTTCTGTTGAAAGGAGGGAACTGGAAGTCAGACCATGGGGAAAGTGTACCTTGCTTGTCTCAGGACTGTCTGGGTCAAACTGGACCTGCTTGGAAGCAAGTTCACGTCCCGTGTCCACGTCATAGCACAAATAGACCCTGCCGAAGGCACCCTGGCCCAGGAGCTTTCCCCGGCGCCAATTGATGGGGGCACTGGGAGCTACAGGAGAGCAGAAGGAAAGAGTTACTTTGTGTACATTATTTATGAATATCCCCTTCATTCTCCAGGAACAGGGCCTCTGGCTCAGGCTCCCCCTCACCCAGCACCATCACATCTTCTCTTAGAAGAGCATCTCCACCACAATCTAGAGCAAGCCCAGAGCCCTAGTCACTCGGACCTGAAGTCAGAGTCTTAAGAAGCAGAGGATTGGCTGAAGTCATGATTAAATGCTCTTCTGCATTGATAAATACATTTCCTTCCAAAGCCCCTAAATATCTTAATATGGCAGGGATGAAGGGTGTCCTCTTCCCTAGTTTAAACATGGAAAAACTAAAGATCAGAGAGGAGAAGAGGCTCATCACACAACAGTGGAGCCAGGCTTCAGGCACTCCAAGGCTTATCCCGTGTGGTGCATGTGGGCCAAAGCCACCACCTGCTGAGCCTAAGGGTCCAAGGGGCCCAGCTGTTATGCCCCTGTAGCTTGTCTGAGACCGCCTTGGCAGTCTCCTCCTAGCCAGGGACAGCTCCTCACACTTGGTTGGCACATTCCTCTCCTGCACAGAGAGGGCATTCTCGCTGTCTGCACTCCGCAGGCGCCCACGGGGGTCCAGGTATTGCACAGCCAGACCCATGTTCTCGCCATTTGTGCTCAGGGAGCGGCTGGAGGGCACCAGGGTGAACAAGTTGCCTTGATGACGCCGTATTCGGGGAAATGTTCTTCTGCCTGAAAGGGTGCAAGGGCCAGAGTAGAGCAAGTCACACCCCGGGCTACAAGGCTGAATGTACAAACCAGGTCTGAGCCAGAAGTGATAGATAATACCAGCTCCAGCCCATCCTGTCCGCCCTCCCACCTGACTCATTCCACAGAGGCTGCTGTCCCAAGCACTCCAAGAATCAGGACAAAAGCAGAAACTAGGAAGTAGTCTGGTTCAGGGAGATCCGGCCAAAGGGAAGGTGCATGGCTGGCCCGTGGGCTCCCAATTGCTTGGAAGGCCAAGCCACACCCAAAGGCACTGATTTCCTTGTATCCTACTCCTTACCCCTCTGTAGAGCCCCAGGCCACCTGCTGCTGTGGGGCAGAAGAGGGCATGGGAGAGATGGTGCCCCTGGAGCACACCATTGGCTCCAACCAAGGTCAGAGTTCCCAGTGGCAGCATTCTGGTCTACAAATACTATCTTCCCTGTTTTTTTTTCCTGTCTCCCGTGCCTCAAGTCTGAGCCACAATTCCTCAGGAATGAAGGAAAATACAGGCATTGCATGGACGAGCCCACCCTCCTTATGGCGGCTCGTCCTTTCTTGAGGCAGCCAGCAGGGAGCAGGTGAAGGAGCACTCACCATCACTGTAGTCCTTGTGGTGCACTGACACATGGTAGCGGCGGGGGTAGGTTCCACCTTTGACCCCTTTGTCATAGAGCTGAGTTTCCCGATCTGAGTAAGATGGGGGAATCACTGGCTTCTGGGTAGGTCAATGTGAGCCACTTAAGCCCCCAAGTCCCCAAGTCACCTAAGACCTCAAAGCAGCAAGCCCAAGGAGAGCTACTGACTCAGAACAGTTGAAGCAGAGCCACCTGAGGCCCCACCCAGACACCCTGCATTGCCCACCCAGGCTCTGTGAACTCACCTGAGTATTCCTGTCTATTGTCAGGGAAGCTCTGGGCACGGGACATTCGTGATTTCCGGAAGGACGGGCTGGAGAAAACAAAAAGAAAAAACGGACTCCCTGCACATTTCTACAGCAACCCAGCAGGGCATCCAGGCAGTCTCCCTTTCTAATCTCTGCCACAGCGTTAGGTGGGGGAAGCAGATTTTGCGGGAAACAGCCCTTTCCTGAGCCCAGCTCCTGCTTTCTCCACTCTCCCTTCACTAGTCTGTGACCCAAATTTGACAGCACCCTGAGTGGTAAATCTCCCCCATCTGACCCAACTCCAGCCTGGCTGCACAGCCTTCTCCCTCCTTGGCCTTTCTTCCCACCTCTGTAACAAGAAAAGAGCTCCAAGAGAATCCTTTGCCCAGGGAGTAATAAAAATAGCCACAGCATCATCGTTTATAGGTTGCTGCTTTCTTACCTATTTTCTAAAGTGAGTTTTTTCTCATTTAATCCTCAGAACGCTCTGAAGTAGCAAATATACCATATAATAAAAATAACATAATAGCAGATCCACTTGTTGAGCAGCTATGCTGTTTCTGAGTTCACAGACACCCCTACAGATTAGGTACACACAGCCCTATTTACTTGCTCAAAGACAGAGCTAGGAAGACAGGGCCAGACTTTTTTTTTTTTTTTTTTTTTTTGAGACCGAGTCTCGCTCTGCTGCCAGGCTGGAGTGCAGTAGCACAATCTCAGCTTACTGCAACCTCCACCTCACGGGTTCAAGCGATTCTCCTGCCTCAGTCTCCCAAGGAGCTGGGACTACAGGCACGCGCCACTGGCCAGAATGATCTCGATCTCTTGACCTTGTGATCTGCCCACCTCGGCCTCCCAAAGTGCTGGGATTACAGGCATGAGCCACCGAGCCCAGACCCAGACTTTCTTTTTTTTTTGAGATGGAGTCTCGCTCTGTCACCCAGGCTGGAGTGCAGTGGTGCAATCTTGGCTCACTGCAACCTCCGCCTCCTGGGTTCAAGTTATTCTCCTGCCTTGGCCTCCCAAGTAGCTGGGACTACAAGCACGTGCCACCATGCCCGGCTAATTTTTTTGCTTTTTTTTGAGACAGAGTCTCACACTGTTGCCCGGGCTGGAGTGCAATGGGGTGATCTCGGTTCACTGCAACCTCTGCCTCCTGGGTTCAAGTGATTCTCCTGCCTCAGCCTCCCAAGGAGCTGGGATTACAGGCGCCCGCCACCAAGTCCAGCTATTTTTTTTATTTTTTTATTTTTTAGTAGAGACAGGGTTTCACTATGTTGGCCAGGCTGGTCTTGAACTCCTGACCTCGTGATCCACCCACCTCAGCCTTCCAAAGTGCTGGGATTACAGGCGTGAGCCACCGCACTTGTGTTTTTTTTTTGTTTTTTTTTTTTGCATTTTTAGCAGAGATGGGGTTTCCCTATGCCTGTCAGGCTAGTCTCGAATTCCTGACCTCAGATGATTCGCCTGCCTCGGCTTCCCAAAGTGCTGGGATTATAGGCGTGAGCCACTGTGCCTCAAGGCCAGACTTTAAATCCAGGTCTCTGACCCCAAAGTCTATGTTCTTGCTGCTAAACCAGGCATCTTTCTTTCAGCTTAATCACCACCATCCCATTTCGGAGATGGGGAAACTCAGGAACAGAGAGGTTAAAAGACTTGTCTGAAGCCATTCAACTAATATTTGGTGGAGCTGGGACTGCATCTAGGTTTGTCTGACTCCAGATCTCATGCCCCTTCCCAGATTCCATGAAGGGAAGATGAGAGCCCTGAGCCCAAGTCAGGCTGGACCTCAAGGAAGTGGTCCAGGTTATTCACAATGAGAAGAAAAGAAAGTACTGTAGGGACAGAGGAAAAAACCCAAGAATACAGAGGCAGGTAAATGTAGCTATCTTTCCCAGCATCCACCTGAATGGCCCTTTCCCTTATACAAGAGTGCTTACTGGCCTTTTGCGGCGGCCACAGGTTTGAAACTCTCAAGGCAGTGGCACAGGGGGGCTGCCCCCTCGTTTCCCAACTACTAGACCTTCCGTAGTCCTCTTCTCTCCCCTTTCCCCTCCAAAGCTTAGGAGATAGTCCAAAGCCAGAGTCAATCCCTGTCTTGGCAGAGCCCTCAGTCTATGACAGCAAGCCCTGGCACTCCTGCCTGTGTCTTCTTACTCTCCTGGTTGGAAAGCAAGCCCCAAACAAGGCAACACATTGGAAAGCAAGTAACCATAACTGTATTCTATGATATCTAAAGGGAAGACAGTGCTCATCAGTGCTTAGGTCTATTAGGCAAGACAATGCACAAATTTAGCCACAGTCACAATATCACTACCCAAATGAACAATTAATCAGTTACACAAAGTAAAAAAATCCCCAAACCTGCTCCATAGCCTCTGAACACAGTCCTAAGCCCAGACAGAGGTGATCAAAAGTGCTCTTGGGCATAATGAGGCATAGGCAAGGGAGTGGCCAGATCAATATCAAGGCCTCTCCAAACATACCCTTTCTATTTGGTATGTAAAGGACATCACTTGTTTCCTCCCAAAGTTTAAGAAGGAGATATACACCAAGCAGGTGGCGTGGTACGCTAGGCATTCTGGATATTCTGTTTTTGGGTTTCAGTTTCTTACTCCACCAAAAACACTTGGAATAAAAAATGGTGGTAAAACAATGGATGAGAATTTATTTTTTCCCCTAAAACACTGACAGTCCACTCCTTCTCAGTTCAGATTACAGCAGTGAGGCCAAAAGAATGAGAAAGGCATATATTATGTGGAAAGTCAAAACATGTAAAGCACTTAGAACAAAGCAAGTACTTAATAAATGAGCTGCTATTTTATGAGCTATTATTACATTCATTTAATTATGCAATCATAACATTCTGGTGGTGTTTGGGAAATTAAGGAGAAGGCTTTCCTAGAAGCATGATGCTTTAACCCTGGGTCTGCAGAGCTAACTCTTCTTCCTCAACCCATCAGTTCCAAAAATGCCTATGCATTACCCTCCAAGCCACCCACAGTCCCATACCTGTCTGCTGACCTGTCCAAGGATTGGCAGCTTCCAGACAAGGAATTTTCTGCACTGCTCAGGGGATCCAGCATCTGTAAGGCAAGTCAAACAATGAAGCCACACCCCCCAGCCCCAATTCCCCCCAGTGACCCAGGTTTTATGGCAAGGGCCAGCAAATGGGCTTTTTGTCAAAATACAAAAGTGTCCTTTTTCTCCCCATGCAGTGGGAAGAATGGTTAGAAAGGTACCATCCTCCCCCTTAGTTTAAAAGGCAAGTTTCCAGGAGGGAGAAAAATGCTTGGCTGTCATCCCAAGGAGCTCTAGCAGGACAGCAAAGCAGAGGCTCTGCTTTTCTTGTTGGCATGTTCTTGGCTTATTAACACTGAAGCCTGGTACTGGAGATGGCACTACCCTGCTGAGCCTTCCAGTGAGTTTGGGTGGGACCCTAATGCTTCTGTTTACACTCTATAATTTATAATTTACAAAGACAAGTATTGCCTCATTTCACAGATGAGCACTACAGGCCTAGAAAGGTTAGAAGACTTGTCTAAAGTCATAAAACTAGTTAGTGCACAGCTGATACCGGAACAAAAATGTCCCAGTTCCTGGTCCAATGCAGAGGTAATAGATAACTAAATATATTAAAATATTTCTCTGGCCCCTGGTCAAATGCAGCAACAAAAGGCCTTTGGAATCACTTTTGCTCCAATCAATGTCCTGAAGGTCCTCCCTTTCATTTTCTCTGCACAAAAGTGGGGGTGGGGGTGGGGGAGTGGTCTTCAATTTCAGAATATTGATTATCCGAGCTCCAACGTTACACATTACATAGGGGCCGGGCTTGGTGGCTCATGCCTGTAATCCTAGCACTTTGGGAGGCCGAGAGGGAAGGATCACTTGCACTCAGGAGTTCAAGACCAGCCTGGGCAACATAGTGAGACCTTGTTTCTGTTTAAATTTTTTAATTAACTAAAAAAAAAAAATTACATAGGGAAACAAAGTATCAGAATTATGAAAACTCACTAACAATCTCCATAAAATTAGTTTCCAACTCAAACATTTTTTCCCATTTAATACTAGGGTCCATCCCCACTCATAATTTCAAATGCTTTAGGTCATGCTGTCATATATGATTTTTAAAAATCTGCCAATCAAGGCAAATTCATTGCAAAGTAAAACTGCAAATGTTGCTAAGGATATAGCATAGCCAAAGTGGATGAAACCAACATGGGAAAGAACTGCTTTCAATCCATCGGATGCGTATTTGGCAAATTTAGACCAGTTAACAGAAAAAGACAAAAATGGACAAATAAATAACAGGGCAGGTGTGGTGGAGGAAGAATACCAAAGATTCACGAGACGCCTTGGGGAAAACTGCTGAGTCCTGTGAACGCCCTTGTAAAAAATGACGTTCTTTATGGTCAGAAGTCAAGCAGGGAGTGAAGGATGTTACACTGTGCTAGCATTTTGTTGTTGTTGCTGTTGTTCGAGACAGGATCTCATTCTGTCACCTAAGCTGGAGTGCAGTTCACTGCAGCCTGGGCTCGAGTGATCCTCCCACCTCAGCCTCCTGAGTAGCTGGGACTACAGGCAGGTGTGCCACTATGCCCAGCTAATTAAATTTTTTTTTTTTTTGTAAAGTCAGGGTCTTGCTATGTTGCCCAGGCTGGTCTTGAACTCTTGACCTCAAGCAATCCTCCTGCCTTGGCCTCCCAAAGTGCTGGGATTACAGGTATGAGCCACTGCGCCTGGACTGGCATAATTTTTGTTGGAAAAATTAGGCCAAAAAATTAACATGAATCATGCTTTGTTCATTCTAAAAATCAGTAAATAGATGCAATTACTTAAACCTGATTAAAGAAAAAACAAAATAAACTTATCATACTTTCACTTTTCAGTAAAGTCACACTGGAATATTCTTTCATTACATACGATGCAACGTCTGTTCCTGCTAAGTAGATTGATCTCAAATAGCCCGTTACCAGGAGCAATTCTCTTCAGCTAAAGAGGCAGGCGCTGGGGGAGGAGCATGGTAATCCCCAGCCACTGCCTTCCTTGGCCTCTTTCTAAAAGTCTGTCCTCACTAGGAGTCAAATCCTCCCATGCCTTCCAGGGCCATGCAGGTAAAGTGAAAAAGTGAAGTGGGCAGATTATAGGACCATGGAAGGGACACAGACTGAGGGCAATCAAGCTCATCTGCAATCTTTGGGATTTTACACCCAAGTCACCCCTAAAACAGCTGATATCCAGAAGTGCCCTGGTTAGAGAAACCAGAAAGGGTGGTCAGTAAAACGCCCAAAAAGGAAATCTACAGCTAGAAGCACTCCAGGTCACTATTCCAAACATGAATTTATCTGGAAGGCAGGAGTATAGAAGGAAGAAGAATACAAAGGACTTCTCATAGCCTATATAGTTTGAATAATGAAAGAAAAGTTAACGAGAATCAGTTTTTTGTAAAATCTCCCATGTGACAGCACAGGCCTTCTGTTGGATATTTTCCCCTTAAGAAATTTCCCCTTCTCAGGCCAAATCCCAGAAAGTATAAGAGCAGCCTTTTCTTTTACAATCAAAGCAAGTTTATTGAAAAGACCAGAATGACGCTAGAGATCTCACCCTTGCTGAGTTCACTAAGCCAAATTGCCATTTGCATCAAGTAAGCCACCAGTTTAAAAGTTAGCCACTAAAATGGCTGAGCCACTGTGGTACACACCCTAAGGTGATCGCTCCCTCTATCAATTAGTTCCAATGAACTGCCTTTCCCTTTAGTGCAAGTAGAACCTGTGATGTGCTTCTTGCCAATAGACTATGGCAAAGAAGACAGAACATTCATTCCTATGATTATGTGATTTTTATGACTCCATCTTTGCAGACTGGAGTAAGAGATTCTCCTGCTGGCCTTGAAGAAGCTGCCATGTTGTGAGAGGGCCCCATGGCAAGGAACTCCAGGTGGCCTCTAGGAAGGGAACTCAGAGAAGCCCTTAGGTGACATTCAGAAGAAAAGAGGAACCACAGTCCTACAGCCACAGAAACTGAATTCTGTTAATAACCATCTAAGCTTAGAAGAGAGCCTCAAACTCAAGAAAGGCAGGCAGCCTGGCTGACACCTTGATTGCAGTTTTGTGTGACCCTCAGCAGAGGACTCACTTGAGTCATGCCTGGACTCCTGACCCAGGGAACCTGGAAAATGATAAATGTATATTGTTTAAAGCCTCTAGGTTTGTGGTAATTTGTTATGGAGCAATAGATAACTAATACAACTGTCTACCATCATAAATGGTCAGACTAACCAATCCTACAGTATAATTTTGATATGGTTTACTCCCTATCTTTCATCAAGTAACAGTAAAACTAAAATATATCCAATGAAAAACATAACCTGTCACTTTAGAACCAGTCATATGTTAAAACACTACTGAAATGAGCTGGGCATGGTGGTGCCTGCCTGTAGGAACAATGAGAGGACCACGATGAAGGAAAATCTGTTAAATGCTCACCCAACAGCAAACAGACTACGTAGTTTAGATCCTTTAGATCCCATCTTTGGCAGAAATTGTTATTTGGCCCTTAAAAAGGGACAATCCATATTTGGGCAGGCCTAGTTCATAAAAGAGCTTTCAAATGTGGTTCATGTCCCTCAGTTCTGCACTGTGACTACTGAGAGCCCCTTGTTATGACCCTGGTCTGCTGATACAGGCCATGGGCATATCCCAGCCCCTCTATACTCACGCACTGCTCGCTGGTCTCTGGGATGAACTCCCCCTCACTGTTGATGCTGGTGTAGGACCCCTGCCGGGCAATGTGCTGCTGCCGCTCAGGAACATAGCCAGGGGGAGGTGAGCTTCGGCCAGGGTTCTGGGAGCCTAGAGCACATAAAGGAGGCTTTCAACAATAGAGCCCAGGGTGTGTGGCCCAAGAGGAGCAGGCATGGGGCCAACTCAGAGACACTAGGCCCTAGAGGTCAGGAATGTGACTCCGATGGGTTATGGCACCAACATCCAGCATGTGCCAGCTCCCTCAGGCAAACAAAGTCCCTTCCTAATAGGAAACAAACTCCAGAGATGGAGCAGGCACTACGGCATATCCGACCAAAAAAACCTTGGCACAAAACAGAAACCAGAATAACCCCTATGAGACCAATTTTAGCTGGCAATCAGACTAGCTTTTTAAAAAATTCTTATATATAATTACTCCTTCATAATGTCACCATCTCTCTTCCTCTAGAGCACTAACATCATTTCCTCCCATCCGCTCAATGCATCAGCTTAGTCCTCTTTAGTTTTGGGTCCCAGCAATATTTTGAGAGTGGGGACCAGGGAAAGGTAACTGAATATACCTGTGCATTTCTCTCTGCTGCCCTGTTCCCCCAGCCAGTGTCTCCCCTTATTTGTTCTCTACCTGTATCAGGTAAAAAGACCCTCCTTATGGTCTGGCCAGGATCAAAAGGCAGCCTTCTCCATTCCTACCCACTCCCACACTTCCTGTTTATGAGTAATGATATCACCTTTTTTTTTTTTTTTTAAACTGACACAGGGTCTCGCTATGTTGCTCAGGCTGGTCTGAGTAATGATATTATCTTGCATTTATGTGGTGCTTTACTTTTTGTTACACATTCACAGTAATTAACCTCATTTGATTTTCAACATCCCTACAACAGAGGTTTGGCAAATATTTTTTGAGTGCCTGTTAAGTGGCAAGCATTCCACAAGGTATTTTTATAACATTTGTTACTTCACTTAATCCTTTCAACAATCCTGAAAGCTAAGCATTTGCTTTACTTAACAGAGGAGGAAATGGAGACTCAAGGAACTTAAATCTTCAAAAAAAAAAAAAACCCAAAACACCCAAAAACAATTATTTATGTTTTACAGGTAAGAGACTATAAAACCAATTCACAGGTATTTTCACCACATCAGCTTGTTAGATGAAATGGTTTATCATCCTAATGTTAGTGAATGACAGAGGTGTGCAGAGACATACTATGTAAGTCATTGAGCAATGCTTTTCTGCCATAAGGGAGTTTGAGTCCAAGAAATCAGGTCCTCCCTCCTCCTAGCCCAAGAGCTTTTTCTGACTGGCTGTGTTGCTTTCCATGATCAGAGGAGACAAAAATGAAGCATCTTTTTTCCTTCCTAAGCTTACCAGACAAACCAAAAGAGTCAATTTTCAGAAGATTTTAAAAAAGCTTTACCAATACCCACACAAATATTTCTCGTAGCTTCAAAACTTAAACATAGGACTCTTATCCTGAACCCTTTTCCTGTTCTGAAGGGAACAAATTTATCCTGTTGTTTAGAAAACCAAAGACACAAGAGCCCTCCACTCCCTTATCTACCACCCCTTACCTTTCTCCCACGACCCAGCAATTCCCAGACACCAGGAAAAGCAGAAGTACCATCCCTCAACAATGCAGGCTACCTTCCTTGCTGGTCGGTTTCTCCAGTCTAGTTCAGGGGCTATAGCACTAGGTTTTCTGAAATGGAACTGCAGGCAAGATGCTCTGTGGAAATGGCTAAGGAAGCAAGAGAGACCAAGTTTGGTAGTTGGAGACCTTGGGAAGTACCTGACTCATTCTATTCTGTTTTATTGTTTTGTTTTGTTTTGTTTTCAGAGATAGGGTCTCACTATGTTGCCTGGGCTAGTCTTGAGCTCCTGGGCTCAGGCAATTCTCCCCGTTCAGCTACAGGCAGGTGCCACCATGCCTGGCTTCCCTCCTTTCTTGATGATAGATCCCTAGTCCAGACAATTTTAGATGGAAAATCTGAGATACTCAGTTTTAGTTTTACGTGTGTGTGTGTATACATGTTTATACATTTATGTATATATATATATTTCCTATCGCTCAAAAGCTCATGTGTGACCAGGTGCAGGCGCTCACACCTATTATCCCGACACTTTGAGAAGCAGGAGAAATGCTTGAGGCCAGGAGTTTGAGACCAGCCTGGGCAACATGGTGAGACCCCATCTCTACAAAAAATATTTTTAAAATTAGCCAAGCACACACTTGTGAACCCAGCTACTTGGAAGACTGAGGCAGGAGGACTGCTTGAGCCTGGGAGGTTGAGGCTGCAGTGAGCCGTGTTTGGACCACTGCACTCCAGCATGGGTGATGGAGCGAGACCCTGTCTCAAAGATAAAACAAAACAAAAGCTCATGTGGAGCCAGAAGCACTCAGCCTGTGCCTGGAAGTAGAGGTAGCGTACCAGGGACTAAGCATCTACAGCAGAGGGTGCTCAAGAGCCCAGTCCAGGGTCTTAGAACATCCTGGAAAAGAGGGTGGGCCTGACAGACATGGAGTTCAACAAACTCCCTGAACCAGAGAGACTACCACTATTTCAAAGACCCTCAGAAGGAAGAAAAATACTTAATGGGGAAAAAAAGAATGGCGGGGAGTCTTGCTCTGTGTGTGTGTGTGTGTGTGTGTGTGCATGCCCTTTTAGGAATGGGGTCTTGCTATGCTGCCTAGGCTGGTCTCAAGCCTTGGCCTCCCAAAGTGCTGGGATTAAAGGCATGAGCTCCCATACCTGGCCAGAGGGTTGCTCTTTGAAATATATTTTCTAAGAAGCTTGAACTATTGTTTTTCAATGACCTTCAAGAAACTGACACTGACTCTTTTTTTTGAGATGGAGTCTTGCTGTGTTGCCCAGGCTGGAGTGCAGTAGTACAATGTTGGCTCAAGGCAACTTCCACCTCCTGGGTTCAAGCAATTCTCCTGCCTCAGCCTCCCAGGTAGCTGGGATTACAGGCGGCCGTCACCATACCCAGCTAATTTTTGTATTTTTAGTAGAGACAGGGTTTCACCATGTTGGCCAGGCTGGTCTCGAACTCCTGTCCTCAGGTGATCTGCCTGCCTCAGCCTCCCAAAGTTCTAGAATTACAGGCATGAGCCACTGACTCTAATTCTTCTATATTAAGTCAGTTGTTCAGAACATATGGTTCATGTGGTTGTGCTGAATACCTTTTGATGAATTCGCTACTGAATTAGTATTGGAGAATACTTCCAATCTCCTCTTGGACACATCGCCCCAGCCTCCCTCCAAGGATGTCTCTCTGGCAGGAAAGCTAACATGGAGTCCTCAGTAATCTGGTTTCCCCACCTGACTCCAGAGCAGAGGCCAGAAACAAAATTGCTCTGAAAACAGGCATAGAATTTTGCTGGATTTCCTATCTCAACATCTCACTCACAGGGTAGAGGCCACTAATTCTGAGATAAAGTGGTATCTGAGCCATGCCTTTGAAATGGTCTCAAACAGCCCATGGAAGATAATTTGTCCTATTTTCTAAGCCCTAACAGAAACTAAAGTTACTCTGAGTGTAAATTTAGGGATATTGTGCCATGAATTAACAGAGCAATAAAATCAGCCAAGGCAATATTTTTTTCCTTAAAAAATGTTGTCACCTCTCATTTAACCCTTACTACTAACCCTGCAGTGGTGGTGCATTATCATCATCCACATTGTGCAGAGGGAAACCCAAGCCCCAAAGCCATAAAGTGACTTAATGGTGGGGCTGAAGAGAGAAAACAGGCTTTGTGACTCTCACACAGTTCAGTGAAGGCAATTTGGGGACCATAATTTATTTCCAAAAAGGGTAGGTGTACTGCTCAACACAGTGGCACAAGACAAAACTTCTCCTTGACCTGGCCAGGCTATCTGTTCCCCATGAGTAATCCCTATGGAGGATGGAGATCCCATTCACAAGGAAATATGACAGACTGCCAGGCGTGGGAGGGAGGCTAACGTGGGGACAGCACAGGGAAAGCACAGTGCCATGTTTGTTTCTTTCTTTGGAGTGCAGTGGCATGTTCATAGCTCACTGTAGCCCCAAACTCCTGGGCTCAAGGAATCCTCCTGCCTCAGCCTCCCAAAGTGCTAGGATTACAGGTGTGAGCCACCTCCACAGTGCCATGTTTCATGTAGCTCAAATTCAGGGTTGTTTTCTCCATGATCATTTGGGAGTCAGAGGCCAGGGATATAAAATGCCGCTTAGCATTAGAGGGCTTGGAGGCAAAGACAAGATGGAGGTTTAGGGGAACTCTGGACCAAGGAAACTACTCCACTTTCCAGTGACCCAGACCTCACACACCCATGTACCTGGCTGCTTCCTTTGCTACTGTAACACAAAATTCCAGCACAACTATGAAAAAAGGATGGTTTTCCTAAGCCCTATCATGCCACAAAACACAGAGAGAGCACTATTTAACCCTTTGCTTATAAAAATTAGCCTACTGCCTGCTTCCTACTTTTAGCTTTGGATGACATCTTGGTAGTTCACAAGTTCCGTGGCAATTCAGTCCACATGTCAGCAACATTTGTCAGCAGCAGAAGCAACTCTAAGGAGGTAAGCAAGGCGCACGGAGAAGAGACTAAGCTTTGAAATTAGATATACGTGGGTTCAGATCAGGCTTTGCCACTCATTAGCTAATGATCTAAGCTCTCACCTCAATTTTCTCAACTGCAAAAACGGGGAGAACTATCTACCTCATAATTTCTTTTGGAAGTTATAAATGTGCTGGCACAGGTATATATCTACATAACCCTATCTCACGGCAGGAACTCCGCAGAACCCCATTTGTACCCTTCACTCTATGTGGCAGATATATGGGGTAGGTGCAAGATGGATTCCACCCTTCTAGTGTGCCTTCCTGTAATTCAGAAGCTAATTGGCTAAAAGCTGTATTTCTAAGACTTTCTTTAGGTTCAGCCAATCACATGCACTTTTGTGAGATTAACAAGCTTCCTGCTATTCCTGAGCACAGTTACAGAAGTCTTTGGTTTTTCTGCCACAGTGTTAGCAGAGACCCCACACCTGGTCTCCAGCTTTGCTGATGCTGACAGACAGGTGTGGACCAGAGCTGAGGGGCACTGGACTTCTGGACCGGTGGCTTCCTGATTACAGAAGAGGGAGGATGCTCTGTGGTGTGTCTTAACCTAGAGCCTGCTTCTCTTTCTTCCCTCATTGATTCCATAATCCACAATGTGCACCTCTGGCTTATGGAATCTCTTCTTCCTGAAACTAGCTACAGTGGGTTCTCCTCTGCACAACTGAACCCTGACCAATACACTCTGGAGCTGTATTATACATTTTAACTAGAACAAATAAAAATGTCTCTTGTAAGGGATTGATTGGAGAGAAAAACTTCTTATTTATGAAACCTCAGACACTGGTCCAAACTATGCCCAGACAGGATGAAATGCCCTGAATCTGTTACATGGAGTGTCTGGGGTGAGACTTCCCTGGGATAAAATATCCATGGTCCCCCTGACACCTGTACCCTCCTTCATCAGTTGCACTGAACTCTCCCCTGGTTTTACGAGGTGGAATGGGACTAGCTCACATGAGGCCAGCACTACAGACCCAGGAGGGCCTTGGGGGGAAAATAGCAAAGGTTTTCTGAGCTTTTATTTCCAGCCAGAGACTTTCACTTTTTCCAATCCACACTGCGCCTGCAGAGAGCCAGTCCTGTTATCTGATGGGCTATGTGCCAGGGGCTATTGTGCACAGGCCCACAGGCTGGAGCAGGAAAGGGAAGTCTCCCCAAACCAATGGCTATCAGAGGAACCAAATGGAAAAACCAGGAGTTGGCAGAACTGCTCCAGGGCATTTTCAGTTTTGTTTTTAATCTTCATTTCAGAAACTGGGAGCCAATGAGATACACAACAGCAGTTGAGAGCAACTGAGACAGGGAGCTGAACAGGATAGGATACTGGACCATAAACTCACTAAAGGTTACATATTTACCAGCAGTGATAGCAATGAGCCAGACAGCAAAAAGCACAGTGCTATGCAAAACAGCTCATTCTGTAGGTCTCAGAAGGCTGCCTAGGCAGGGGTCACAAGCTTTCTTGGAACACCCTTCCCTGGTATTCCAGCCTGAACTTGCTCTAGCCTCACTGGGCCATCTATGCCAACAGGCCCATCTCAGCACCAACTGAAGCAAAGGAGCACAGTAGCAGTTCCACTGTTGAGAGGCCCACAGCTTCCCATGAAGGCATTTTACACAGAAGGAGAAGAGCCGGGTTTAAGCTGCCAGCTATCCTCATTCCTCCCAGTGCGCGTTAGCTCTCTACCAGCCTCCTTAACCCAAAGAAGCAGAGTCAAAGATAAACTCTCACCCTAGGATATGGTAGGTTCTTTTGCTTTGTACTCTGACTTAAAGCTGAATGACAGGCTTTCAGATTCTAGCCCTTCTCACAGAAGAACCCTAATCAGGAAGCTGATGCAGTCAGGAAGTTGTCTCTGCAGGGAGTTCTCGGGCTTTGGGTCAATGTTAATGTGCAGGTCATTGCAAGTATAAAGAGATAGCTTTTTTGGCCACCAACTATTTTGTAAACTCCTCTCTCTTCAGGGACAGATGAGATGGGGAGAGTAATCAAATCTTTTTTTCTTTCTCAATAGAAAATCTTAACTAATATTCACCCATATGCTCACAGTGGACCACACTCTGTAGAACACAGTAGTGGGTAGAATTTCCATAAGACCCTAAGAACATCTTCTGTTTCAACTTTCAAAATGCCCATTTTATTTTGGAGCCGCTACCACCATCAAAGTTTCTGATCTCATCTAGCATCATAGAACTTATAGCAAGGAGGGAAAAAAACCTTTGGAGATGAAAGAAGCTAACCATTTTGTTTTCAAGTGTATGGTCACTACCCCTGCAGTCCTGGTTTCTACCCTTTCAAATCTGTACTAGGACTGGAAGCTGGTCCTGCGCACTGCTCTCTTTTTACTGCCCAGTTGTCGCTATAAGCCACCCTCATTCTTTCAACATTCTTTCTTGTACTCTGCCTGAATTTTCCCTCCTCGTCTCTCAGAGGCAGAGGGCTCCTCTCTTCCTTGCGAAAGCATTATAAACCGTCTACCTGGACTTGATTCATCTCCTTGATTCATCTCCTTGAGCAGGAGTCAGCTCCCCCATGGTCTCCTCTTCATCACCTTTAACCCCTTCTTTTCAGCTGTCTTTATCCCTCCCTTCATACACTTCCTCATATCTCTAGCCTAAAAACATCCTGGGCTGGGCATGATGGCTCATACCTATAATCTCGGCACTTTGGGAGGCTGAGGTAGGAGGATCGCTTGAGACCAGGAATTCGAGACCAGGCTGGGCAACATAATGAGAATTCATCTCTACAAAAAAATTAGCCAGGTGTGGTGGCAAGCGCCTGTGGTCCCAGCTATTTGAGAGGCTGAGGCAAGAGGACTGGAGGTTGAGGCTGCAGTGAGCCACGATGGCACCACTGCACTCCAGCCTGGGTGACAGAGAGATGGGGTTCTGCCATGTTGCCTAGGCTGGTTTCGAACTCCTGGGCTCAAGCAGTCCACCCACCTTGGCCTCCCAAAGTGCTGGGATTACAGGCATGCACCACCGCAACTGGCAGGCCCACCATTTCACTACCAAACTCCTAAAAAACCTGATTGCCTCCACTCAGGGGTTGGAGTATGGCTTGCCTCACTATGGGACCAAGTGGCAAGATAAGGACAAAGACAGAGTGAGAACTGAGGCAAAGGCACTTAACAAGATGAACTTAGACCATACAGGAGTCAGAATTTCCTTCTTTTATTTGTATGTATTTTCCAAGGTTTCTAAAATGAGTACATTTTTTTTTTTTTTTTTTTGAGACAGAGTCTCACTCTGTTGCCCAAGCTGTAGCACAGTGGCACAATCTCAGCTCACTGGAACTTCCACCTCCCAGGTTCAAGTGATTGTCCCACCTCAGCCTCCCAAGTAGCTGGGATTACAGATGCGCACAACCACACCTGGATAATTTTTATTTTTTTATTTTTTTTTGAGACAGAGCAAGAGTCTATCCAGGCTAGAGTGCAGTGGCATGATCTTGGCTCACTGCAACCTCTGCCTCCCAGGTTCAAGCAATTCTTCTGCCTCAGTGGCCCGAGTAGCTGGAATTACAGGCGCCTGCCATCATACCTGGCTAATTTTTGTACTTTTAGTAAAGACAGGGTTTCACCATGTTGCATAGGCTGGTCTCGAACTCCCATTCTCAGGTGATTTGCCCGCCTTGGCTTC
Source organism: Mandrillus leucophaeus (assembly GCF_000951045.1). Taxonomy (NCBI): domain Eukaryota; kingdom Metazoa; phylum Chordata; class Mammalia; order Primates; family Cercopithecidae; genus Mandrillus; species Mandrillus leucophaeus. Next base: position 448,319 of record NW_012105698.1, on the reverse strand, counting down.
CCAAAGTGTTGGGATTATAGATATGAGGCACTGCACCCCGCCGACAAGTCCTTTAGTTGAGGCTTGGTTACATGGCTTAAGGGCACTACCCAATGTATCAAGGAAAAATATTGCTTGAGCTTCAAAGGTAGGTAGAATTTCCGTAGGCCAAGGTATGAGAGAGGATATCATCAGGTAGGGAAATTCCACCTGCCTGCCTGGTGATCTCCCCACAGGGAGATTAACTCTTTTGGATTAACTCATTACTTAGTAGGGGGTTTTTTGGTTTGTTTGTTTTGTTTGTTTAGCATGAACTAGTTTAACAGACTAAATGGCCTGAAAAAAACCTGGAATTCAAGGTGTGCATATTATGATGGAAAAAACAAATGGTAAACATGATACCTAGCTTCACATATTTGAAAAACTGTCATATGAAAGATTTTATCTGTGTTTATTTGCTGCTCAAGAGAGCAGTACTAGAATCAGTAGGTAAAGTGAGAGAAAGCTGATTTTCAATCCAAAATAAGGAAGAATTTCAAATAAATAAACAAGTCTGGAATTTGATTGGGCTACCCTGCGCTTCCCCATCAATGCAAATGCTGCAGTGTGAACTGAGTAGCCCGCTTGCTGCACAATCACTAAATATTCACATGTATGTAAATGATGATGGGAAGGAGGCAGCAGAGGAACCCAGTGGAAGGCTGAATTGCTAAGGCTTACTAACCAAGGACTTCTTTGACCCCATTTCTACTGCTAGGACTCTTCCAAGTCTCTCATGCTAGACCTTGACTCCTGTCTCGGTTTCCCTTCCAGAAAGTCTTATCTGTACCAGCACACAGCAAGCACTCAGACATTTGTGAATGAAAAGAACAGGTTTCTGTCTCTTACCCTTGGTCTGTCCTTACCAACCTGGCTGGTTCTGTGTAAGGCCTTCTCCCCACACTCCTAATTTGCTTTCCTACTTTGCTGGTTACTCCTTTTCTTTGTCCTTCACAGACTCATCCTCTTCTAACTGGCCACTAAGTGTTGGGTTCCGAAGGCTCAATCATGGACCCTCTTTTCTTCTCATTCTATAGTCTCTGCTTAGGCACTCTCCCCTGGGCCCATGGTTTCAACATAACAATTTCCAATATTTTTTCACTAGCCCTGATTTTCTCCCCTCTGAGCTAGAGACCCATATATCTAACTGCCTCTCTGATATCTCCTGTTGGCTATATCAGAGGCACTTCAATACCAACATGTCTAAAACATTAAGTCTGCCCCTTCCCATCACCTGGAACCACGCTCTCTTTCAATATTCCTGTCTTAGTGAAAGGCGATGCCATTTATTCATCTCCACAAAGCAGTAATTTACCTCCCTCTCTCTCAATATCTGCAAATTATTTTTCTTCCTTCCTTTCTCTCTTTTTTTTTTTGAGATGGAGTTTTGCTCTTGTTGCCCAGGCTGGAGTGCAATGGTACCATCTCAGCTCACTGCAACCTCTGCCTCCCGGATTCAAACAATTCTCCTGCCTCAGCCTCCCTAGTAGATGGGATTACAGGCGCATGCCACCACACCCAGCTAATTTTTGTATTTTTCGTAGACAGAGGGTTTCACCATGTTGGCTAGGCTGGTTTCAAAGTCCTAACCTCAGGTGATCCACCCATCTTGGCCTCCCAAAGTGCTGGGATTACAGACGTGAGCCACCACACCCCGCCTCATTTTTTTTTTAAATGAGATTGGGTCTCACTATGTTGCCTAGGCTGAGCTCAAACTCCTGGAATCAAGCTATCCTCCCACCTTAGCCTCCTGAAAACACCTGCAAATTCAATCCAATACTATAGTAATTCTTAAGCCTTTTGGTCTTAGAACCCCTTTGCACCTTAAAACTGAGGGCACTTCGCTTTTATTTATGTGGGATGTATCAACTGATATTTACTGTATTTGAAATTAAAACTCAGAAACTTTAAAAACATTTTCTCAGGAGAAACTAGTAGAGGAAAAAATAAATGTTAAGAATACAATCATATACAAGCACACATGCCCTTAAGCCAGTACAGTGATGACATCACCTCAGGCACATGACCTCTGGAAAACTCCACTGTACACTTGTGAGATAACTGTCATGTCTCAGCATGATTATGAAAATAATTTTGAGGGCCAGGCGTGGTGGCTCATGCCCGTAATCCCAGCACTTTCGGAGGCTGAGGCATGTGCATCATGAGGTCAAGAGATCAAGACCACCCTGGCCAATGTGGTGAAACCCCATCTCTACTAAAAATACAAAAATTAGCTGGGCATGGTGGCGCATGCCTGTAGTCCCAGCTACTTGGGAGGCTGAGGCAAGAGAATCGCTTGAACCTGGGAGGTGAAGGTTGCAGTGAGCTGAGATTGTGCCACTGCACTTCAGCCTGGTGACAGAGCGAGACTCTGTCAAAAAAAAAAAAAAAAGAAAGAAAAAGAAAATAATTTTGAACTCACAGGGTCAAAGGACCCAAGGGACTCCCCAGGATTCCCAGAACACACTTTGAGAACCACCAAAACAAAACACCATGTTCTGTCGGTTTTACCTCTAAAAGTTCACCTGTTCCTTCCCTCTCTCTACTTCACCAGCCTACTCCAAGCCCCAGTTTTCTCTACCTGGACCACTGCATTAGCCTAATGCAGTTCCCTGGTATTCATTCTTGCCCCCTCCAATCTGTTATCCACACTGCAGCCAGATCAATCTTTTCAAAATACAAATATGGACATGTAACACCACCCACTCCTCTTCACTTAAGAACTCTAAAGTAGCTTTTCACTGCTTTCCATGCAATGATCAGAATCTTAATCAGGGTCCACAAGGCTCTGCCTCCCTCCCCAGCTTCATCCTGCTCTCCCCTTCCCCTTGCTCCCAGCTCTCCAGCTATCCAGACTTCTTTCCATTTCTCAGACATACCACACTTCCTCTTGCCATCAGGCCTCTGCTCTTGTAACATCCCCTGTCTGGAACCCTCTTCCCTTGCATCCCTTTTGCCTAACTCCCAAATCTCATTCATGCCTAAGGCATTCCTGGCCCCAAGATCAGGATCAGGTCCCATCCCTTAGTTATAGTCCACCATTTCTTTCTTTCTTTTCTTTTTTTCTTTTTTTTTTTAAGACAGAGTTTCACTCACTCTGTCACCCAGGCTGGAGTACAGTGTGCAATCTCCACTCACTGCAGCCTCAATCTCCCAGGCTCAAGTGATCCTCCTGCTTCAGTCCCCTGAGTAGCTAGGAGTAGAGGCACTCACCACCACGCCCAGCTAATTTTTGCATTTTTAGTAGTGACAGGGTTTTACTGTGTTGGCCAGGCTGGTCTCAAACTCCTGGCCTCAAGCAATCCACCTACCTTGGCCTCCCCAAGTGCTGGGGTTATAGGCGTGAGCCACCATACCCAGCCCATTTCTTAGTTATAGCCCACTTGCAGCACCACACACCTTTCAGTCACAGTTTGTAATTATACATTAATGGCATCATAACAAGTAAATGTCAGTCTTTCCATGGATTGCAAAGGCCACAGGGACAGGGCCTGTGTCTTTTTTGCTTCCCATATTTCTGGCACATAGTAGATATTTTGGTAATTACTTTTTTTTGGAGACAGGGTCTCGCTCTGTTGCCCAGGCTGGAGTACAATGGCACATTCATGGCTCACTGAAACCTCTGCCTCCCAGGCTCAAGTGATCCTCCCACCTCAGCTACCCAAGTACCTGGGACTACAAACACGCACCACCACAGTTGGCTAATTTTTGTATTTTTTGTAGAGAAGGGGTTTTGCCATGTTGCCCAAGCTAGTCTCAAACTCCTGAGGCTCAAGCAATCCACCCATCTCGGCCTCCCAAAGTGCTGGGATCACAGGCATGAGCCACCATACCCAGCCAGTAATTATCTTTTGAATGAATGAACAAAAATGTAGAATGATGGAAGAGAGATAAGAAAACATGATAGTTGGGGCGTGGTGGCTCACGCCTGTAATCCCAGCACTTTGGAGGCCAAGGCAGGCAATCATCTGAGGTCAGGAGTCTGAGACCAGCCTGGTAAACATGGCGAAATCCCATCTCTACTAAAAACACAAAAATTAGCTGGGAGTGGTGGTGCACACCTGTAATAGGCTGAGGCAGAAGAACTGCTTGAGCACATGAAGCAGGGGTTGCAGTGAGCCAAGATGGCATCAAGGCACTCCAGCCTGGGTGACAGAGTGAGACTGTCTCGAAGAAAAAAAAGACAACATGATAAATATTATAATGGTGATGGGTATCAGGGGCAAACATTTTCAGTGGCTTCCCACTGCCTACCAAAAAAGCCTAAGTGCAGTTGAGAGTCCCTTAGAAAACACCCAGGCATCCTTTTTCTTGGCCTTCTCTACTCCTCCTCCAAATGTATCAGCCAGCCTGGACCTGAAGTATAGTGAGCTCTCCACAGACGTAGTTTAAAAGCCCTTTCTCCCGTTGTCCCCTATGGAAATCCTTCATAATCTTTCAAGGTCCAGCTGGGACAGCTCCCCTCAGAATGCATATTCCAGATCATTCCAGTTAGAAATCATCTCTCCCATTTCTTGGCTCTATGGAAAGGCTCACAGGTTCCATCCATTCTCTTGCCACATCTACCTTACCCCACACACACTCCAAAGTCCCTGGGGTTCTTGGAACCCACCAAGTTCTTTTGTGATCAGCCTGGCAGGTGCTCCTTACTACGCCTGAGATATCTATCTCTACTTGATGTTCAGTAAATGTTCCTTGGAGTGTCAGCTCTGGTGTTGCCTGTTCTGTGAAAGCCCTTCTCTCCCAGGCTGAATCTGCTCCAGCCACCCTTGCTCTTCCACATGCTTCGCTGCAGCATTCATCTCAGCCCAATGGCTGGTACTTAATGCTTTGCTGAATGAAGGAAGGATCTAGGTATGCTAAGAGGCTGTGTTGCCCATTTTCCAGATAAACAGGAACTACTTCACAGAAATCTCGTTCCTCAGCATTCTCAGCCAGGAAAATAATTTCTATATATAGCTCCCAATAACATGGAGGAAGGGTCCAGTGGCTGAGTATTTAGCCCCTGCCTCCATGCACATATCATAGGTTCTTGCTTGGGGGCAGGAGACCCAGTTATTGCCCCATCAATCCTTACTGATTACAAGGGACCATGCTGCCCCCCTCCATCCCCTCAATCTCCACAAGGACTATGGAAAAGAGGCCAAACTGGCAGAGCTTACCAGGCTCTGAGGCACCCAGATTCCAGGGCCAGAGATGCTCTGGCTAGGCTCTCCTTGCTAGGGTACTAGCTCTCCCTCCTCAACCAACACATCCCCCAATTATCTACAGAAATCTGAAATGCATATACAGACTTTCAGCCTGGCAATACTTAGTACCAGTACTTGCCTGGATTCTAGAAGTTACTCAATAAAGCAAAGTCAGTACCTCGGCAACATATTTTTCCTGCAACTCCCTCATAAGGCATATTGCAAACAGACAAACTCAGAAACAGTGCTTAGATCTCTCAAGCTCAGCTCAGGATTTTCAGAGGACAGTTCAATTTGAAGCAATCCTACCTATATGGATAAGGCAAAGCTGGCTTTCTAGCAGCAGCAGGGGTCTCCACAACATTAAGGCAGCAGGCTCAACACGATGTTTGATAAGGCCAGATTTCCCTTTTGATACAAGTTTCACAATTCAAGAAATGGGCTTTCTCCCCAGACTCTCAAAAGTGGGATCCACAGGAATCCTGGATTAACTAGTAATAATTCACAGGCCTGATTTAGATTCCTGTCCTGGGAAGGACTAGTAGCAGCCACAGAGCTTTCTGACTAGTTAGCAGAGGGTTGTATATACAGTTGGCCCTCCATAGCTGCAGGTTCTGCATCTGTGGATTCAACCAACCATAGATTGAGAATATGTGGAAAATTATTAAAAAAATAACAATAGCAAAAAAAATACAAATAAAAATTTAGCATAAGAACTATTTACATAATATTTACATCATATTAGGTATTATAAATAACCAGAGATGATTTAAACTATAAGGGAGGATGTGGGTAAATTATATGCAAATACTACACTATTTTATTTCAGGGACTTGAGCATCCACAGATCTTGGCATCCACAGGAGTCCTGGAACCAATCTCCTACAAATACAGATAAATGACTGTACTATGTCAACAGTCTCCTTTCCTTCCCAGACAACTAAGCTTGACTCTCTCAAAAGTTTCATTGGTCAGCATCTTCCCTGAAGTATAAAGACTTCTCGGGAATCATAAGCAAGAGGTCTAAGGTTAAAATTCAAACTTAGACCTGACTCCTAACTTTATAAGTCTCTATTCTTCACAAGAATGGTCAAAAGTGAGTGTAAACACAGCTGGAAGTCTTTAAGTAGATGTTTGAGGCGATCACTTTTTCAGGAATGTTTAAAAGGAATTTAATCACACTACTACATCACTATATTTTAAGTTCCTTGAGAGTCAGGATACCATCCCAGTTATTTCTTTGCCCTTCCTCTCTAAATAAAGGCATAGAGGATTACTCCACGCGGAGTAATAGTCAATAAATATTTGATGATTATTTAATTAACAAATACTTGTTGCTTTTTTAAAATGTGGGCAGATAAAATAGAGGGCGAGAAAAAAGCGGTGAAATACTCACTGACGGAGAGGTGCCTGCTTCTGGGCTCGGGGGGCTGGTAGATAGTATTTATATCCCCTGCAGACTGGGAAGCCTTGATCCGCACCTGTCTGGACACCCCAGAGTGGGGAGAGGAACTGTTCTGTAAAAGAAGAGGAAAAAGGCCAAGCTAAATCTTTACACAGTCAGGCCTATCAAGGCCTTCTCACCCTTTTCCTAAGGACTCCCTGCACGCTCAGCCACCTTCATGCTTTTAATACATGAGTTACCCAGCTTTCCCCCAAATCTGACTCCTCTACTTGTCTCCACAAACCACTATTTGCTCAATATAGTTTTACAACTTCAATGATATATGAGCGCTGAGACCTAGCGCCCCAGTTTAACAGGTGATGATCCAGACATGGAGGAATAACAGGCATTCCTGTAATAATCTGCAAAACAAAAGAGAGCTGTAAATACCCTCTCATAAAATTCTTCAGAGAGTTTAGGAAGAGTAGCAGAAAATTATTTCTGCAGAAGAGGGAGTCAGAATAGAAAATGAATGATGGCAACTTGCCTCCCCAACAAAATTCTGGTTGCTATATATGTATTTAATCTTATTGGTTGATTGACTGACACAGAGTCTTGCTATGTTGCCCAGGCTGGACTCAAAACTCCTGGGCTCAAGGGATCCTCCCACCTCAGCCTCCAGGTTAGCTGAGACTATAGGTACATGCTACCATGCCCAGCTTATATATGTATGTTTAAAAGTAGCTCAATATGCTTCTTTTTCCCAACCATAATCACTCCCTGAACATTAAGAAGATTCCAGAGGCCACGCGCGGTGGCTCAAGCCTGTAATCCCAGCACTCTGGGAGGCCGAGATGGGCAGATCACGAGGTCAGGAGATCGAGACCATGCTGGCTAACACGGTGAAACCCCGTCTCTACTAAAAAATACAAAAAATTAGCCAGGCGAGGTGGCGGGCGCCTGTAGTCCCAGCTACTCGGGAGGCTGAGGCAGGAGAATGGCGTGAACCCGGGAGGCGCACTCCAGCCCACTGGGCGACAGAGCGAGACTCCGTCTCAAAAAAAAAAAAAAAAAAAAAAAGAAGATTCCAGGGTTTACACGTAAATCATCTCAGGATCATGTTCAATTGAGAAAAGCTATCATAAGTACCATTCTGCCAGGCAGAGGTCAAGGGCCTGAGACGAGGGTCAGCAATCCTCCCAGCACCCACTCACTCTTTCCACCCGGCCCAGTTCAGCCACCACAGAGAAAACTAAGCAACAAAGGGGGGACTTTACACCGAGAAAGCTTAAAACTAAACCCTGGAGGTAATCAAGTGATGTCAGGATGTGATTACAAATAAGCAGGGCACTGGTGAGAGCGGGGGTGAGAGCTCAGGATTTAAACAAGTTGGTTCAAAGTTTCTACTTGCTCCTCTATCTCCTCTACCTCCCCCTAACAAAAAAAGTCTGATCTAAACAAACTCTATATCCTGTCCTCCAGGAAAAAGGTTTCCCGCTCTCAGGGGAGAGTTCAGCTGCCAAGCAACCTCCCGTAGTCCCCTTGCCAGACTTATCACATGCAGGTTGTCTTGAAAAACTGCCTTGCTCTAACGGGAAGTCAGAATCAAGGGGAAGTGAATGTTCTTGCTGAAGCCTCCAATGTGCAATAGCTCTCTGCTAAGGGTCAAAAAGGAAACAACAGTCAAAGCTACATACTGGGGAGGCAGGCAAGTGAAGGGCAAGGGAGGGCCACAGCCTTGCACTCAAAGAAGAGGTGAATGATGAGCACCCTGCCACCTGCCTGAATGCAGGGCCTTACACATAGTGGGAATTCAATAAATCATGGCAACGTGAATTTGAAATGTGTACCAAAGGACATACAATCTAAACCCTCAATTAGAAAATTTTTTTTTTTTTTTGAGACGAAGTCTGGCTCTGTCATCCAGGCTGGAGTGCAGTGGCCAGATCTCAGCTCACTGCAAGCTCCGCCTCCCAGGTTTACGCCATTCTCCTGCCTCAGCCTCCCGAGTAGCTGGGACTACAGGCGCCCGCCACCTCGCCTGGCTAATTTTTTGTATTTTTTAGTAGAGACGGGGTTTCACCATGTTAGCCAGGATGGTCTCGATCTCCTGACCTCGTGATTCGCCCGTCTCGGCCTCCCAAAGTGCTGGGATTACAGGCTTGAGCCACCGCGCCCGGCCCTCAATTAGAAAATTTAAAAGCTAGGCCGGGAGTGGCTCATGCCTGTAAATCCCAGCACTTTGGAAGGCCGAGGCAGGTGGATCATGAGGTCAGGAGATGGAGACCATCCTGGCTAGCACAGTGGAACCCTGTCTCTAATAAAAATACAAAAAATTAGCCGGGCGTGGTGGCGGGCACCTGTAGTCCCAGCTACTCGGGAGGCTGAGGCAGGAGAATGGTGTGAACCTGGGAGGCAGAGCTTGCAGTGAGCCGAGATCGCACCACCGCACTCCAGCCCGGGCAACAGAGCAAGACTCTGTCTCAAAAAATGAAAATAAAAATAAAATAAATAAAAAATCTAAAAGCTGAATTTCAATGGCCAGCACAAGCATAGATTTGTAAAATAAAAGGCTTGAGGTTGCGGCAACAGGTTAGAAAGCAGGTGAAGAGAATCAGTGAAGGTCTCAAAGCAGAGCTTCTCACACGTTAATGTACATATGAATCACCTGCAATCTTGTTAAAGTGCAGATTCTGATTCGGTAGGTCTGGGGTGGAGCTCAGAGCCTGCATTTCTAACCAGGTTCCAGGTGATGCTGACACTGCTGTTACATGGTCGACACTTCGAGTAGCCAGGTCTTAGAAGTGAGTCATGCCTCAATTGCAGGTAATGGTTCTCAACCCTAGCTGCCCACAAGAATTGCCTGAGGAGCTTTTTTTTTTTTGAGATGGAGTTTTGCTCTGTCACCCAGGCTGGAGTGCCGTGGCGCGATCTGGCTCACTGCAAGCTCTGCCTCCCAGGTTCACACCATTCTCCTGTCTCAGCCTCCCAAGTAGCAGGGACTAGAGGCGCCCGCCACCACGCCCGGCTAATTTTTTGTATTTTTATTAGAGACAGAACCCGCCTCCCGGGTTCAAATGATTCTCCTGCCCCAGCCTCCTGATTACAGGTGTGCACCACCATGCATGCCCGGCTAATTTTTTTTTTTGAGACATAGTTTCACCCTTGCTGCCCAGGCTAGGAGTGCAATGGCACCATCTCGGCTCACCGCAACCTCTGCCTCCCGGGTTCAAGTGATTTTCCTGCCTCAACCTCCCTGTAGCTGGGATTACAGGCATGTGCCACCACGCCCAGCTAATTTTTTGCATTTTTAGTAGAGATGGGTTTTCTCCATGTTGGTCAGGCTGGTCTTGAACTCCTGACCTCAGGTGATCCGCCCTCCTCGGCCTCCCAAGGTGCTGGGATTATAGGGGAGAGCGACTGTGCCCAGCCGCCTGTGGAGCTTTTGACACCTCAGACCAACAGAACCTCTGGACATAAGAGTCCAAGCACTGATACTTTGTAATACTCAGCCAAATTTTGAAAACTTCAATTTAAGGGGGCAAAGGGAATGGTATAGTAAATAAAAATAAGGTTGCTGCAAGGGTTTAGGACACCTTGAATAAGACTCAGAAGTGGGAAAGAGAGGAAGGAGGAAGGTGGGACTATGCCTGAGAATATATAGAGTGACAGGAGAGCCCACAGATATGAACTGTGTAGCTAGCAGAACATTCTAAAGACAACAAATAGAAGACAGTGACCATTCCATGAAAACCTCACTAAAGGACTCTGGGTAGAAGTGTGCTGTGGCTAACACAAACAATATTAAAAATTACCAGGAAACCACGTGTATCAGGATTTCAGTGACTGGAAGATAGGAAAAAGCCTACCCACAAATTATCTCAATAAAATATTTGGCAAGTGGATTCAACGATGCAGGGAGGAGGTAAAGCGGGGAGAGAGCTTGCTTTAGTTTGTTACATGGGAATGTAAGATAAGAAATGGCACACTGGATCACCAAGAGCATCCTGTCCAGTCCTCTGTTTTAATGGTGGTACCAAGAGATATTTGCATGGAAGACCATGATAGTTATGATAGCTGTGAAAGCATCTGAGGTGATTTAATTAAATTTACAGCTTTGCCATCCATGAATTTATTAAAGCCCTTTTAAAAATCTGCTTTGAAGCTATACAATTTCAGAATAATAGATGCCACATATATCATCTTTTTTCTTTTTGAGACAGGGTTTTGCTCAATCATCCAGGTTGGAGTGCAGTGGTGCAATCATAGCTCATTGCAGCCTGGAATTCCTTGGCTCAAGTGATCCTCCTGCCTCAGCCTCCCAGGTAGCTGGAATTACAGGCATTTGCCACCACGACTGATTTTAAAACTTGTGTAGATATGGGGGTCTTGCTATGTTACCCAGCCTGGCTTATCACTTGTTATACAAATGATTTCTTTTTTGTTCTAAGATAATGCTCAACACTCAAGAAGTTCATCCAAATTGAGATTAGGTGAATAAATCTGTGTCTTCATTATCCATGCTCTTAAATGCATTAAAGACTCTGATTATATATGCTTAGGCTGTCTGTCCTGACTAAAGAGTTCTAAACCTTTTTTTTTTTTTTGAGACGGAGTTTCGCTCATCGCCCAGGCTGGAGTGCAATAGCACAATCTCAGCTCACTGCAACCTCCGCCTCCCAGGTTCAAGCAATTCTCCTGCCTCAGTCTCCCGAGTAGCTGGGATTGCAGGCATATGCCACCACGCTCAGCTAGTTTCGTATTTTTAGTACAGACAGGGTTTCACCATGTTGCTCAGGCCAGTATCAAATTCCTGACCTCAAGTGATCCACCCACCTCAGCCTCCCAAAGTGCTGGGATTACCGGCGTGAGCCACCGTGTCCAGCCAAGAGTTCTAAACTTTTACACTATTCATATATGAAAGTGACTCCAACTCCTTGAAAACTTTGTCTTCTGGACGTTTTCTAGCTCAGTTATCTTCGAAGCTGCGGGGAATAGAATGATACAACAACTCACAAGTTCTCCTCATGGACAATATTATACTTTCTGCTTGGCTTCTAATTTTTTCCAACTGTGGAGGAACCCGGGTGAGGTTTCCTAAGGACTACAATAATTCTAAGATCCCTCTTCTGGGGCCGTTGGTGATGAAGACCAGGTAATATTTTATCCTGGAGCAGTGTACTTAAGGTATGATCTTTGGGCTGGTGCCAGTCCTTACACTGTGGTATACTGCTCGTCCTGCTCTTCCACCAAGTAAAGAAATGGAGAGGGCCCTCTGAAAAACTTTAGAGCAATGTGGCAGAGTGATTTTATGTCTATTGAATCTACTAATGAAAATTGTAGCCTTATATATACCTCTAGTTTATTTTTCCATTTCACTTCTCCGTTTTTGTATTTAAAAAATGAACTGGTACGGCCGGGCGCAGTGGCTCATGTCTGTAATCCCGGTACTTTGGGAGGCCAAGGCAGGCAGATCACAAGGTCAGGAGTTCGAGACCAGTCTGGCCAACATAGTGAAACCCTGTCTCTACTAAAAATACAAAAATTAGCCAGGTGTGGTGGCGTGTGCCTGTAATCCCAGCTACCCAGGAGGCTGAGGCAG
>NW_012105698.1:426908-436054 GCF_000951045.1 Mandrillus leucophaeus | reverse complement strand
AAAAAAAAAAAAAAAAAAAAGTCCATGACAGATTGGAAATGAAAAGAACAAAACTGGTATTTCACCACAGATAGTTAGAGAAGCACTGTTCTAGAGGTGAGGATTCCTGAGCACACAGCAATTTTAGATCATGATTCTTCCATTTATTAAGAAACCTAAAGTCTAGGTGAGGAAGTTCTGGAGAAAAGATTTCATCACCAACATTACCATTGTTACTCTTAAAAGTAAATGTTTATTTATTTTATTTTATTTTTTATTTGTTTTTGAGACGGAGTCTCGCTCTGTCACCCAGGCTGGAGAGCAGTGGTGTGATCTCGGCTCACTGCTGGCTCCTCCTCCAGGGTTCACACCATTCTCCTGCCTCAGCCTCCCCAGCAACTGGGACTACAGGCGCCCGCCTCCATGCCTGGCTAATTTTTGTATTTTTAGTAGAGACGGGGTTTCACCGTGTTAGCCAGGATGATCTCCATCTCCTGACCTCATGATCCACCCGCCTCGGCCTCCCAAAGTGCTGGAATTACAGGCGTAAGCCACCACGCCCAGCCAAATGTAATGTTTATAAATGCAAAAAACAGGAGCAGTTTCAGTATCCCAACAGTAGCAAAAATGGTTATTTAATTAAATTATGGTATATCCACTCAAGTGAAACACGCATCCTTACAAATTATAATTACAACATAGAAAAATGTTCATCACAGGCTGGGTGTAGTGCCTCACACTTGTAATCCCAGCACTTTGCAAGTCTAAGGTGGTTGGATCATTTGAGCTCAGGAATTCCAGATCAGCCTGGGCAACATAGTGAGACCCCATCTCTACAAAAAAATTTTTAAATGGCCAGGCACTGTGGCTCACGCCTGTAATCCCAGCACTTTGGGAGGCTGAGGTGGGTGGATCACCTGAGGTCAGGAATTTGAGACCAGTCTGACCAACATGGTGAAACCTTGTCTCTACTAAAACTACAAAAATTAGCCAGGCGTGGTGGCAGGCACCTATAATCCCAGCTACTCGAGAGGCTGAGGCAGGAGAATCACTTAAACCCAGGAGGCGGAGGTTGCAGCGAGCTAAGATCACACCATTGCATTCCAGCCTGGGCAACAAGAGCAAAACTCTGTCTCAAAAATAAAGAAAAGAAATGGTCAGCATGCACAGCATTCCACCTAAACTTTGTCCTAGTCACTACACCCATAGTTATGCTGCCATGTTGGCTGTCCACATAAAGAAAAGGAAATGGTGCCAAGAAACCTTCAGAAACATGCATCTGAAGAAAACTGGTAGAGGAATCAGTAATTGGAAGACAGATACAGATTGCAAGCATTCTTGTGAAATGCAGGCCTCCAGGAATCCTTCAGGAGAGGAAACTGTGCGTAAGTGATAATTCCCCATTTCTGACACCCCACAGACCACCTGCCATTGGGTAAAGCAGAAGCTGATAAATTATAAGAGGCTCCCAACCCATGGCTTTTTCCACTGAACAAAAGGAAAAGTTTGTTTCCTACAAGTGTCCTAAAGGAAAGGCAAGGAGTTGTGGGAGTTGGGTTTATAAAGCATAACAGTCTCAAATCCTTGACAGTCTTTCTAATTGGCTCTGCCAAACGAATCAAATTTCTCTTGTTGGGGTCAAAATCTAATTGAAAAAACATAAATTTAGAGCACAAGAATTTTATTCTTTATCATAAAGCATTTTCCTTCCTCCCTCATCATAAGTCAAATAACCTTTAGATGCAATGTTAACACTGACAATCTGGCTATTCGGTGAAATCAAATGCAGAATGCTCACTGGCTGCTGACAAGTGGGCTGTGCTGTGCTTATGCTCTCAATTTGGCAGTGGCTGAGGAATGAAAACGTCTATCAAGGGGGCAAGACAAGTTCCTTAAGGAAAGCAAGCTTCGTCTTCAGCTGCCAGACCATGACAGGGGCTACTTACATGGTTTCTGTCCTGGGACAACAGCAATATCCTAAGGCTTTTCATGCTTGAGCTCCTATCCAAAATGTCAATTGCTTTATCAAGATCATCTTGGTTTTTCAGCAGGATGGAGAGCTGTGATACAAGACACAGAAAAGGGAAATAATATAAAACAGAAGTTTATCTCAATGTTTCACTCTGCAGAAATAAAAAATAAAAATAAGTTGAGAGGAAAACAATCTCATTGGATACTATGGGGTCTTAAAAGATCTAGTTGAAACCATAGAGATTTTTCTCTCTAAATGTACAATTTAAAAATTTGTAGTACCTTTACATAGTTGTGCAACCATCATCATAATCCAATTTTAAAACATTTCCAAAACTCCAACTGGATCTCTTGTGCCCATTTATGGTCACTCCTCCTTCCCACCTCCAGCCCCAGGCAACCACTAGTCTACTTTCTATCTCTACTGATTTGTCTTTTCTGGACATTTCATTCCATTTAGACACATATAATTCATACATAAAAGATTCAATCTTTTGCATCTAGCTTCTTTCACTTAATGTTTTTCAGTTCATCCATGTTGTAGCATATCTCAGTAACCTGTTGTGAGATACTTTCTGAAAAGAGTTTCCTCTCCAAAAATACCATTTACTTCAAAGCATCAAATTGCAAACAGTTATAGCCCCCATATTCTTTTCCAAATTAAGTAGGATCATGTCCCACTCTATCTCCAATTGTGCTGACATTAATAGAACAAGCAGAAAAGGAACAGGAGGGGTAGAGGGATGGTCAGAGGATGAAAATTATTATACAAATAAAAACACAAATTCAGAGTGCAGAGTATGGTTTAATATCTTTCTGTTTAAGGGCAAAGTCAGTGACCAGAACCTGAAAACTACCTCCTCCATTTTCACAGAGCTTTTCCCCCTTTGCTCGGCACTTCTCTCTCCTGTCGCCATATGAAGGATGTGTTTGCTTTCCCTTCCGTCATGACTGTAAGTTTCCTGAGGCTTCCCCAGCCATGCTGAACTGTGAGTCAATTAAACCTCTTTCCTTTATAAATTACCTAGTCTTGGGCAGTTTTTTACAGCAGGGTGAGAACAGACTAATATACTCATACGTTCCAGTGAAGTATTAAATAGAAGGTCCCTGAGGGTACAAATAAGTCTCACTCACTGCAAAAAGCGGAGCATGTTATGAATACTTGGTATTAAGAGATTCATAAGATGCAAAGGTATGCCTTGCCTAGGACCTAGCAAATGTCAGATCTTATTCTTATTTTTATTATTTTTTGGAGACAGAGTTTCACTGTGTCGCCCTGTGTTGCCCAGGCTGGAGTGCAGCGGCACAATCTCAACTCGCTACAACGTCCACCTCCTGGGTTCAAGCGATTCTCCTGCCTTAGCCTCCAGAGTAGCTGGGTCACAGGTATGCACCACCACTCCCCACTAATTTTTTTTTTTTTTTTTTCAGTAGAGACTGGGTTTTATCATATTGGTCAGGTTGGTCTTGAACTCCTGACCTCAAGTAATCTGCCCGCCTCAGCCTACCAAAGTGCTATGATTACAGGAGTGAGCCACCATGCCTGGCCAGATTTTATACATGTATGGTAAACACAAAATCAAGCAAAAGTCCAATTAACTTACACAGTTCCCAATTTATAATACAAGATTTTTTTTTTTTTTTTTTTTTTTTGAGACAGTATCTCCCTCTGTTGCCCAGGATGGAGTGCAGGTGCACGATCTCAGTTCACAGCAACCTCCGCCTCCCAGGCTAAAGTGATCCTCCTGCCTCAGCCACCACGCCTGACTAATTTTTGTATTTTTTGTAGAGATGAGGTTTCACCATGTTGTCCAGGCTGGTCTTGAACTCCTGAGCTCAAAGATCTGCCCGCCTCTGCCTCCCAAAGTGCTGGCATTACAGGCATGAACCACCGCATCTGGCCAAAAACAGTACATATTTAAAATAAAATCTCAAAACTACTTATGGAATGGGAGAATGTTCTGCAAATCATATTATATTGCAAAAGAATTTCTTCCTGGGTGACATTCAAAGTGGGAATAAATAAGAATGGTTGGGAAGGGAGTTAAATAACAATGGTTGGGAAGGCAGTTAAATCTAAAAAAAAAAAAAGTAAGCTAGGGATAGTGGCTCACACCTGTAATCCTAGGAGGCTGAGGCAGGAGGATCACTTGAGGCCAGGAGTTTAAGACCAGCCTGGGCAAAATAGTGAGACCCCCCCCATCTCTACAAATTTTTTTTAATTAGCTCAGTGTGGTGGCATGTGCTTATAGTCCCAGTTACTGGGGAAATTGAGGTGGGGGGATCACTTGAACCCAGGATGCCGAGGCTGCAGTGAGCCATGATTGCACACTGCGCTCTGGTCTGGGCAACAAAGTGAAACCCTGTCTCAAACCAAAACCAAAAACAAAACCCACAGTGACATATCACAGTGACATACACCCACTAGGATGGCTATTAAAAAAAAGAAAATAACAAATGTTGGTAAGGATGGTGGAGAAACTGTAGCCCTCACTGATATGGTCTGGCTGTGTCCCCACCCAAATGCCATATTGAATTGTAGTTCCAATAATCCCCATGTGTCATGGCAGGGACCTGGTGGGAGGTAACTGAATCATGGGGGTGGTTATCCCCATGCTGCTGTTCTCCTGATAGTGAGTAAGTTCTCATGAGATCTGATGGTTTTATAGGGGGCTTTTCCCCATTTGCTTGGCCCTTCTCTCTCCTGTCGCCATGTGAAGGACGTGTTTGCTTTCCCTTCTGTCATGACTGTAAGTTTGTTAGGCCTCCCCAGCCATGCTGAACTGTCAGTCAATTAAACCTCTTTATTTATTTATTTATTTATTTATTTAAATTTTTTTTTTGAGACGGAGTCTCACTCTGTTGCCCAGGCTGGAGTATAGTAGCACAATCTCGGCTCACTGCAACCTCTACCTCCCAGGTTCAAGTGATTCTTCTGCCTCAGCCTCCTGAGTAGCTGGGACTATAGGTGTGCGCCACCATGCCCAGGTAATTTTTATATTAGTAGCAGAGATGGGGTTTCACCATGTTGGCCAGGCTGGTCTTGAACTCCTGACCTCGTGCTCTGCCCACCTCAGCCTCCCAAAGTGCTGGGATTACAGGCTGAGTCACTGTGCCTGGCCATCTCTTTCCTTTATAAATTACCCAGTCTCGGGCAGTTTTTTACAGCAGAGTGAGAATAAACTAATAAACTCATAAGTCGCTAGTGGGACTGTAAAATTGTGCAACCATTATAGAAAAGCTGGGCAGTTCCTCAAAAAGTTAGAGTTTTATCTTATGACCCAATAATTCGACGCCTAGGTATATACCTTATAGAATTGAAAACATATGTTCATGTAAACACTTGTACACAAACGTTCATAGCAGCACTATTTAATAACCAAAAAATGAAAACAACCCAAATGTCTATCAACAGGTGAACAGATATACAAAATGTGGTAAATCCATAAATGGAATATTTATTATTCAGCCATAAAATAGAATGACATACTGACAACATGTACAGATGACCCTTGAAAACATATGCTTAATCAAAGAAGCCAGACAAAAAAGGTTACGTACTGTATGATTCCACTTACATGAAATGTTCAGAATAGGTAAATCCAAAGAGACAGAAAGATAAGTGCTTACCAAGCGCTGGGAAGAGGAGAGAAAGGGGAATAACTGCTAATAGATACAGGGTTTCTCTCTGGAGTGATAAAAATGTTCTGGAGGCCAGGTACGGTGGCTCATGCCTGTAATCCCAGCACTTTGGGAGGCTGAGGCAGGCAGATTGCTCGAACTCAGGAATTTGAGACCAGCCTGGGCAACATGGTGAAACCCTGTCTCCATAAAAAATACAAAAATATTAGCTGGGTGTGGTGGTGTGTGCCTGTAGTCCCAGCTATTTGGGGGGCTGAGGCGGGGGAATCGCTTGAGTGCAGGAGGTCAAGGTTTGCAGTGAGCCATGTTTGCGCCACTGCACTCCAGCCTGGGCAACAGAGCAAGACTCTGTCTCAGAAAAAAAAGAAAATGTTCTGGAATTAGATAGTGGTGTTGGTTGTACAACTCTATCAGCATACTAAAAACTACTGAATGGTATACTTTTAGACAATAAATTTTTCATCTCAATAAAGCTATAATTACAAAGACATAAATAAATAAAATTAAATCTCAGTAGATTTTTCATTTGAGATTCTCAGATCCTGACAGTGCAGGGTTTAAAGGGCAAACAGAAGAACAGAATTGAGGGATTTTAAATTAATCAAATGTAAGTTAGTCAACTCCCGATCACTAACACTAGTAGAGTATGTTAAGACATGTATGAACAAAAATAATAACAATGATTTATATTTGGCTTTAGAATAAAGAAACATCAGGAATTCTTAATGGAAATATTAACTGAAAAGAAGAGTACTAAACCATTCAGAAAAGTCTTCACTAAAAGAAAAATTTTAACTCCTCATCAAATAAAATAAAACTACACAGTGATGATCTACCTCTCAAAGGGTCATGATGTTGCCCAGCTTTCTTGTCTTGCACCCCTACTCAATTTCCTCAAGGTACACGTTCTTTACTCAGCATAAATACACTGCAAAGCACCAGCCTAAGCTGACTGTAGCCTTTAATATTCTTCTTGGAGCTGGGAAAGCAGCCCAAAAACTGACATTCAAAAGAATTCCTTCCTGGGTGATATTCAAAGTAGAAATAAATAAGGACTCTTGGGGTGGAGTGAGGAGGAGGAGGAGTTAAAGAACTTATTAGAGCAGGTGCTAACATTTGAAACAAGCTCCGATCAAACGAAACTCTGAGAGAAGAAGCCGGCATTTATGACTGTAATAGATGACCTACTCACTGGTTTTTCACACCTCCCTAGCCCCTGCTAAACCCTCTGCTTCTTGTTAAGGCTGTGCTGGGAGAAAAAAAATAAGCTACTCCTACAAAATGTAAAGCAGACAATATAAGCCCTAGCCCTGGTACTATACCTGATTCCACCACAGAATATTAGAGCTATCTGCACTGAATGAGTAGGGGGAATGGAGATGGCTGAGATGGCTGAGTAATCTCCCACTTAGTAAAAAACAGAAATCCCAGAGTTGTTGGAATTAAGAAAAGGGGGTCTAGAAAATGAAAACCTGCAGATGATATTAGAGGAACAAACTTTAAAGGCTCTGTTAAACAGAGAGAAAAAAGGTAGGCATCTGCCCCTTTTGTCCCTGCCCCATCCATCTGCCTTCTTACCTCATTGTTCATGTAATGTAGATCAAGAGGTTGTCCAAATACTGTTGTCACCTTGTGCTCCACATCTTCATATTTCACAGGCCGGCTGAATGCTATAATTCTGAAAAGAAACAGAAAGAAAGGTTGGTTAACTGTACACTTAAAATGTAGGGTTTAAAAAGCAATGGTCTGAGTATATTCTTGCTTTCTTCTCAACATAGGATTCTCTGTTTTCTTTCACTCAGTTTGCCTTTTCCCTACTGTTTCCTTTTTTCCTCTTCTCTACTGTTACCTTTCACCCTCTAAGCATCTATCAGGTCTGACAACAGTACCCACAACTATTGCTCAGTCCCAACCATTCATCTACCACTTCAGTTTAGACTCTTCTGCCAATGACAGAAGAGGCCACTAGGTTTAAAAACTATGTTCCAACTACAAGAACACACAGATACATGGAAGGGGAACAATACACACTGGGGCTGTTGGGACTTGGGGAGGGAGAGCATCAGGAAGAATAGCTAAAGCATACTGGGCTCAATACGTAGGTCATAGATTAATCTGTGCAGCAAACCACCACGGCACATGTTTAACTATGTAACAAACCTGCATATCCTACACACGTAACCCAGAACTTAAAAGTTGAAAGAAAAAAAAGTTATTTAGGAAATAAGCTAGAAAACGTAGAGACTGGAGTAGCAGTACTGAAAACATGGCCTCAACTCCTAAGGGACTCAACTCTAAGACTTGAAAGGTCTTTTCCATTGTTCATCTTTGAGATGCCATAAAAATCTCCATACTGATTTTCCTCAGAATTAAGATTTTCTACTACAGAGTCACAGGAATTCCCCCTTGAGTTGGTGATATGCCTGATCAGTTTTCTTAACCAGTGTCATATCTGTGCATGTAAATACTATTGATATTGAAGCTTGTCTGGAGAGACTCATTAGGTCAGTTTGAAGAACAATTTCTGCAAATATAAGGTAGAGTAAGGACTCATCCAAAGAGGTGTAAAATATGATTTGTTATTAAATACTTCAGCAAAATTTAAAAGTGGGAATTGATTAAAAAAAAAAAAGATTGGGAAAATGTTAGTAATGTTGAAGCTGGGTGACAGGTCCATGGGAGTTCAGTTTAATACTCTGTCTACTTTTGAGGGTGCTTGAAATTTCCATAATAAAAAGTTGTGGGTTTTTTTGTTTGTTTGGAAACAGTCTCGCTCTGTCACCTAGGCTGGAGTACAGTGGCATGGTAACGGCTCACTGCAGCTTTAACCTCTGGGGCTAAGGCAATCCTCCTGCCTCAGCTTCCCAAGTAGCTGGGACTACTGGCATGCAGGGGCTAATTTTTTATTTTGTGTAGGGATGGGCCTCAATAAGTTGCCCAGGCTGATCTCAGGCAATCCTCCCACGTCAGCCTTCCAAACTGCTGGTATTACAGCTGTAAGCCACCATGCTTGGCCAATAAAAAGTTTTAACGAATGTATTAGGTGGAACTATATGAGACTACTGATGGCCAACCACTTTTGATATACAAAAGCGGCAATTTTATATGGTTTCAACCTAATACTCTAGAACATAGATGATTAAAAATAATCAGAGACAAATGAAACAGAAAAGAATATCAGAAAGAAACTCATACACATACGTACTCTCAAATTTATATAAGAAAATACAGAATCAAAAAAAAATCTTGGGGGCCAAGCATGATGGCTCACACCTGTAATCTCAGCACTTTGGGAGGCCAAGGTAGGAGGCTCGCTTGAG
This sequence comes from Mandrillus leucophaeus, assembly GCF_000951045.1. Lineage (NCBI taxonomy): Eukaryota > Metazoa > Chordata > Mammalia > Primates > Cercopithecidae > Mandrillus > Mandrillus leucophaeus. Next base: position 427,142 of record NW_012105698.1, on the reverse strand, counting down.
GCTAGGAGCTCCAGAGCAGCCTGGGCAAGATAGTAAGCGCTCCTGTCTACTAAAAATTTTTTTAAAAATTAGCCAGGTGTGATAGCACATGCCTATAGTTCCAGCTACTTGGGGGGCTGAGGTGGGAGGATCACTTGAGCCCAGGAAGTCAAGGCTGTAGTGAGCTGTGATCATGCCACTGTACTCCAGCCTAGGCGACAGAATGAGACTCTGTCTAAAAAATATATATATATA
>NW_012105698.1:425335-426558 GCF_000951045.1 Mandrillus leucophaeus | reverse complement strand
AAATAAATAAATAAATAAATAAATAAATAAAATTCTGATTTCAAAATAAACCATCAACAAAGTTAAATATCAAACTTTGAGAAAATACTTATAAAAAATCAATAAAAGACAATCTAATAGAAAAGGCAAAAGATTAGACAATTCACAGAAGAATTTTAAGTGGCTAATAAAACACATGAAAAGATGCTCATTGTGACTAGAGAAATGCCTATTAAAACAACCTTCATCTCTTAGTAAACCTAGGCAGGATAAAATCAGACTAGTGTGTGTTGGAGCAGGCAGTATTCAGCCATGGGCCTGCACAGTTCTTGTCCTCTTCCATGCTGAGAGGAAGAAGAGTGTGGTTCTTTCTCATCTTCCCTGCTCCCCCAGAGTGGGAAGTGGTGTAACCAGAGGAAGAAGCAATAAGCCACAAGAGAGAGGGATCTAAATCATTGGGTTTTAATAAAATCTGACCAGATAATTTCTTTCATGTTCTTCTGTGACAGGTTGAGAACATGTCTCGGTGAGAAGTATAAATCGGTGAGAAGTATAAAAGCCTTCATCATCTAGAACTGTATCTGCACTATTCAATATGGCAGCCATTAGCCACATATGACTATTTAAATTTAAATTGATTAAACTGAAAATTGGTTCCTGAACAGGTACAGTGGCTCATGCCTGTAATCCCAGAACTCTGGAAGGCCAAGGCAGGCAGATTGCTTGAGTCCAGGAGTTTAAAACCAGCCTGGGCAACAAGGCAAAACCCTGTCTCTACAAAAATTACCTGGCTATGGCAGAGTGCCTGTTGTCCCAGGCACCTGGGAGGTTGAGGCAGGAGGACTGCTTGAGCCCAGGAGGTGGAGGCTCCATGATTATGCCACTGTACTCCAGTCTGGACAACCGAGACCCTGTCTTTTTTCTTTTTTTTTTTTTTTTTTTTTTTTTTTTATGTTTTTTTTTTTTTTTGAGACGTAGTCTTGCTCTGTCACCCAGGTTGGTGCGCAGTGGCTCAATCGGTTCACTGCATCCTCCTTCTCCTGGGTTCAAGCCATTCTCCTGCCTCAGCCTCCCGAGTAGCTGGGATTACAGCTGTCTCTTATACACATCTAGATGTGTATAAGAGACAGGCGCCCGGCCTCTTTTTTTTTCTTTCCCCAGATGGAGTTTCACTCTTGTTGCCCAGGCTGGAGTGCAATGGCATGACCTCGGCTCACTACAACCTCTACCTCCGGGGTTCAAGC
>NW_012105698.1:403648-425285 GCF_000951045.1 Mandrillus leucophaeus | reverse complement strand
AGCCAGGATGGTCTCGATCTCCTGACCTCGTGATCCACCCGCCTCGGCCTCCCAAAGTGCTGGGATTACAGGCTTGAGCCACCGCGCCCGGCCTCTTTTTTTTTCTTTTTTGAGACCAGTCTTGCTCTGCCGCCCAGGCTGGAGTGGCATTATCTCGGCTCACTGCAAGCTCCGTCTCCTGGGTTCAAGCCATTCTCCTGCCTCAGCCTCCCGAGTAGCTGGGACTACAGATGTGCGCCACCACACCCAGATAATTTTTGTATTTTTAGTAGAGACGGGGTTTCGCCATGTTGGCCAGGCTGGTCTCGAACTCCTGACCTCAGGTGATCTTCCTGCCTCAGCCTCCCAAAGTGCTGAGATTACAGGCATGAGCCACTGTACCTGGCCCAGAGACCCTGTCTTAAAAGAAGAACGTTCCTCTGTCTCACCAACCACATTTCAAGTGCTCACTAACCACATGTACAGTAGCCATATGTGTACTGGATAGCACAGATATAGAATATTTCCATTATAGCAGAAAGTTCTATTGGGCAACATTGATAGACTATTTATATAAACCATAATCTATCCTTCACGCAAAGCCTAACATCTCAAGAAGATAATTCCTTCATGTTTTTTTCCTTTGTCCATCACCACCTTTCATTTTTGGAAATCATACTGCTAACCAAATTAGTTTCATCTCCACTAGGAAATCCATTCAGACTATAATCCTTTTTTTTTTTTTTTTTTTTTTTTGGTGATGGAGTCTCACTCTGTCCCCCAGGCTGGAGTGCAGTGGCTCAATCTCGGCTCACTGCAACCTCCATCTCCCGGGTTCAAGTGATTCTCCTGCCTTAACCTCCCGAGTAGCTGGGACTACAGGCGCCAGCCACCACGCCCGGCTAATTTTTGTATTTTTAGTAGAGACAGTGTTTCACCACATTGGTCAGGCTGGTCTTGAACTCCTGACCTTGTTATCTGCCCACCTCAGCCTACCAAAGTGCTGGGATTACAGGCGTGAGCCACCATGCCCGGCCCAGACTGTAATTCTTATATTTTTTTCTTCCAAATCAACTGTCCTAAGCAGTGATACTGTTAGGTGCTATCTAGATGGATTCTCTAGATAGAGGTGTTTTCTGAAGCCGTTTGAAAGGATAGCTTTCTATTAATTCCTAATAGCAAATCATACCCCTCCTCCTTCAAGGCCTCAGCAACAGTTCAAAAGGGTCCAGTCTTTCTGGATAAAATACCAGAAGTCCAATCAGATGTCCCTAGCACACTATTGAAAAAGGATCACGATCAGAAATAAATTCTTCTGCATTTGGCCTGGCAATGAGCCATTCAAAACCCACAAAAGCAGCTTGAAAGTCTGATCAAGATCAGAGGCCAGGACTTCCAGATTAGGTAAGATCTAAACTGCTGCCATCTTATTGAATAACAGGCATTTTTAGGCCAGTGCTTCAAAGAGAGGTCTAACACCTGTGCAACCACCCCCATCAGTGTGTCATTAACGTTTCCAAAGGGAAGGAGATCTTAATCTACAATCCTTCTCCCCAGCCCTCCTGGGGCCAAGAGGGAGGACAGTCAGGGGTCTGGTCCCCATAGTCTCAAAGCAAAGGGAAAGTCAGCCCATCAGAATGAATACCTGTCATGGATAAGTGCGAAAAGTCATGACTTCCTTCCTCTTTTCTGTGAATTCTAATTCTATAAGGGCCTACATTTAGATAAATACTACCCATATTCCCGGTAAAAAGTTAAAAATGCCCACAATGACATTCTCTACAAAATCCTGACATGAAATACATGAAACTAGAGCTATGTGGCACAGAGTACTAACTCTGTTGGCTTCCCTGCACCAACTTCATTAAGTCCTCAATTCCACACATAGTACGCAAACACTGAAATGCCATGGCTCTGAAAACAGCTCCATAAAAAGATAATGCACTGTTTTCAAAACCTTGATAGCAATGTTCTGCTGCTCAGGGCTTCAGAAGGCCATTCCTGCCTGACCACCTTAAATATTTGTGGTTTCAACCTGGCAGCTTCTCTGAAACCAAACACACTTTCTCAGTGTAAGCCTGCTCACTGTAACTGCATACCACTTTGGGAACAGGGAATTCAGGAGAGCCTAACTGCATAATTGGGCTCCAACACAATTGAGCTTTTGACTGAAAACTCTCTATTGCTCTGAGTTTGGCCATCCCTTTAAAACTCAGGTTGGAAAGTGTGAAAAGTAGCAACAATGAAGTGACAATTTAACTTCTCTGCTAATGGCAGGACACAGGAAGAGCAGCTGGGGACAGAGCTCAGACCTTCCTCCCTCCAGGCCTGGAACTCACATGGGAGCAGAAGGACCCTGGCTCTGCAGACCACACTTTCCACAATGTTTCCACCGGGCTGCCTCTGACAACCTTGCAGGGTTGTGAATGTGTATTTTAAAGGGAGAATACTAGCCACAGGTCTCCTCTGGAGCCAGCTGCAAAGCAGGCTGAAAGGTACTAACTGCAGAGAACTACCAGAATCAAGAATGTTTGGAGGTACTAAGGTCCTATGGTGAGACTCTTAAAGTAGGAAGACCTCATACCAATGGGTATGCTTTTCACCTGTCCAAATGCTCAAAGCAAAGGAAAGCTGGGGGTGGGAGTGGGGGGTATATCAATGAGAGGGAAAGGCAAATAATGGAAAAATCACTGAAAGACACATTTATGTGTACATGTGTCACACATGCGCAAACACGCAAGGTCCCGAATATCCCAAGACCAGAGCTCTGTATGCTTTCTGAATGTTTTCCTTAAATAACTTTAGAAATTAAGTACAGTCTGGCCGGGCGCGGTGGCTCAAGCCTGTAATCCCAGCACTTTGGGAGGCCGAGACGGGTGGATCACAAGGTCAGGAGATCAAGACCATCCTGGCTAACACGGTGAAACCCCATCTCTACTAAAAAATACAAAAAAACTAGCTGGGCGAGGTGGCGGGCACTTGTGGTCCTGGCTACTCGGAAGGCTGAGGCAGGAGAATGGCGTAAACCCGGGAGGCGGAGCTTGTAGTGAGCCGAGATCCGATCACTGCACTCCAGCCTGGGTGACAGAGTGAGACTCCGTCTCAAAAAAAAAAAAAAAAAAAAGAAATTAAGTACAGTCACATTTTTTCTACTGAGAACTTCTACCTTGGCTTCCCACAAAAAATAACAATAACGAAAATACTGACAATGGAGAAAAGGACAGAAGAGTTTTGTAACATTACTTTCACTTCCCTAATGAGGTAAGATTCAGAACACAGACTGAAAAATTCCCCCTTTCTATGTCCTCAAAGGAGCTAAAATCTTTTACAACTGATGGACTTGGTTCAGCTTCCCATGACCTAGACACATCATGAAGAAACTTCTAATTCACCAACCTCACCCTTGACGTGGACAAAGCCAGGGCTGCTCTACTGGGAATAGTAATGGCACCATATCACAGGAGAATCCTGCCCTCCCTCTAAAGCCCACAGGTGACACAGTGTCAGTGTGTCTGAAAGCCATGATTCCGCCGGAGTCCTCACTTCCTAACAAAATGTCAGACCTCACAGCAGCAGACTAGAGCAGAATAGTAAAACATCAGCAGTTGAAATGGCTTCCAATGCTAAGATAGGAACAAGGTTCAATTAGCAGGCCAAGACAAGGGTCAAACTTTCCTCCCTTTATGCCCAATCCACCCCACTACCCAACCAGTGGCCCCATAGGGATCAGGACAGGAGAATGACTTCCATGAACTCAATGCTATTTGAGAAGTTTGGCATACATGAACACAACTACTCATCAGAAGGCAGACTTACCGCCTCTCCCCATTGTGCTCAAACTTGATTCTGACGTCACTCTGCCAAAAAGAATGATAGACAGGTTAGAGAATTCTCTGGAATGTTTCACTCCTGCCATTCCCAAGAAAGCCTTGAGCAGCCCGTTAGCAACATTAGGCATACATCCCTGATGGCTTCTGGTCCAGCTTCTTTTCCTAGATAGGCATGGGCATTCCTTTCCAATGAGTTAAAACTTCCAGTTCTAACATCAGAGGCAACAAAGCTCTTAGGGTAAGATCCTGAGGTGGCTGCCCAGCTCAGTTTCTATGCTGTGACACGCTGTTTCTAGCTTCATACACACCCTATTTCTACAACTGGCTCTGGAAGTTCCTCCCACTCTATCACCTCCTGACCAGGATATCTTTCCTTGTTGGCTGATGTGACTGAAGACAAAAAGAAATTTTGCTGCTGACGCTTTCTAGCTATATGACCACAAGCAAGTTACTTATCCTCTGTGAGTCTTAGTTTTTCCACCTGTAGAGTCAGCCTAAACATATCTTGCAGGGTTCTTATTTAAGTAAATGTAAGTAAAATACCTGACACATAATAGACATGGCAATATTTGTTTTTTGCTGCTGCTGCCATTGGTACCACTATCACTGATTTCCCACGACCCTTCCAAAGCTACCCCAATGGTGGTAAAGTAGGACCTTATACACAGTCCCCAGCCTTTTCCAAAATGACCATGATGAGTAGCCTGTAAACTGCAAGAGAGTAGAGATCAAGTCTATCATGTTTCTTTTTTTTTTTTTTTTTTTTTTTTTGAGACGGAGTCTCACTCTGTCACCCAGGCTGGAGTGCAGTAGCATGATATCGGCTCACTGCAACCTCCACCTCCCGGGTTCAAGCGATTCTCTTGCCTCAGCCTCCCGAGGTCTATCATGTTTCGATATCCCCAGTGCCAGGAAAAGGAAATGGCATATAATATTTATTAAGTGGTTGAATGAATTGAAGAACAGAACTAAGTATAAATATGAGAAATAAGAGGAAGTAGAAGTGTTAAAATGACAAAGAACAAATTAAGGAGAAAGAGATATTGCAAAAGAGATATTACAAACAACTTGAGGGAGTTTAAAAAATGACAGGGAAAGGAGAGAGATATTACAGAAGAACAGGCGCAGAGGAAAAGAAAAGATGGGCAGGAAACCAGCAAATAACAGAGATAAAAGAGAGAATGAAGTCATAGTCGATGAAGAAAAATTACATTGAAGAAGACAAATTAATAGGCTATGGCTTGGAAGAAAGAGGGCTTACGAGTATTTGAAGATGAGGAAACACAGAAGATGACAGAAAAGGGAGTGAGTTTGAAAGGAAGGGTAGGTGCCTAAAGGACTCCCTTTTCCCAAGGCATTAGGGGACTAGACTTCTCTTCCAGTTTAATGAATCACAAGAGTAGTTCTAATTTACACTGTAAAAATTATTAAAGACCCCAAAGAGCTTTTGCTTATGTGGATTATATCTATTGGTATTTACCATATTCAAAATTAAAACTGAGAAAATTTACTTTATTAATTTAAAATGGCAATTAAAGGCCAGGCACAGTGGCTCACAACTGTAATCCCAGCACTTTGGGAGGCCGAGGCGGGCAGATCACTGGAGGTCGAGAGTTCGAGACCAGCCTGGCCAACACAGTGAAACCCCATCTCTACTTAAAATACAAAAATTATGCCGTGAGTAGTGGCGCACACCTGTAATCCCAGCTACTCGGAAGGCTGAGGCAGGAGAATCACTTGAACCTAGGAGGCAGAGGTTGCAGTGAGCTGAGACAGTGCCGTTGCACTCCAGTCTGGGTGACAGAGTGAGACCCTGTCTCAAAAAAAATACAACCCTGATATAGCCTTCTTATCCTTTAAGATAACACATGGACCACTTTATCCATTAATAACAATGATAATAACTAATGTTTATTGAGCATTTACCACAAACCAAGCATTGTTCTAAGCATGTTTACATATATTAGTTAAACTGATCCTCAAAACAAGTACCATTATTATCTCTATTTTACAGAAAATAACTGAGTTACAACAAGATTAAGTAAGTTCCCCCAAGGTCAGGTCATATTGCTTGTAAAGGAAGAGGTAGGATTTGAACCCTGGAACTCTGACTCTTAACTACCATGCTATGCTACAACTTAAGTCACACAGGCACTGAGAGCAGTTTTTCACTATCTTCTTTTTCCCGTTCCCCTGAAATTCTAAAGTTACCATGACAAGAGTCCTCCAAAGCAGAGTTGCCATGCTGTGATATGTGGTCTCCAGGTTCCCACACTACTTCCTCAACTGGATCTGGAGTATCCTGAGTGCTCTATGAAGTTTGTAGTCCTGTCTGCCCCTGCAGGTGGGTTACACATCCTTTTACCTGTTCCTGCCTATCACCCAGCATACCTCGCTGTAGCTCTATTGTTTTAATTAATAAATTTTATTTTTAGAACAGTTTTAGATTTACAGAAAAACTGAGCATATACAGCAGAGTTCTGATATATCCTTCTCCCCTTTGTACACAGTTTCCCCTGTTATTATTATTGTTATTACTGAGACAAGGTCTTACTCCTGCCACCCAAGCTGGAGTGCAGTGTTACGATCACGGCTCACTGCAGCCTCGACTTCCCAGGCACAGGTGACTGATTCTCCCACCTCAGCCTCCCATGCAGCTGGGACTACAAACAGGCACATGTCACCGCACTGGGCTAATTTGTAACTTTTTGTAGAGATGGGGTCTTGCCATGTTGCCCAGGCCAGTCTCAAACTCCTGGGCTCAAGCAATCTGTCCACCTCAACCTCCCAAAGTGCTGGGATTACAGGCATGAGCAACCACACCCAGCCAGTTTCCCCTATTATTAACATCTTACATTAGTATGGTGTATTTCTTTTTGTTAAAATTAATCGATACTGATATACCAACTAAAGTCCATAGTTTATTCACATATTTCCTCAGGTTTTTTTTCTTTTTTTGTCTAATTTTTTTTTTTTTTCATTTTTAAAAGTTTTGGGCCAGGTGTAGTGGCTCATGCTTCTAATCCCAACACTTTGAGAAGCCGAGGTTTGAGGAGCCCAGGTTTGTTTGAGCCCAGGTGTTTGAGATCAGTCTGGGCAACATAGCAAAACGTCATCTCTACAAAAAATACAAAAATTAGCTGGTTCTGGTGGCACATGCCTGTAGTCTCAGCTACTTGGGATGCTGAGGCAAGAGGATTGCTTGAGCCCAGGGGGGCTTGAGGTTGCAGTGAGCCATGATCAGCCACTGGACTCCAGCCTGGGTGAAAGAGCAAGGATTCTGTCTCAAAAATAAACTAAAAAAAAAAAAAAAAATTAGGTTAAAAAATAAACAACAGCTTTCATTCTTAAACTGGGACATTTTATTTATTTTTTAATTTTATTTTTTTATTTTTGGAGACAGAGTCTCGCTCTGTTGCCCAGGCTGCAGTGCAGTTGGCATGATCTCGGCTCACTGCAGCCTCTGTCTCCTGGGTTCAAGTGATTCTCCTGCCTCAGCCTCCCAAGTAGCTGGGATTACAGGCATGCACCACCACGCCTGGTTAATGTTTGTATTTTTAGTAGAGACAAGGTTTCACCATGTTGGCCAGGTTGGTCTCGAACTCTTAACCTCAAGTGATCCGCCCGCCTTGGCCTCCCAAAGTGCTCGGATTACAGGCGTAAGCCACTGCGCCCAGCCCTAGGAACATTGTATTTAAAAAGATATACTAACAAAGGAATCTCCTCAGTCCCTTTATGGAACTGAAGGAACTAAATTTATTTCATAATGAGCCATAACCTAAGCACTGCTCTACAAGAATTTATTCAGAAAGGGAATTAAACTTTTGTTCCAAACCACAAATCACTGCTACTTAAGACTAACCGAGCCTGTGACCAAAAAGCAGTGTAAACAAAGATGCTTCTTTGATGCCACGACAGCCTTACAAGCTTCCATGAACCACATGATAGTCCCAAATCTGAGTTCCTAAATCTGAATTTCACCTGTCAGGTTGACCATAATAAGTCATAGATAAGGGAAGTTCAGATAAAGATAATTTGATTCAATGCCTTTCAGCCAGCCATTCTCCTTGTCCTCTCTGAGGCATTTCACACTGGTGGCCAACTCTATTTCCAACTTCTGTGACTCTATCCCAGCACAGGGAACCTGCTACCACTCTGACCACTTCTGCTTCTTTGCTGGTTCCTCTTGTTCATGCCCTCTCCCACCCCTCCCCAAACATGTGACCATTCCTCAACCTTGCGACTTCTGACTTTTGGCTTTCTACTGCTCTGCACACAACTTGTCAGTGGGCCTCTAAATAGAAGATTCCTCAATCTCTGTATCTAGCCCCAATCTCTGAAGCAAGGCTCATCTGCTTGCCACGTATCTGAGGCCAATATGTAGTTGTTAAGAATGTAGCACTGGAGTCCAACTGCCTGCTTCAAATCTTGGCTCTGCAACTTCCTAGCTGTGTAACCTCAAACTTAGGTTGGTGCAAAAGTAATTGCAGTTTTTGCCATTAAACCTAATTGCACTAGGCCGGGCGAGGTTGCCTTGTAATCCCAGCACTTTGTGAGGCTGAGGGCAGATCACAAGGTTAGGAGTTCGAGACCAGCCTGGCCAACATGGTGAAACCCCGTCTCTACTAAAAATACAAAAATTAGCCGGGTGTGGTGATGGGCACCTATAATCCCAGCTACTCGGGAGGCTGAGGCAGGAGAATTGCTTGAGCCCAGGAAGTGGAGGTTGCAGTGAGCTGAGATCACGCCACTGCACTCCAGCCTGGGTGACAGAGCAAGACTCCGTATCAGGGAAAAAAAAAAAAAAAAAGTAATGGCACTGCAGCCTCATACTTAACCTATGACCTAGTTTCCTCATCTGTAAAGTGAGAATGATAGTATCCAACTCATAGAATTATCAAAATAATTAAATCATATAATTGGGTAAAGTGATTAGAACAGTACCTCATATACAAGTGGTTGGTAAATGATAATACAGGTCCATTATCCTTTAGCCAAAATTCTTGGGGCCAAAAGTGTTTCAGAATGAATATTTTGGATTTAGAGGGGTAGTATGGTACATGTTCTATAAATCACGTGAAGTCTCCCCAGGGAGTAGAGTGGAGGGTGGCTGAGACAGTACTCCTATGGTAAAGGCAGAATGCTCAAGTATTTCCTGCACCTCTTAAAAGTTAGTTTGGGGGTTTTGTCCCTAGTTCTGACCAAGAGCCAGGGACAGAATCAAGTTCTATACTCTCTTCCCTGGCAGGCACATGTCCTAGGACAGAGGAGTCTCCCTCAATCCAGGTTGCTAAGTGACTCTGGGCAACACTGTTCTCCCCTTCCTTGTATTGGGCATACTGTGTTAAGTCACTGAGATTTGGAGACTATTTGTTAACAGAGTACATGCTTTTTATCCAAGCTATCCTAATTTTTGCAATGAAAAGTATGAATACTCACAATAAGTAGAATAAAGAAAGACTATAAATTGCCCTGTGTCTACTCAGGACAGGTCTGGTTGCCAAATGAGTCTGCTACAAATTAAAAAATAATAAATAGAAACCAGAAACTAAAAATGCCCGTTTAGTTTGTAGTAATGTTTGGATCTCAGAACTGCAGATAACAGATTATGGACCTGCAAAAATCAACATACACATATACACACACCTCACACACTCTTGAGGTTTTTTCCCACTGTAATCTCAAACTTAATCTAGCCATATGTATCTACATCAATTACTCTCCTGAACTAGTCTCCCTTCTCAACTATTACTTTCTTTTCAGAGATGGAGTCTTGTTATGTTGTCCAGGCTAGAGGGCAGTAGCTATTCACAGGCACAATCATTGTGTGCTACAGATTTGAGCTCCTGGGCTCAAGTGATCCTCCTGCCTCAGCCTCCCAAGTAGCTGGGACTACAGGTGCATGTCACCATGCCTGGCTCAGTGTCACTATTTCTAACATTGGTACTGCTGTGCTCCTGGTTATACAAGTTCACACCTCTGAGTAATACTTGATTCTTTCCTTCCTTTTCCCCCTCACAGCCAGGGAGCAAATTCCAATTCTCCTCTCAAAGGCCTCCAGTATAAGACTCTGCTTCCCATTCTCACTGATATCACCTTCAGTGAGACCCTTTCCCCTTGATCCGAGTCCTAAAGCCACCTTTATACATTTCAGCTCCCCATTTCCAACCCACTCTGCGTTCCTCTACAGTTCCAACCATCTCAATCACCTTTTTCACCATGTTCCCTCTTTGTTCATAAGGTAATCAGTGATACCCACTATCTATGGAATAAAGTCTAAATTCTCTGATATCACTCAAAGCCCTCTGGGATTTAGGTTCACTCAGCTTACCTGAACATCTCACACTGTTTGTTCCCCACAGGAATCCCCCTTTCAAGCCAGATCAATGCTCACCTTGTTTCCTGATACATGCCATGTTTGCTTCTTCCCCAAGGTCTTTAATCATTCTGTTTCCTGACTTGGAGTGCCACCCTTCCTCCGTTCCACCTAACTGTTTATACTTCCTTCACAGCCTAGTTGAAGTGCCTTTCCACCTGAAATGACTCCATAGCTCTTTTGGCCCAAGCTCATCTTTCACTTTCCTGGCCTTCTATAGCACTTACTCTCTGTACCACACAGTGAGGCACAGTTACATCATACTTTATTTCTTTCTTTCATGTAGTCCTCACTTCCCAGTAAGACTGCATGATTCCTGGGGTACAACGAATATGACATACCTTTTTTCTTTCTTTTTTTTTTTTTTTGAGATGGGGTCTTGCTCTGTCGCCCAGGCTGGAGAGCAGTGGCGCAATCTTGGCTCACTACAACCTCCGCCTCCCAAGTACAAGCGATTCTCCCAGCTGAGCCTCCCAAGTAGCTGGGATTACAGGCACCTGCCATCATGCTCAGCTAATTTTTGTCTTTTTGTAGAGACAGGGTTTTCACCATGTTGGCCAGGCCAGGTGATCTGCCCACCTCGGCCTCCCAAAGTGCTGGGGTTACAGGCGTGAGCCACCACTCCCAGCCAACATACATTTCTTTTGTGTGTCTGAGAAGCCTGACCATAAGTACATGTTAAACTGAATGGAGGGTGTCAGCTACTGAAAAAAAAAGTTCTAGTACAGAAATTCAGGTCTAAGCAGCTTCATGTCCCCTGCCCACCACAGGCAATCCGGTGAGAGCAGTAGTGAGAGCCACGCTCAGGAGAAAGACAGTGCAGGCCACCAGGTTGAGCTACAGATTCAGGAACTCAGCAGGAACAATAGGAATAACTGACAAGAATACTAAAGCAGAAATGACCTTTTCACAGTCTGGACTCAACAGGTGAACATGTAGCCCAAAAAGCTTTCAAGAATCCAGAAAAATCAGGAATTTTAACCAAACATTTATGAAATAATTTGACGTGAAAAAGGCCTCATAGCCATCATTCTTATCCTCGCTCTGATTCTGTACTGATTTCTCTCCCTGCATTTGCTACATACCTTTAATGCCTCCCCACATTTCTGGAATTGCAGTCCTTATTTTGCCAAAGAGAGTAAGTGAATGAAAGGAAAAAAAAACAGAACAAAAATTAAAATTTTATTTTTAAGCATGACTCAGGAAAGTTGTAGGAGATCAGTGGAAGAGATGATTATAAAGCAACTATAATGCCAGGCTTGTGTGTTGCTTTATATCTTATTTTCAAACTAGCCAGCCCATCTTATCAACAACCCTTGAAAGAGAAAGGAGGTGTTAAAGAGCCAGGTCTTTCACACTGAAAGCAAAAGACAGTCTGCTCAATCATTGACCCTGCTGGGGGAACAGCTCCTAGAATTCTCTTCCTCTAGAAATGATAGCCAAGGCCCTGCCCTGCTTGTACCTATCATGAAGAAAGCAGCTTTTCTGTTCTAAAGCACCCACTTATGAACATCTGGAGGGTTAGATCCAGAACCCAGCCTCTATTCAAGTATCTACTTACCCTTTTGATAAGATTCAAGGGAAACAGGAATCCATGGAAATAAGGATTCCATTTCTTCCTCCACTGGGATTTTCAGAAATTAGGCTAGCTTCAGAAATTTGCAAAGATCATCAGATAAACAGTAATGATAATCCCATAAAGATAGAAAAACCTTAATCCTTTCAGTTCCACAACACTATGGACAGTTCTAGTTAGAAGCTTTCCCCAAAGCTCATACCTGCAGTGCCAAAACATAAGAAGTGACATAACCACTACAACTTTACATTTGTACATTTGTTTTACAATGTACAAAATATTTCACATTCTGTCTATGACCTTACAACAATCTTAAGAGGTAGACACAGTAAGTATTAAGTCTATATTTCAGATGGAAAAACTCACTTCAGAAAGGTTACATGACTTATACACAATAAAATTACTGTGACTAGGAATCAGAAGACTTGGGATTTACTTTCTGCCTCTACTCAATACCTTTGTGTAAAAGCTGTGTAAACCTTATACACATGCTTATAGTGTTGTTGTTAACTGTTGTTGAAAGCACTCTATAAATTATAAAACCCTGCGTTCATACATGAGTAACAACTCTATGACTCCTAGGCCAGCATTCTTTTTCTTTTTTTTTTTTGGTTGGTCTCAGTTTTTAATCGTGGCAGGACCTCACGCACTTGCACGTGTGCACGCATACACACACACACACACACACACACACTAAGGATTCAGATCTTGTTGAAAGCTGCAATGTTGACACTCTACACATGCTCTCAAACTTGGTAATCTCCTCTTCCAGAAAGTTTGTCCCTACCTTGTCATCCTCCACCACACACTGAATCTGCAGCTTCCGGATACCAAAGCCCATGGGCATCAGCTTGGAGGCCCCCCCAGACCAGCCCGTCCAGCTGGATGAAGCGCATACAGGTCTCCAATTGGGCTATGTTGGTCTCATTGTCCCAAGGCTTGACGTCCAGCAGGATGGAAGACTTGGCCACCAACGCAGGCTTCTTGGCCTTCTTTTCCACATACCACCGCAGCCACTTCTCCCACAGCCGGAATGCCTCCTTGTCTTCCTCCTCATTGTCGCTGCCAAACAGGTCAATGTCATTGTCCTCGTCACCCTCTGCTAGTACGGCTGCCTTCTTGGCTGGGGGCTCCACTTGGCGCATGGGAGACACATGCTGGATCTGCACGGCTGTGTCCCTGTGGCTAGACAAGCTCTTCTCCAGCATGTTCAGTCATAGGCCAGCACTCTTTTCACTATACTAAGTTGTCAGACCCATAGAGAACTAACACCTATTGATAACGCACTGTGTGTCAATGACTGCTAAAGGGACACTGCACATCATGGCCTGCAAAACTATCCATAGGACCCAGCCACACGTAGGATGTGCCACACATCTAAGAATATTCAGTCAGCTCTAACCATGCTGTAGGCTTCCAGAGACCCAATATACAAAAGGGAGAATACAGAGAATGCTCCTAGTGTACAGTATTCTCTGTACTCCTAGAATACAGAGAATACAGAATCTACCTCCTAGAAAATAGTTAATAGCTCATTGCCCACGTACTTCCATAGCTGCCTATTTGTTCTCAAATCCATTCTCTTTTTCAATTACTTACCAAGCTTGTTTACTTAGGGAAGGGGATGTCTCAAGTCTTGCCAAGCAGAGATATTAAATTAGATTTTTCAGTTCTTCCAGGCCTCAGCCCCCAAATAATCCTGTTAATGAACCCACAACTCCTCTGGCTTTCCTTGCTGGGCCAAGCTTGAGCCCCATGAAGCTGTGCCAGTCTCAACTCTGTCTTGTAGCCAGCACTGCCATTCTCATAGTGAAAGGCTGTTAGCCTCTGCCAGCACCATTCCACCCTTGAATAAACAACCTTTTCAGCTAGCCAAAATGCTTAGTTTCTTTCAACTAGGATTTTGCAATTTGAATCTGTAATCCAATTAGACATTTCTTAACCAAATTTGGCAACTCTTTACCATTTAAATTAGGTTTTGATCTTTCATTCCTCTCTCTTCCTAAGCATGGACTTTCTGGTAGAAGAACTGGTAATGAAGAAAACTGTTTCATTCTGTCTCAGGCCAAGGCTAACAAAAACTATGATAATAATAATAAATGTGTAACTCTGTGAATTATAAAGTCCTATGTTAAATAATAATTAATATCACCAGGCTCCTTTCATTATATTAGGCTATAAATACCTCTCCCCCACATCTTCCCCGCACTGCCTCTTACCCCGTCTTTCCTAGAGATGCATTTGCTGAGACTTTGGCTTTTTCTGCTTTCAGAATTTTGCTGAAGAATATCCCTCTTGGTCAGAAGTGAAACATCTGCTACGCTTCCCAGGACAGGCCATTCTATAACCTTGACTTCATTAAGAGGAAAAGCTATCTTAGCATTTTATTTCCCCTTTTGCCCATATTAACATAAAACTTTGAGCTTCAATTTCTAAACAGCCATACTAGTTCCACATCTTCACATTCTTCCTAAAACAGAATCTTAGATAGCATTCCCATTATTAGCTTATCGCAATGTATAGAAACTCATGACGTGTGTAAGGAATGAACATACTAATGAATCTCTACACATCTCCAAGCATATACATAATTTCTTGCCCAATAAATCAACAGTCCCTTACATAGTACCTAAAGTTGTGCTGTCCAATACAATAGCCACCAGCCACAAGTGGCTGTCTAAATTAATTAAAATTACATAAAATTTAAAATATAGTTCCTTAGTTGCTCAACAGACACATGTGGCTAGTGGCTACAATACCACATTGGACAGCACAGATATAAAACATGTCTGTCATCACAGAAAGTTTATTGGACAGCACTGATAGAGGCTGCTTATCAATAATACTGTTGTGAGAAATGGTGACTAGAAGCACTGAACACAGGTCACGGGTAACCAATACTTTTTACAAACAACTTGTTCGGGAAGTGAATTCCGCTGTTGCAGCATGAATAGCAGACTTAAAAGTACATTTTGGCTTTAACAGGTAATCTGGATCCTTACCAAAAATTTCTTTTTCTCACTGGCCCCTGCACATGAGCTTGTTGTTACTGTGGGGCTGTTCAGAAGGGCTGAGCTGCTGCTGTTGTGTTTTTTCTTTAAAAACAAAAACACTGAGGTTAATAATTTGTTTCCTTCGTGCAACATAAGTTTGACAACATTGAAGTAAATCATGGATCCAAAGATCTAGTACCTCTTGTCAAGATTACTTCCTGGCCGGGCACGGTGGCTCACGCCTGTAATCCCAGCACTTTGGGAGCCTGAGATGGGTGGATCACTAGGTCAGGAGATCGAGACCATCCTGGCTAACATGGTGAAACCCCGTCTCTACTAAAAAATACAAAAAACTAGCCAGGCGAGGTGGCGGGCGCCTGTAGTCCCAGCTACTTGGGAGGCTGAGGCAGGAGAATGGCGTGAACCCAGGAGGTGGAGCTTGCAGCGAGCTAAGATCCGGCCACTGCACTCCAGCCTGGGCGACAGAGCCAGACTCCGTCTCAAAAAAAAAAAAAAAAGATTACTTCCTAACAAATAGTCAATCCTTTTTACAGTCTTCTGCCTTCATAACCACTGACTTCACTCTAACAGTGCAGCAGCAGGCACAGCAAAAGATCAAGACTTCCCTCATCACAGCTTTTAGGCTCTAAGCAGAAGGAGTCCTAAAAAGGAATCCTCCTTCAAGGAACTATCAGTAACCATTCCACCCCTCCTTTTCCCAGCCTGGACCTTCTGGGCCTTCCAATTCAAGAAAGCTTCCCCTTTTTACCCACTAACTGATACTCATGCCAATAGTCCAGTGTGGAGAAAGATCAGCTAACTGGAGCAATGTTACCAAGCACACTCTACATAGGAAGACAGGAAGGAAAGTGAGGTCATTAGGCTCAAGCATGGGGGAGGGGACTCACTTCTGGTAAAATGCTCCTTCCAAAAGTGGCTTTGAATACAAATGAGTTATAGCAAGGGAGAACTCAGAAACAGTCAGACAGAATAACATCTGAAAACAGTGTAAGAATGGGCCCTTATCTGTTTATATACCTCCAGTACTGTAAGGTAACAACAACAAAAGCAGCTTTTTAAACTAATCCTTCTGTTTTAACATGAAACAAAAGGACTCCTCTTCCCTTGGGGTCCCTAGGATTCCTAAAGGCAGGAAATACTCTGGAAGGCTCTATCTAGCAGACCACAGACAGGAAAAGTTATAGGGCCTTATACTATCTCTAGGAACCAATTCTGAAGAATTGGTAAACAAGATGCAAATGAGAAGAAAAGAGGTTAGCTGATAAACAGAACCACAAGGGAGAATGCCATAGACAAATTTTCATCAAATATGCCCAATATAGCTGATGTAGCATTAGATACCGACTAGGAAGGAAAGCTCCCCATCATTCACTCCTCTCTGCAGGCCAAAGTACCCAGGAAACAGGTAAGTGGCACTACAGGTGAGAAGAAGATTCTCAATGACACACAAGTTTAAATGTTAAGAAAAATAGGCAATGTTTTCCTAAGGAAGCATACAACTCTCAATAAAACAGGCACTATCAACTACCTGGGTTAATAAGGTAAAGCAAACAGTAATAACAAAATCACTCATTATTGCCTTTAGAATATACTATGTGACATTTTAATTAATAAATTTACCTTCTTAATTATATTTTACATAAGCTAATACCAAATTAATTAGTTTTTCCTGATTATATACTGTAAGGTAGCTAAAAACCTTCTGACTTAGGGATCATGAATCTGAATTAAATATTTGCCAAATATCACTAAAGGGGAAAAACGTACATGAATACTGTCCCCATAACAGATGAAATGCTTACAGAAGGCTTTAAGATTCCAAATCACAGATCCATAACTGCATGGCTTTTTTTTTTTTTTTTTGAGACAGAGTTTTGCTCTCTTGCCCAGGCTGGAGTGCAGTGGTGCCATCTCGGCTCACTGCAGCCTTTGCCTCCCAGGTTCAAGCAATTCTCCTGTCTCAGCCTCCTGATTAGCTGGGCCTACAGGCATGCACCACCACACCTGGCTAATTTTGTATTTTTAGTAGAGACGGGGTTTCACCATGTTGGCCAGGCTGGTCTCAAACTCTTGACCTCAGGTGATCTGCCTGCCTCGGCCTCCCAATATCACTTACCATTTAACCATACCTGGTTGGTATGTATTACTTCCCATTTAACAGACTGTGAAAGGAAGGGGTCAAAAGTATTCAACCCTGGTAATGTAGTCTCCTTGGCTTTTCATATATTTCCCATTTGAAAACCCCTCCCCAACAAATCTCATTTAGCTCTGCCAGGGTCACACACACCTGCCTATTTGAGTGACCTGTGTCTTTGTTCTTCATGGTCTCATATCCAGGCATCCGGTGACGTCGGTTCATCTGGAGGGCCACCAGATCGTTCATGATTGAGTTCAATGCCTCCTGTTCGTCTGCAATGAAAGAGAGCACATGGACTAACATACTTAAATCCAGACCAGCAAAGTTCTTTCACAAACTATATGACTAATACTCAGGGAGTTCTGCCCAGGCAAAATGACAGACCCTGTAACTATAATCAGATGCAGCCCAAAAGGTCAGACTATGGCAATTTGAATTTTAACGGAATTTTTTTTCTTTGAGACAAGGTCTTGCTCTGTCACTCAGGCTGGAGTGCAGTGGCGTGATCACAGCTCACTGCAGCCTCGAACTCTAGGGCTTAAGCGACCTTCCCACATCAGCCTCCCAAGTAGCTGGGAACACAGGCATGGGCCACCATGCCTGGATAATTTTTTAATTTTTTGTAGAGACGGGGTCTCCCCATGTTGCCCAGGCTGGTCTCCAACTCCTGAACTTCGGTGATCCTCTTGTCTCGGCCTCCCAAAGTGCTAAGATTACAGGTGTGAGCCACCATGCCTGACCTTTAATGGTTTCTTAATAGCCCTCCAATCAGATTTCCTACAGCAATATTTACCAATTAATTGCAGGGAAGGGACATGCTCAAACAGAGCAGTTTGTCCAGTGCCAGAGAAACTTAACTAGGAAAAATAGATGAAAAGTTGAAGTGAAGAACAACACAGTACAATGTAATATGGTATTGAATGAAAAGATAAATCCAGAGAGCGGATTATGGCACAGTGTCAGTCCCAGACTTATTCTTAAAGCATCATAAGGAGAAGAGTACATTTTAAAAGGTACCAAATAAGGGCCTCAGGTAACTGTTTTGAACAGAAGTTGTTTTACAAGCCTAGCATCTGAATGCCACCACCACCATCAACCCCCAACAACTCTTTACAAGTTTATAGGCCTTCTACTTCCCATAGGGAAGTCAAAGGGTAGTTCTATTGTTTTTTCTCCCTAAGCTGACCAAGCAATGCATTGTCTCCACCTTACTGCCATTACTTTTAATCCCCTTTTCTTGAAATAGCATGGAGTACTAGAGTTCTCATACATTAAAAACAAATGGCCAAAACCCAGAACACAAACCAGCCCAAGTCTATGTTGTACAAATTTTTCCCAGGTCCTTTAAGATATATTTGCCCATTGAAATAGCATTTGGAGATTGAAAATGAATAAATCTGTTGATCGGGAAGGGAACATGAGGGATGAGTCGTTACACTTGCTTTGGTGAAAACTGACTCATTTGGGGACTTGGGGCACACCTTAAAAGAAGCAAATACAAAATATTCCACCCAAAGAGAGTGCTCATCTTCTGCCCTTTATCACTGCCCCCTGGAAATATTCTAATACCCTGTGGAAAGAAATGAACAGCGTGAAATGTAGGAAGTAAAACTGCTCCAGTCTCTTCTTCCACTACTGATTGAGTGACTGACTGACTGAGACAGGGTTTTGCTCTGTTGCCCAGGCTAGAGTATAGTGGTACAATCACAGTTCACTACAGCCTCCTCCACCCCCCAGGCTCAAACAATCCTCCACCTCAGCCTCCAGAGTAGCTGGGACTACAGGTGCACACCACCATGCCCTGCTAATTTTTGTATTTTTTATTGAGAGAGGGTTTCACCATGTTGCCCAGGCTGATTTCAAACACCTGAGCTCAAGCGAGCCTCCCTCCTTAGCCTCCCAAAATGCTGGGATTACAGTCATAAGCCACCGTGCCTGGCCCTTCCCCTTATTTGCCTCTCCCCTCTTCCTAGACCAAATCTGCTCTAGTGCCCTATATGCCCTCTGACGAGGTGCAGAAAAGGACAAAGTTGCCTATAAAGAGGCTTTTGCTTGTTCAGGACAGTAAAATTAGATTTAAAACTTGCAGGAAAATACCAGGAGCCTAACTTCCCATATGATTCCACTTCAAAACATATACAAAAGTATATATGAGAGTGACATAGTTGTAATATCGAAAGCATGCAGTAAAGCGGATAATGAATGAGGAGAAAGTGGGTATCTACAAAAAGACATCTGTCAAAATTAACACATATAAATCCCATCAATTATTTTATACCTTCTACAATTTCTCTATAGCTTCCTTAAAGAAGGGAACTTGGCTGGACAGGGTGGCTCATGCCTGTAATCTCAGCACTTTGGGAGGCCGAGGCAGGCAGATTGCTTGAGCCCACGAGTTGGAGACCAGACTGGGGCAACATGGCAAAACTCCGTTCTACAAAAATACAAAAAATTAGCTGGGCATGGTGGTGCACGCTGTAGGCTCAGCTACTTGAGAGGCGTAGGTGGAAGGATCACTTGAGCCCAGGAGGTTGAGGCTGCAGTGAGCCATGATCATGCCACTGTACTCCAGCCTGGGCAACAGTGAGACCGTATCTCAAAAAAGGGAACTTGGTTTTTTGTTTTGATTTTTATCCTCACAACCAAACCTTAAAAACTAGAGCATAACATCTAAGCTAGGAAGACTGGTTTATATAATAATATGTATAGGTTTATATATTAAATGGCTTACATATTATTAAATATGTAAAAAATTGGACCAACTGTAATAATAAATTGGGATCAATGTAAGCAGGATTATGACTAGGTTTAAGCGTTTTCTGAGGAGCATCCAACAATACTCCTAAAAGCGGAATGCACAGAGTTATCAGTAACAACATTAACCACCCTAAGAATTGAGAATTTTCAGTTCTTTCAACTCAGATACTGAACGAAGACGGATGTGAATACACATACAGGCACACACATACACACACCACTTTTCAAGTCAGATCCACAAGTAGGACTGGAGAAATAATTTCTAATTCTGTATAAGATGATGTTATTATAAGAGCTGGTTTATCAGGTTGACAAATTCTGTTTCCAGGAAGCTAACCAATTCCTGGCATTACTTAATGAATAAACTTGTTTGGTAGTTCCAGAGCTGAGAACACAGTAGAGGCACAGTTTGGCACAGTCATCTGAAATCTGGGACAACTGACACAAGTGAATCAGGGTTATAAAATCTAATTTTGTGTCAAAGTCAAATGCATTCCTAGAAGTAGACAGGTTCTTCAACTGGTACTTCAGAGGACATGGATAAAGACAGGAAGTAAATCAAGTGGCTCTTTTAGGCATTTCTTCCTGGATTGAGGTTTTGTTTTTGTTTTTGTTTTTTTTCCTTCTAAAAAGCAACATCACTATGCACACTTGGCTGCCACAAGTCAGTTATCTCTGTGGTATGGACTGAGACTAACGGAATTATCAGCACTCCTTCAATGTGGCATTCCTTAAAAACACACAACTTTTAAAAACAAATAACAGGCTGGGTGCAGTGGCTTAAGCCTGTAATTCTAGCACTTTGGGAGGCCGAGATGGGCGGATCACTTGAGGTCAGGAGTTTGAAACCAGCCTGGCCATAATGGTGAAACCCTGTCTCTACTAAAAATACAAAAAAAAAAATTAGCTGGGTGTGGTGGCGTGCGCCTGTAATCCCAGCTACTTGGGAGGCTGAGGCACGAGAATTGCCTGAACACGGGAGGCGGAGGTTGGTGTGAGCTGAGATGGCACCACTGCACTCCACCATGGTGACAGAGTGAGACTCCATCTCGGAAAAAAACAACAAATAACAACTTTCTTAGACTGAAGCAGTTAGGAATATGAACTTCAGAGTCAGAAAAATTTGGTAAGGAGGACCTGAGCAAATCATTTATTCTCTCCAAACCTCAATTTCCTCATCTGGGAGATAAAGCTTTCACAAAGCTGCTGTGAGAGTTAAAAGCAAAAGAAAACCTATGAATTATTTCTTATAGTACCTAACACTTAGTAATGCTAAAAAAAAAAAAAAAAAGCTGGCTATTATTATCATCAATGAGAAAAGGTCAATGGAAAAAGACTGGAGGCCATTTAATCTACCCTAATACTTAATTTTATTACTGAACTTTTATAAATCATTAACAACCATTTACTGAATACTTATCTTGTATTATACATTAGGAAGTTTTAAAAGATATTTCAAGGTGTTCAAACTCTAGGGATAAAAAGATAAACAACACACAAATACAAAGTTGTATCAAAAAAAGAACTGGCAAGGTCCAGTGGCTCACGCCCGTAATCCCAGCACTTTGGGAGGTCGAGGCAGGCGGATCACCTGAGGTTAGGGGTTCGAGAACAGCCTGACCAATATGGAGAAACTCTGTCTCTATCAAAAACACAAAATTAGCTGGGTATGGTGGCACATGCCTGTAATCCCAGCTACATGGCAGGCTGAGGCAGTAGAACCGCTTCAAGCTGGGAGGCAGAGGTTGCAGTGAACCAAGATTGGGCCATTGCACTCCAGCCTGGAGCAACAAGAGCGAAACTCCAGCTCAAAAAAAAAAACATAGAATTACACAATATATAAACCAGAGTATATAAACACGAATGTATAAAAATATATATTTTTAAATATGAGTAGCAAGAGGTTATATGGATGATTTTATATAGCTGTTAACAGACTAAAGATTCTTTTTTT
Source organism: Mandrillus leucophaeus (assembly GCF_000951045.1). Classification (NCBI taxonomy): domain Eukaryota; kingdom Metazoa; phylum Chordata; class Mammalia; order Primates; family Cercopithecidae; genus Mandrillus; species Mandrillus leucophaeus. Next base: position 403,662 of record NW_012105698.1, on the reverse strand, counting down.
TTTTTTTTTTTTTT
>NW_012105698.1:397628-403448 GCF_000951045.1 Mandrillus leucophaeus | reverse complement strand
TAGAGACGGCGTTTCACCGTGTTAGCCAGGATGGTCTCGATCTCCTGACCTCGTGATCCGCCCGTCTCGGCCTCCCAAAGTGCTTGGATTACAGGCTTGAGCCACCGCGCCCGGCCAACAAACTAAAGATTCTTTAAGAAAAGCAAGCTGGCCGGGCATGGTGGCTCACACCTGTAATCTCAGCACTTTGGGAGGCCAAGTCAGGCAGAGCACCTGAGGTCAAGAGTTCAAGACCAGCCTGGCCAACGTGGTAAAACCTCCTCTCTACTAAAAATACAAAAATTAGCCGAGTGTGGTGGTGGACACCTGTAATCCCAGCTACTCAGGAGACTGAGGCAGGAGAATCGCTTGAACCCAGGAGGCAGAGGTTGCAGTGAGCTGAGATTGAGCAACTGCACTCCAGCCTGGGCGACAAGAGTGAGACTCCATCTTGGAAAAAAAAAAAAGAAAAGCAAGCTGTTCTAGCTATGTCAGAGAGTTCATGAAATGAACTGAGAGAAAGGACATGAAGAATAAGCAATTAAGGGATAGAGGGGAAGAAAAGAGGGTCAGAGACTGATCCTCAGTGACTAATACTAATCAAATAGAATGAGAAGAGGGGAAGCTGGAAAGGAAGGCTTTAAGAGGACTGAAGAAAATAGGCCGGCCAAGGTGGCTCATGCCTGTAAACCCAGCACTTTGGGTGGCCAAGGCAGGCAGATCGCCTGAGGTCTGGAGTTCAAGACCAGCCTGGCCAACATGCTGAAACACCATCTCTACTAAAAATACAAAAATTAGCTGGGCACGGTGGTACACGCCTGTAATCCCAGCTACTGTGGAGGCTAAGGCATGAGAATCGCTTGAACCTGGGAGGCGGAGGTTGCAGTGAGCCAAGACTACGTCAACACATTCCAGCCTGGGCGATGGAGTGAGATTCTGTCTCAAAAAAAAAAAGGATTGAAGAAAATGAGAGTGACAGGCCAGGCGCATTGGCTCACACCTATAAGTCCAACATTCTAGGAGGCCAAGGCAGGAGTATCACTTCATTCCAGGAGTTTGAGACCAGCTTGGGCAACATGGCAAAACCCCATCTCTACAAAAAATACAAAAAATTAGTCATGGCCGGGCACAATGGCTCACGCCTGTAATCCTAGCACTTTGGGAGGCTGAGGCGGGTGGATCACCTGCAGTCAGGAGTTTCAGACTAGCCTGGCCAACATGGTGAAACGCTGTCTCTATTAAAAATACAAAATTAGCCAGGCGTGGTGGCGGGCGCCTGTAATCTCTGCTACTCGGGAGGCTGAGGTAGGAGAATAGCTTGAACCCGGGAGGCGGGGGTTGCAGTGAACTGAGATCGTGCCACTGCACTCAAGCCTGGGCAACAGGGCAAAACTTCATCTCAAAAAAAAAAAAAAAAAAAAAAATGTATTTGTGAACTTTACATGTGAAAAAGTTGAGGTAGGGTAATAGTGTGCTTATAACTTTGAAAAGATTTCCTGAGAGTGGGAGTGGTCTGACACACTTAGAAGCTACCAGGAAGAAGCACAAGGAGAAAGAGGTTAATTTTAAAGATTAAGAGGTTAAGAATCTAGGAAGAGGGGAAGTGTTCATGGAAATAGAAAAGGATCTATGAAATAAAGATTAGAGTTCAGGCTTAAAAAGTGGAAGCTCTTACACAGTTTCCAGTATTCATAATTCCCCAGTGGCATGTAGTTTTTCTTCTCCTGGTACCCCGACCTGTGGTATGGAGGCTGCCAGGCAACATACTCCTCTCTTTAGCTCCAGCAGGAAGCCACTCTTCCAGACTGAGCTATTACTTGTATCTCAAAGCAGGGTCTTAAAGCACTTTCCATTTGTGAGTTCCCTTGGCTAACAACTCAGAAAAGTTGCCAGAAGCACCACATTCTCTAATACACACTGTTATCCCGTATGATGTCTGTTTACTATGCCACATACTCTCTCTCTTTTCCATGTATACGATTCCCAAAATAATGTTTTAAACTTTGTTTTCATTTAACTGATGTTATTTCTTCATCTTGACAATGTTCTACCCAGTTCCACCAGATCGTCTGATCGCGCTGCTCACTCAGGAGAGCCCGTGCTTCAGTGTCCCTGAGTCAGATTTTACTTTCTCTTCATGACATTCCACATACTTCCACTGCCTCCACCCTGTCCATGCCCAGGCAAACATCATTTTACAATGAGTATATGCAATAAGGCCCGACCCTCAATTCACAAGAAACTTTTCTCCTTCAAGAAATGATTGAACCTTTGCTAAATCTCACAGTCAAATGCTGGCGTTTTTCTGTTCTTAGATATAATAGGCATTCAATACTAATTGATGGTTCAAATTCTTAAAACACATATTACAAAGTAAGCCATTTCTTCCTCATAAGAATCAATATATATCACCACTACATTTTAATGTTTAATGACATTAACGCAAAAGACTGGAGACTATAGAATTATATATGTCAACACCAAAACGACAGCATTGATCTCTCTCCTGTGTCTCTTTACACGATTTTACACTTATTTGTTTACATGTTTCTGCTTCACCTTACCTAACTGTAACTTCTTGAGGACAGGATAACACAGGTACAGGGCTTAATACTATGTCTGGCACATAGGAGGCATTCGACAAATGGGCAAAGAATAAATTAATAGCTTCCATAGAACCAGAAAAACCTCATCTTATCTCTGTGTATTCCCCTAAGTAATGCTCAGTTGGACAGATATTTACTTTTTACAGATGCCTAAAATTCAGCTATTTTTTGTTTGTTTTTTGTTTTAGAGACAGGGTCTCTCACTCTTGTTGCCTGGGCTGGAGTGCAGTGACATGATCATGGTTCACTGCAGCCTCAACCTCTCAGGCTCAGATGATTCTCCCACCTCGGTCTCCTGGGTAGCTGAGACTATAGGAGCTTGCCACTACGCCCAGTTAAGTTTGTGTATTTTTAGTAGAGACAGGGTTTCACCATGTTGTCCAGGCTGGTCTGGAACTCCTGGGCTCAAGCGATCCACCAGCCTCAGCTTCCCAAAGTGCTGGGATTATAGGTGTAAGCCACCATGACCAACCTAAAATTCAGTTTTAAAATCCAATTGTCATTTTTTAAAATATCAGAAATCTAGCCATGTTGATTTATTAAACTGTGATTCAAATTTCAATCAAAACAGCTGCTAACTCTTCAGAGTCTACATAGGTGGTCAGATTCTAGCCAAACTGAATTGAGACTATTCTAACAGGGAGCTCCCAACAGCCTTGGTACCCTAGACTAGGTGTCTGTAAGTCACAGTAATTCTGACTTCAAACCAGAACCAGACCATCTGTAATCCTGTACTCCATTCACTATAATTTCCTGTAACACTTCCAAGTTGTTACACATTTTTCAATGATACATCCCACTAAGTTTCAGACTGCATTTATAAAAAGACCACATAAACAATCTCAGGTATTATGAACAGTATTTGCCACTATAATTACTAAATCTGGAAATGAATTCTGGAGTCACCAAGAAAAAACAACCAGTCAATCCCAATTTTTTATAGCCACATAGTATCAAAGCCAAAAAAAAATTTCCTATTATTTACAGAGATAAATAATTTCCACTAGAAATTTACTGGGGCTAACAGACAATATAAAATCTGACCTGTTTTTATTAACCCAAGTTGTCAAACAGGCTTCAGTCTTGGGCTTAGAACAGCTCAGGAAAATATGACTCTTACTTAACCAAAGAACCTGCAGGGCAGACTCAAGTTTTAGTCCTTTCTTCATGAGGCTGAAGTTTAACAAGAATAACTAAAATACTAAGAAGTCTGTGTTTCTCTCTTATAAATCCTTTGAGTTTATGTAGAACTACAGCAACCAAAAGCAAACTAACTAAACTGGGAATTCGAATTTTCATCACCAAAATGGAACCTAGTATTTAAGAGAAAGACTGTGTGTGAATGTATCTGTGTATATATATCCTCATTGAGCTCTATAGAAAGCAAATTGAAGAGCCAGGTGTCAAGAAGAATTCAATATTAGCTCTAACAGTGTATCAAGGTCATCTACTCTCCCCTCACAAAAAAGATGGAGAGAACTGTATGGGGGAAAGTGAAGAAAGCTAGGGCAGTGGTTCTTAAACTAACTTGGCTAATATACTGCAGCCACCAGGCAAGTTAATTCCTCTTGCATGTTCCTTTCACATGTGTCTTCATGTAAAACTGACAGGGGGACAACTGACGTGGAGACAAATGAGAAGATCCTGAGGTCCTGGCCCTTCTTTCTTTCAGGCTGTAGACCCAGCCTATATAGTTTTTTTCCTCCCCATCACTGGTCTCCAGGTACTCACACACTTATAAACTTTTTGAAAATGTCCTGAAATGTGAAAACAGGTTCATACCTATTTTCATGTTAGATAATGAGATGTAGTCAACACATGTGGGCACTCTAACTGGTGTAGCAGTCAAGAAAGTAGGAAGTGGATGGTCTACACACCCTTAAGTATTTCACACTCTCCTTTGGGACTAACAGCTGCCCCAGGACAAGAAAAAAGACTTGTGAGAAAGTCACAATATAGGCTCATAAATCAAATGGAAGATTTATTCAAAATCTATAATACAAGATAAATGTTTGAATCCTGGGGTAGACAAGAATTGTGTGTCTCATCTATAAAAAAATTCAATAAATATTTCTTCAATTATATATTTAAATAGCAGGCCTCACTGGGTTCCTTTTATGTCCACTCTCACAACAGACCTTCCCCCAGAAGAGCACGCACTTCTGAAGGAAAGCATGGGAAGGAAAAAGTAAGCCCAGCAAATGAACAAACCCTTCTCACACTGTATGAGGGATAGCATGAACTAGAGCGAGGCAATTCATTCAAAGCCAGGGTGTAGAGATGGGTCACAAAACAATATCTGGCGATTTTGACATGGCATACAGTTAACCTCCTACAAAAAGGACTTGACCTTGCTATAGGGCAAGGCAAACATTAAGGCTCCCTCTTCACACAGGGCACATCACAGAAGCAACGGAAGGCTTTGCAAACGATCCTCTCACTGAAGCTTACCCTTTTAATATTATTTAGGGCAATACCAAATATTTTGCAAAACTTGTGACAACAGTATCACAACACCTGTCTGCACAGGAGAAGTAAAGAACGTTTAAAATGTTATTTCTTAGTATAGTCCAGTAGTCATCTGCTAAATTACCAAAAAGGATATGGAATATAATTCAACTCAAATGCTAAGTGCGGAAGACATTAAAAGCTTTCCTTAGATTACATCTTCACAGTAGAAACTGCAAATACTGACAAAAAGGAAATTATTTCAGAGAAATTCTTTTGTGTAGCAAATGTTTCTTTGAAAAGTTACATAATTTCAGGGATACCGCAAGAAAAAAATAATGGATGTAAAACCCTAAAACAGGATTTTTCAAAAAGTAGGATGTGAATTCTAACTGGCAGCATCCGACCAATTCCTGACCCCCAGCAATCTGTGTGCAGCACGCATTTGTCAACCGCGCGCTCGATCACAGATTCCAGTTTAATCGCCTCCCAGCCAAGCCCCGCACGCCCTCCCCCCTGCGCTGGGGCGCGCACAGGGCTGGAGAGCAAGCCCCGGGAACTCTCACAGGCCGGCCTGTGTGAGCAAAGGGAAGGAAATGACACAGGCAGGAAAAAAAAGCAAATCAAGGAAAAGACACAACAGCAGCTGGGCCTACGGCAGCCTCCAGCCCGGGCCCCACACTGCGCTCTCGCTCCCCCGCCCTCGGGCTCGCGGTCCGGCTCATTCGAGCCAGGCTGCCCCGCGGAGCACGGGCCCTCGGTCCCACTGCCGCTTCTAGGGCAATAC
>NW_012105698.1:394234-394898 GCF_000951045.1 Mandrillus leucophaeus | reverse complement strand
GAATTTTTAGTAGAGACGGGGTTTCACCATGTTGCCCAGGCTGGTCTCAAACTCCAGACCTCAGGTGATCCGCCAGCCTCGGCCTCCCAAAGTGCTGGGATTACAGGCGTAAGCCGCTGCAACCAGCCTCCCTTATTTCTTTACACTCATCTCCATATATTTAATCAGCCCCCTTGTCCTGTTTTCTTTTTCTTCCAACAAGCTTAAGCCTGCCATATTCCCACTTGATTCGGTCTCTACCCAGTTTACTGGAGTTCCTTAACTAAAATAATCTCTATTCTTGAAAGCGGGGTTAAAGGGGAAAGAAAATTAGTATTTGTCAATATAACAGGCACGTCATTGCATTTAATTTTCCCAGTAAGTCTAAGGTTATTATGCTAATACTGTGGGCATTGAAACGATGAAAGTGAAGCTCAGAGAGGTTAAGCACTGTGTCCAAGTAGTGGAGCCAGGATTCGTACCAAGCCTGTGTGACTCCCAAAAGCCATGTTCTTGCACTAGGCCAGTGTTTCTCAACCTTTTTTTCGTTATCCACCCCTGCCAGGAAAACAATTTAATTTAAATTACTTAAATTTAAATTCTCCCTAAGGAGAGAAATTAAATACTAAGGAATAAGATTTTGTCTGGTAGAGTACAGCCCTTTTTTTTTTTTTTTTTTTTTTTT
>NW_012105698.1:387212-388984 GCF_000951045.1 Mandrillus leucophaeus | reverse complement strand
CTCGGCCCGCCCGCCCGCCAGTCCCTCAGACCCGCAGTCGCTCCGTCCGGCCACCGTTCTCCACCTCAGGAACGCTCCGAAAAACAAACCGCTGGTCGCGCAGCTCGCCCCACTGTCTGCCACTCACGCCGGCGCCCACCAATCCCAGGCAGCCGCTGGGCCGTCGCACCACCCCTACCCACCTCATCAGCCAATAACAAGAAGGAAGTCGGCTGTCCCCGCCGTCCCCCCCAACTCTCTCCCAACACCCTAACTCTCAGCGGCCAGCTAATCATCAGCACCACACGATGAACCAATCCCGCCTACTCTCACAGGATGCCAATGGGCGAAGCCAAGGCGGTTTCCGAGGGCTGTCCAGCGCCTGCCAATCATCGGGACAGCGCCCGGCTCCTTGCCCTGCTAGCCAATCACGTAGAGGTCTCTAAGCCCCCGCCTCTGCGCATCCCTCTCTGGCGCTGTCTCCCCTTCTTGGGAGAGACTGGGAGGTCTTGGTTGCTCCAATCACAGCTCCGGCGCGAGGCTCCGCCCATATTCCCACCTCCCGTCAGTCAGCGAACGCTCGGCGGGCGCGCGGGCTGGCGCAGTTCCCCGCCGGCTATTTTGGGGCTGGGGTGAGGAGTAGGCGGCTGGAGGGGGCCCTCAGGCCTTCGCCCTCCGGGTACTTGGAGGCCCCAGCGATCTGGGTGGTTCCAGAGGCTGGTGTCCTGCTCCTCCCCGTGCCCAGCACGGGGCGCGTAGCGAGTGGGGAGGGTCTGGCCTGAGCACTTCCCGGCGCGCGGCCACCTCTGCGGCCCCATCCCCCGGCTGGTCCTCCGGTCCCGACGCTGCTCTTGCCCCGGGCAGGGGCGGCCGCGCCCAACCCCGCTTTCCCTGAGTCTCACACCTCCAGGGCCACACCCTCCAGTCTAGGTTCCTCAGACACCCAAGGCTGGGGTAGTGCTGGCATGTGGGTCCCTGGAAATCTGAGTTCCGCCAGAGGTTCTTTCAGAGAATAACTTTTTTCTTATAAAAGCAATACAAGCTTTTTGTAGGAAAATTGAAAAATGCAGAAAAGTATGAAAAAGAAAAGCTCCCACCCCAGAGATAATCTGTTTCCCACCCAGATAGGCGTTTGACAAAAATGCCTTTGTATTGTTTTGTAGTATGCTTACATTTTATTCTGTTTTCCCGTGCCACCAAATATCGTTCCAAAACAATTGTACTGATTGCATGGTTTCAAAATTAAAGGGACCATAGTTAATTTCCCCAACCTTTTCATTGTTCAACATTTTAATACACCCAGATCTTCAGATTCCAAGTCCACCACAATTAATGTGGGCTCCTTTCTCTGGCCTCTGTTCCAGTGTAGTATGTCAGGCTCCAAAATAACCTTCCTCAGATGTCATTGTCCACTGTCCACTACTTGAGTGGTGGCTTTGCCTTGAGTGTCAAATCCCTTAAGAATTACCTTGGGCTCTCCCCTATTTCTTTTCTTTTTCTTTTTAACTTATTTTTATTTTTATTTATTTATTTTATTTTATTTTATTTTTTGAGACGGAGTCTGGCTCTGTTGCCCAGGCTGGAGTGCAGTGGCCGGATCTCAGCTCACTGCAAGCCCCGCCTCGCGGGTTCATGCCATTCTCCTGCCTCAGCCTCCCGAGTAGCTGGGAGTACAGGCGCCCGCCACCTCGCCCGGCTAATTTTTTTTTGTATTTTAGTAGAGACGGGGTTTCACCGTGTTAGCCAGGATGGTCTCGATCTCCTGAACTCGTGATCCGCCCGTCTCGGCCTCC
>NW_012105698.1:382866-385807 GCF_000951045.1 Mandrillus leucophaeus | reverse complement strand
AAAAAAAAAAAAAAAAATTCATAAGCCAAACCATAGTAAGTCAGAGACCCTCTGTCCAAACCTAGGAGTCTTCCTTGATTATTCTCTCTCCCTGACACCCATATATCTAAACATACAGCAAATCTTTTCAGCTCCCACTTCAAAATGTATCTCAATCAGGTTGGACGCAGTGGCTTACACCTGTAATCCCAGCCCTTTGGGAGGCCAGGGCAGGCAGATCACCTGAAGTCAGGAGTTCAAAACCAGCTTGGCCAACATGGTGAAACCCCATCTCTATTAAAAATATAAAAATTAGCCAGGTGTGGTGGCCTGTAATCCTAGCTACTTGGAGGCTGAGGCAGGAGAATTGCTTGAACCTGGAAGTCAGAGGTTGCAGTGAGCCGAGATTGAGCCACTGCACCCCAGCCTGAGCAAGAGTGAAACCCTGTCTCAAAAAAAAAAAAAAAAAATTCTCACACACACACACACCCCCCCACACACACCTGAATCCAACCACTTTTCATCCCACCCCCCTTATCCAAGCCACCACCTACTCTCCTGAATGACTGCCCCAGACTCCTATCTGGCCTCCATTGTTTCCTCTATGGCAGCCCAACCAATGATTCCCCAATAGCAACCAGAGTGATCCCTGTAAAATGTAATTCGCATCATGCTACCCCACCCCCTGCCCACTATCAACCCTCCAATGGCTTCCCTCCCATTACACTCAGAATAAAACCCCAATTCTTTGTCATGACCTGCCAGGCCCAATAGGAGCTGGCCCCTCCATCCTGTCCCTCTGTCACTGTCCTCTAGCCACTCGGGCCTTCTTTCCATTCTTTGAAACTACCAAGCTTTTTCACCCCAGGGCCTTTGCACTTACCATTTGTTCTGCCTGGAATGCTCTTCTCCAAGATGTTCTCATTTCTGCAGTTCATTCAAGTCTCTGATCAAACGTCTGCTTTTAAGTCTTTTCTTATCACCCCATCCAAAATGACTCCTCCCTTCCATCATTCTGTATTTGTACATTTTTTCCTTGTTTTTTTTTTTTTCTCAGTGGCTACAATTATATATTTATTTGTTTGCTCTACTCCAACTACCACAAGCATAAGGTATGCAGGAGTAGGAATTTTGTCCTGCTTACTGCTCTATCACCAGCACTTAGAATAGTGCCTCACACATAGAGAACTGCAGTACATCTACCTGAGTTTTTTGTTTTTTTTTTTTTTTTTTTTTGAGATGGAGTCTCGTTCTGTCGCCCAGGCTGGAGTGCAGTGGTGTGATCTTGGCTCACTGCAAGCTCCGCCTCCTAGGTTCACGCCATTCTCCTGCCTCAGCCTCCCGAGTAGCTGGGACTACAGGTGCCTGCCACCATGCCCAGCTAACTTTTTGTACATGTTAGCCAGGATGGTCTCGATCTCCTGACCTCGTGATCCGCCCACCTCGGCCTCCCAAAGTGCTGGGATTACAGGCGTGAGCCACCATGCCAGGCCAACTTGAGTCTTTAGCTGAAAAGAACCTTCTGATTTACCTTCTACCTTTCTTACAACTGCCTTCTTTGTGGCTTCATTTGCATTGTCTGTGTCTCAACCAACCATCTCAAACATTCCCACACTGCAGTTACCATATGCGCTGAGGATTCCAGAATCTCAACTGTTTCTCTAGCTTAGGGAGGTCTTTACTCTGAGCTCCACAGACATGGGTGTCCCACAGGAATCTCCAATTCTGGGTCCAAACTGAAATCATTTTCCCCCATAGTTCTATATTTCCTCTGTCCCTCTCCAGTTCCCCAAGTTAGATACCTTCAAATGATCAGAGAGCTCTTTCTCTCCATTTCTTTTCCCCAACAGCCAATCTTGAAGAAGTCTCCAATCTGTCCATTCCTCTCCCATCTGTCCATTCCTCTCCCATCCCATTTCATCACCCTAGTTCAAACCACCAAAATCTCTTACCTGCATTACTTAAGTGTAACAGCCTCTCAACATATATTCACGTCACAGAGTTATCTTTCTGAAATGGACACCTGATTCTGCCATACCCTCCCTAAAAAGTTTCCCATCACCCTTATGATAAGTCAAATATGTGAATGTAGTTAAGAAGGTCCTTCAGGACCCAACCCATTCCTTCTTCAGCCACACGTCCTTCCATTTCCCACCTTAACTATAATAGTTAACCCAATTATTCAAATTCTATGCCCCAGCCACTTGGAACCACCAGCAATTCCTCAAATATGACTTTCTCTTGCTTCTATATCTCTGCATGTGCTATGTTCTCTGTATGAAATCCTCTTCGCTTCTGCTCCCACCTCCATCCTTTCAGGGAAGAACTAAGCCTAAACAGCATTCCCTCCAGGAAGCCTTCCCAGACAGACACCTCCAAGTCCGGGTTAAGGCCCTCAGACATGCTCTCAGAGCGCTCGGTACTTTCTTCATCAAAGCACATGTCCTGTTCTCTAACAATTGTCTTTAACCGAGTACGTATAAAGAGGCCAGGTGTGGTGGCTCATATGTCTGTAATCCTAACATTTTGGGAGGTTAAGGAGAGAGGATTGCTTGAAGCCAGGAGTTTGAGATCAGTCTGGGCAACATAGTTAGACCTTGTCTCTATAAAAAAAATTTAAAATTATCCAGGTGTGGTGGTGTGTGCCTGTAGTCCTAGCTACTCAAGAAGCTGAGGCAGGAGAACTGCTTGAGCTCAGGAGGTCAGGGCTACAGTGAGCTATGATCCTGTCGCTGCACTCCAGCCTAGAGGACAGGGCCAGACCCTCAAACAAAACAAAACAAAGCAAAACAAAACAACCAAATTAAGCATAAAGATAGACGCTGCTTTCAAATTAGCATCCTATCATCTTTTTTTTGAGACAGAGTCTCGCTCTGTCACCTAGGCTGGAGTGCAGTGGCCGGATCTCAGCTCACTGCAAGCTCCGCCTCCCGGGTTCACGCCATTCTCCTGCCTCAGCCTC
>NW_012105698.1:370169-380546 GCF_000951045.1 Mandrillus leucophaeus | reverse complement strand
TCCCATTTTACAGGTAAAGAAGCAGGTTAAGTTCTTGTCCAAGGTTGCTAGCTGTTGGCAGAGCTAGAATTTGGTCCCTAGCAGACTGGCTCCAAAGAGTGGAAAAATATAAATCATTAATGGTGGTAGTATCTTAGGAGGTAGAATTAAATGGGAATTTTGTTGTTGTTGTTGTTATTACTTATTTATGTAAGATTTGCCTTTTTAAAGACAATAAATGTTACCTTTTGGGCATACACAAAAAATGAAAAGAATAAAGAAGTAAAAATGCTATCCTGTTCACTGGCTAGACACAGAATAATTTCAGTTAAGAGTAGTGTGGTACCAGGCTGATGGTTCATACCTGTAATCCCAGCAATTTGGGAGGCCAAGATGGGAGGATCACTTGAGCCCAGGAGTTCAAGACCAGCACTGTCAACATAGCAATACCCAATCTCTACAAAACATAAAATAGCTGGGCATGGTAGCATGCAAGGAGGCTGAGGTGGAAGGACGGTTTGAGCCTGAGAGGTTGAGGCTGCAGTGAGCAATGGTTGTGCCACTGCACTCCAGCTTGGCTGACAAAGTGAGACCCTGTCTCTCACACACACACACACACACACACACACACACACGAAAGGAAAGGAAAAGAAAAAGAAAAACAATATTGTGGATCTATCATCGCATTCCCTTTTGCCAGACTTACTTTTATTTTCTCTTCACAGAATATTTCCAGAAGTGTCTTCGGGGATTCAAGTAAGCCTGGGAGTTGGGAACTCTTCGAGTTTGAAGCTTTACTGACTGCTCTAAGTTTCAGAGAAAAAAAGTAACTCAACCACATGGCTGAATTTCCACAGTTGGTTGGAGGCAGAGCCTTTACTGTTCCTCTTTGATTCAGCCAGGGCCTCTAGCAGAGGTGAGGTGGCTACGCACAGGAGTGCTTCTTATAAGAGTCAAGACTGGGAACAGAGCCTATCACAGATACTTCTGGCCCACTAAAAGGACACTTGAAAGGAAGCCCAAGGTGGCTTCAAGGCCTTGAATAATTTTATGTTGCCAAGACAATGACCAAAGAGAAGGCAAAGCAAGCCAAGCCAGCACCGGACCCCATTCCTCTGACTTTAACGTGCACCTGACTCCCAGACTGTCAGATGCTGGAGACTAGCTTTTGTTTTTTTGGTTTTTTTTTTGTTTTTGTTTTTTTTTTTAATATTTCACTTGATAAAAGTAAAACATGGCGGCTGGGCACAGTGGCTCACACCTATAATCCCAGCGCTTTGGGAGGCTGAGGCAGCAGGATCCCTAGGAGCCAGGAATTCAAAACCAGCCTGGGCAACACAGGACCTCTTTTTTTTTTTGAGACGGAGTCTCGCTCTGTCACCCGGGCTGGAGTGCAGCGGCGACATCTCGGCTCACTGCAAGTTCCGCCTCCGGGGTTCACGCCATTCTCGTGCCTCAGCCTCCGGAGTAGCTGGGACTGGAGTAGCTGGGACCGCAGGGGCCCTCCACCATGCCCGGCTAATTTTTTGTATTTTTAGTAGAGATGGGGTTTCACCATGTTACCCAGGATGGTCTCGATCTCCTGACCTCGTGATCTGCCCGCCTCCGGAAGTGCTGGGATTACGGGCGTGAGCCACCGCGCCGGGCTACTTTTTTTTTTTTTTGTGAGACAGAGTCTTGCTCTGTCTCCCAGGCTGGAGTGCAGTGGTGCGATCTCGGCTCACTGCAACCTCTGCCTCCTGGGTTTAAATGATTCTCCTGCTTCAGCTTCCCAAGTAGCTGGGATTACAGGCGCCCGCCACCATGCCCAGACAAGTTTTATATTTTTAGTAGAGACAGGGTTTCACCACATTGGCCAGGCTGGTCTCGAACTCCTGACCTCGTGATCCGCACACCTCAGCCTCCCAAAGTGCTGGGATTACAGGCGTGAGCCACCATGCCTGACCGGGAAGACCCCATCTCATCTCAAGGAAAGGAAAGGAAAGGAAAGGAAAAAGGGAAGGGAAGGAAAAAGGGAAGGGAAGGAACAAGGGAAGGGAAGGGAAGGGAAGGGAAAAGGAAAGGAGGAAAACATGATTACAGAATACAAAGCTCAGTAATAACATCACTACCCTGAGATAACCAGTTTTGATATTTTAGTACATTTCCTTCTAGTCTTTTTAAAAAGTTCATATATATAATACGTTAAATATATACATACCTATTTCAAAATTTGGACCACACTATACATATAGTTTTGTATCTTTTTTCCCACTTAATGTTATATTGTAAACATTTTCTCGGACAAAAGATTGTTTGAAAAATAATTTTTAGTGGCAACATAATACCTCAGCATATGGATGTGACCATCTTTAACTTTTTTTTTTTTTTTGAGACGGAGTCTCACTCTTGTGCCCCAGGCTGGAGTACAGTGGTGCGATCTCGGCTCACTGCAAGCTCCACCTCCTGGGTTCAAGCCATTCTCCTGCCTCAGCCTCCCGAGCAGCTGGGATTACAGGCGCCTGCCACCACACCTGGCTAATTTTTTGTATTTTTAGTAGAGACAGGGTTTCACCACGTTGGCCAGACTGGTCTCGAACTCATGACCTCAGGTAATCCACCCGCCTCGGCCTCCCAAAGTCCTGGGATTACAAGCGTGAGCCACCGTACCCAGCTGTGATCATCTTTATTTGAATAGCTCAGGGTGTCTTTACCAGATCTAGGGATAGCAGAACAAATTCAAGGAAGGGTTCATTTCTGCCTTTCCTATTAACTGCAGGAGAGAGACTGCAGGGCACCACTAGGGGTCAGTGCAGAGCCATCATCACAGGAGCCTTTACTGTGCCTTATAGTAAGCATGTCTTGATGTAAGATAATTGGTTATGCAACAGTCCATATTAATAAAGATTCTATATATTACATTAGAGATCTATTCACATGACTAGCCATGTTCCCTTTAAGAGCAGACTCCCTTAGTACAGACTTCTCAGATTATAAGTGATAAGATTCCTCCAAATTAATTTCCAAAACAGCTATTTTATAAGCCAAAGTCTATCAGTATAAGATGTGGTATTAGACCTGTTCTTACCTGCTTGGTATGAGATCATCTGTGCATAAAATACTTAGTGAAAGTGTTTTATAGGTTTGTTGGGAAAATCAAATAAATAACATGTGAAAGTATTTTATAAATTATGAAGCTGCATATAAACGCAAAGTTGCTCTTTTTTAATAAGCAATTCAGATATTTGGGCAAGTGGCATAACCATGGATTATTTCACTGGTTTTCTTTCTCGTAGCCCGTGTTCTCCAGCTATTGACATCACTGTGGAGTCAGTAATTCTTTTCCTAGAAGCTAACGCTATCATTTACAGTAAATTTTGTTTTAGTTCTTTGCCATCCTTATTTACCTAAGGCTCCTTCAGGAAAATTACTCTGAGCTCAGAATTAGCTTAAATAACTTATAAATAGGTGTATAACAGGGATCAGAAAGACACTTTAGGCCTAACATACTTGACAGGCTCAGACGCAGGAGGTGGGAGTTCCTGGCCCTTCTAAACTCAGAAGTAACTATTAGTAGCAAAAGGTACCAAGGGCCCTATTTCTCACCGGCCAGGCTTCTTATTCAGCCCTCACTCTTCTTTCTGTTCACGTTTCCTCTTCAGTTCTCAGTGCCACATCATTCGGTATCAGAAAGGAAAAGGATCTAGGGTTGGTTGTTCTCAGAACCAAGCTTTCAAAACCAGCTTGTGGTAGCCCTTCTTGAGAGCAGATCAATCTTCTCATTGGTTCACTCTGACCATTCTCAGGATGCATAGGGACCCAGGCAAAGCAGGCCCTGGCAAGTCCCTTTTTTTTTTTTTTTTTTTTTTGAGAGACAGAGGCCGGGTGCCGTGGCTCATGCCTGTAATCCCAGCACTTTGGGAGGCCAAGGTGGATGGATCATCTAAGGTCAGGAGTTCGAGACCAGCCTGGCCAACATGGCGAAACCTGGTTTCTACTAAAGATACAAAAATTAGTCCGGGTGGCACGGCGCAGGGCGGTGTAGGGTCACCATGGCGGAGCTGCAGCAGCTGCGGGTGCAGGAGGTGGTGGACTCCATGCTGAAGAGTCTGGAGAGAGAGAATATCTGGAAGATGCAGGGTCTCATGTTCCGATGCAGCACCAGCAGTTGTGAGGACAGCCAGACCTCCATGCAGCAGGTGCACCAGTGCATCAAAGCACTGCCATTTGCCATGCCTGAGCCAAAGCAAAGCCAGGCTCAAGCCCAGGCTTTGGTCACCAGTGAGTTGGAGAAGTTCTAGGACCACCTGGCCTGGTGCATCATGCATTGCAATGACAAAGTCAAAGATTCAATAGATGCTGGGAGTAAGAAGCTTCAGGTGAAGCAGCAGCTGGACGGTTGTGTGACCGTGTGTGGATGACCACATGCACTACATCCCAACTATGACCAAGAAGATGAAGGAGGCTCTCTTATCCACTGGGAAATAACAATCTTTGCCAGTGGCCATTGGGGCTGAGGGCAGGAATATATTTTTTATAAGGAATTGGGAATTTTAGTCTTTTAAGCGAAGTTTATGAAGAAACGAAGGATGGCCACAAGTGTAAGACATATGTCACTTGCCTCTAGGCACTGGTTATGTTTCAGTCCTAAAAAATGAAATGGAAAAAAGTGGTACTAAATTGGGTCAGAGATATTACAGTTGAGTTTTAGAGTTTATATGTCCTGTGGCCAGTGCTTGTCCTGCCAGTAAGGATCTCCCCTGTAACAAGCCAGAGCCCTCCAAGGTACCAGACTCTTCTTACTACACAGGTACCAACAGGCTGGCAGGTTAGAGTTGGTGGAGTTTAAGGAGAGATACTTTCTCTTTGTTGCCAACATCCTGTTTACCAGAAGTGTCACCACACCATTTTCTGTAAGTTGTAAAACAAAATTGATGAGGTCACTCACTTAGAAGGGCAAAAAAGTTTTCTGGGTCTTTGTTTTCTTGGTTTTGTGTAATTTATACAAGGCAATACAAGTTGATTTTAAGATGTGGAATTGGGAGGGAGACTAGTTTGGATAAGAACTTGGAAAGGTTCCTTGTGGATCCCCATTTCTGGTCAAGATGTGGATGTACATTTCTTAAAATTATTATATGCCACATCTTTCAGCCTGGAGACCATGCAAAAACATGAGAGGTGACGACACACTAATTATGGGAAGCATAATTACTGGCTGATGGGCCCTGAGGCTGTGTGTAGCAAAATGACAGGAAAATCTTGCAGTAACACTTTCCCAGTGAAGAGAACGGGATTTTGATTGTGATATATACTAGTACCTAGGAATGAACAGTAAAAGAGGAGCAGTTGGCTACTTGATTACAACAGAGTTATGAAGTACTGGATTTGGAAAAACCTGGTTTTTACAGAACGGATGGAACGAAAGCGTAAACCTAGCATTGCCTACTCAGCTCCCTGAATTAACAGAGCACTATTGACACAAATCCCGGCAACAGGAAATTCAAGGGAGAAAACGTAAGCAACTTGGGCTAGGATGAGCCGACTCCCTTAGAGCAAAGGAGAGGCAGACCCCATTACCAAATACCATTTTTGCCTGGGGCTTTCGCAACTTGCAGTGTTCCTGCCCTGGCATGGCACCTTATTCTTTTGATAGCAACCTCATTGTATTTTCACCAACTTATTACTTGAAATGATAATACAGCCTATCATTTGCTGTTTCAAGGCTGTGATATATTTTCCTAGTGGTTTGGTTTTAAAAATAAATAAGGTTTAATTTTCTCCCCTCCCCCCAACAAAAAAATTAGCCGGGCATGGTGGTGCCTGCTTGTAATCCCAGCTACTTGGGAGGCTGAAGCAGGAGAATCGCTTGAACCCGGGAGGTGGAGGTTGCAGTAGCCAAGATCACGCTACTGCACTCCAGCCTGGGCGACACAGCTAGACTCTGTCTCAGAAAAAAAAAAGCAGAGACAGACTCAGCCAGGCACGGCGGCTCATGCCTGTCCCAGCACTTTGGGAGGCCAAGTGTGCAGATCGCTTGAGCTCAGGAGCTCGACACCAACCTGGACAATATAGTGAAACCCCATCTCTACAAAAATATAAATAAATTAGCTGGGCATGGTGGCATGCACCTGTAGTTCTAGCTACTTGGGAGGCTGAGCTGGAAGGATTACTTGAGTCCAGGAGGTCAAGGCTGCAATGAGCCGAGATTGTGCCACTGCTCTCAGCCAGGGCAAGAGTGAGACTCTGCCTCAAAAAAAAAGACAAGAGTTCTCACTCTGTCACCCAGGCTGGAATGCAGTGGTGCAATCATAGCTCACTGTAGCCTCAAACTCCTGAGCTCAAGTGATCCTCCCACCTCAGCCTCTGAAGTAGATGGGATTATAGGTGTGAGCCACTGCCAAGTCCCTTATCACTGGTACTCGCTTTCCAACTGGGCTAGAACCTTAAGCTGTTTGGTGAAAGAAGGGCACAGAAGTCACACAAAGAGAGCAACAGATGATTGCACAGCAGCTCACACTGCCCTGGGGCAGCTCCAATAAAGAGCAGGCCTGTGTTGAGGTCCTACCTTCCAGAGCAGGATCTAACACAGGATACCAGTTGAATAGCTTATGTTCTAGATAAGTACAATTCTTGGTGCATAGCTAGTGTTCCAGAAATATTAGTTGCATGAATGAATGACAGGTTTAGGTCGTAAGACCAGCATTAAACCATGGAGTGCCTCGATACAACTACATTTCTATGGCCAATCAAAAAAATAATCCTGGGACTGTAGTAGTAGAGCTAAGCCTAGGGACTTGAAAGTTAGTCCAGAGGATCCCAACAGCTGGACACAAACTCAGGAAGACTCAAGAGCCATACAACAGCAATGCAGCAACCAATAATCACTGTTATTATTAACAGCAGTTTCTAGTACATAGTGCCTCAGGGCACTTACAATTCCCACAGAGGCCAGCTACCCAACATCAGAGTCTGACCAGCTGGGGGGTCCTGCCCTGCATCCAAGAGGGTGTCGGGACACTCATCCAGGTGGCTCTGAGACAGTAGCAGAGCTGACAAGGAGGCCCTACAAGTGAGATTCCTTTGGCTTCAAGGTCACAAGTCCTGGCTTTGGGCCTCCTGGTCTGCTGAGCCTCCCACCAGCTTTACCCTCAGAGATTGCTGCAGAAGCCTGTGTGCTGGAATGGGCTGCCACATTTCTAGGAAGGAACCCAGGAGCACATATAGCCTGGTTATTCAATGTTGTCATAGACGTGAATCACATCCTCGTGGTTGCCAAGAGCCTGGATGAGATGAGCAGCCTGTTCCAGGTCGGGCTCGGCCAGCTGCACCTTTGAGTTGGGGATGAACTCTAGTGCACAGGACACAGAACACAGGCCCAGGGAGTCCAGTTTCTTCCTCACTTGGTGCAGTGAAGAGGCATCACAAATAAACTAGGGATAAAGGAAAATCAGGAGGTGAGGAGCCAGGAGGTAATGAGACAAAGCAACACAGGACCTTGCAAAGTCCTGAATGTCAGTACTGGAATGGATCGCTGGGTTTGAGATCTTCACTGGCAGGGACATAATTTTCAATGGTTTGACTCTTTTTCATAGTCATCACGAGAGTCGGACCTATTCAGTATTCACTCAATAAATGTTTGTACGATATGTGAACTCTTTGTCTCATCCTTACCCTCGGGCACAGGAAGGAAGAAACCAAGAGGCATGTGTAAGGCATCTATCGTGGTCCTCCCAGCAGCCCACCAAACACCCATGTTTTCATGCTTACTTTAAAAACGTTCCTTTCTTCTTCGTCTTCAGTTTCCTTGACATCCTCAGCTCCTGCTTCAATTGCCAGCTCCAGGGCACGCTCTAGATTCACAGCCTTCTTCTCTCTGTCCTCCACTCCAACCACGATCACCCCCTTTTTGTCAAAAGAGTGACGAGCTCCTTCAGCCATCACTCCTCTGACAGGGAAGGAAACAGGCTGGCATGAGTGGATGCCTCTAGACACTCAGCCTCCATAAAGCTCATCATTCTATATCACTGTCTCTTTCTCACCCAGTCTATGGAGTACACACAGAGCAGATCGCTTCCTCAAGGAGAAAATGCAGCTGCTGCTGGATAAGGGAACAGCCCAAGAATGTTCCCACACTCAATTTTCTGCCCTGATTGCAGTCTGGAGGAAGCAGACTTTGCTCATCATTTCCTGTGCCATTAAGATGCCAGTCCTAGTGGAGCATTTTAAGATTTGGGCATTATATGGCTACAGATGGGGATAATAGGACAAAGATCCCCTTTCTACACCAATGAACAAGTCTTTGGGATTCTGCTAGTACAGACAACATTAAGGGAAAGTCAATTAACTCACTGGATTCTGCTAAGGAGGAAGTGTGCTTAAAACCTGAAACATGGCCAGGTATGGTGGCTTCCAGCACTTTGGGAGGCTGAAGCGAGTGGATCACCTGAGGTCAGGAGTTTGAGACCAGCCTGGCCAACGTGGTGAAACCCTGTCATCTCTACTAAAAATACAAAAATTAGCTGGGCGTGGCTGTAGGTGTCTGTAATCCCAGCTACTCAGGAGGCTGACGCAGCAGAATCACTTGAACTCAGAAGGTGGAGGTTGCAGTGAGTCGAGATCATGCCATTGCACTCTAGCCTGGGTGACAAGAGTGAGACTCCATCTCAAAAAACAAAAAACAAAACCCTGAAACACTTGCAGAGATCAACAGTACTTGCCTTGCAGAGAATTGGAACATAAAGGCTCTGTCCCCTACCACTCCCCACAGACACACACTTACCCATTCTTATTCAGGATATGTCTAATGTCTGATTGACACTTGTGGCCACTGTTAGATAATGCCTCGATGAGCAGAGAAGAGCCACCAGGGCCCCGACACGCATACAGCAAATACGTGTCCTTGGTTTTCTGCAATAAACAACACAAGCACATTTTCCTGTTTCCCAATTCCCTCCCACATGTCAGCCCAGAACCACAAGTATTGCAAAACTAACTTCATGGGATGGGCTCTCTAGGCTGGAGCCTGAGCTCTCAATCTTTATTTTTGTCCCCACCCTCTGAGAGGAAACCCTAGAACCAACTTTTGAGGTAACGGGAAGTACTACCCCTAACTTGGAAGGAGTGTTTCTCTGGTCCCTGAACAATCCATCAGCCCTTCCTCAGCTTTGCTTCCTACCGTCCCTAACCAAATGCCACATCTAGTCCCCACCCACTCCCACTCAGACTCATCCTCTTACACTCCCATCCTGTAAGAAACCCACCGGTCAAGTCTCAAGGCTCCTACCCTGGGCTGCTGAGTACTGCTGTGAAAAATCACACACCTAGGCCTTGTCATAAGAGCTGCTGAAAACAGCATGGTCTCAAAAATCAAACAATTAATCCAGAGCTCTAGTGACTAATCTCTTCTGGACCTTCCATGCCCCTACTCATCCCTTGTCCATGTATTCAATATTCCCCACTCCAAGCACCCTGTCCTGCAACTTTCCAGGAATTCTTAACTCATAACTTCTCCCTTCCTCTTTCACAAAGGAAAAAAGGGCCACTAGGTGGGGAAAATAGTTGCTGTCTCCACCTCCTTCTCTGCACCACGGCCTATGTGAAGGCAGTAAGCATAATGGTTAGAGCACAGGCTCTAAAGTCTGACTATCTGGTTTCAAGTCTGTCATTTTCTATGTGACCTGAGTCAAGTCACCTAACCTTTCTGTGCCTCAATTTCTACTTACGGTGGTTTTCAGGATTCGATGAGATAACACACACACAGTTTTTATCCATGCTTAGCCTGCAGGAAGCACTCAATAACTATGATCTATTAAGATAACTATTACTTCCTCAGAGCCTCCCTACCTGCCCCAGAGAAAGGTGTACCCTCATGTGGACTCTATATACCTGCCCCTCCCACCATCTCTATCACCCCCACCCTCTCTCTTTCTACTGGCTTTTCTCCTTTAGGGTATAAACATCTGAGAAACAAAACCTTCCTCAACCTAACATAAGGGCTTTCTCCCACACTGCCCCTTCTTTCTATAATACCTCATCTCCCTACAACTTGGCTGAGCAGTCCCGGGCTGTATGGCCCTGCATGCTGCCTATGCATCCTACTCCCAGTTGTGCCCCTAGAACAAATGACCAAGGACAGTGAGCTCCCAGAAGCCTCTAGGCTGAGGGCGTCAACTACATTGCTACTCTTCTCTCTGATAATTTTTTTTTTTTTTTGAGACAGAGTCTCGCTTTGTTGCCCAGGCTGGAGTGCAGTGGCGCGATTTCGGTTCACCGCAAGCGGTGCCTCTTGGGTTCAAGCAATCCTCCACCTCAGCCTCCCAAGTAGCTGGGATTACAAGCATGTGCTACCATGCCCAGCTAATTTTTGTATTTTTAGTAGAGATAGAGTTTCACCGTGTTGGCCAGGCTGGTCTCCAAACT
>NW_012105698.1:368696-370119 GCF_000951045.1 Mandrillus leucophaeus | reverse complement strand
GGTCTCGAACTCCTGACCTCAGGTGATCCACCCACCTTGGCCTCCCAAAGTGCTGGGATTACAAGCGTGAGCCACTGCGCCCAGCCCGGAGAAGTATTTTGGAAAAGTACTTTGTTTTTTTTTGAGACAAAGTCTCACTTTATCACCCAGACTACAGTGCAGTGGCATGATTTTGGCTCAATGTAGCCTCAGCCTCTGGGGTTCAAGCGATCCTCCTGCCTCAGCCACCCAAGTAGCTGGGACCACCAGCGTGCACCACCACACCCAGGTAATTTTTTAAAATATTTTTTGTAGATTCAGGTTTTCACCGTGTTGCCCAGGCTGGTCTCAAACTCCTGAGCTCAAGTGATCTGCCTGACTCGGCCTCCCAAAGTGCTAGGATTACAGGCGTGGGCTACCACGTCTGGCCAGAAAAGACCTTTTTCTTTTCTTGTTTTTTTTTTTTTTTTTTTTTTTTAAGACAGAGTCTCACTCTGTCATCCATGCTGGAGTGCAGTGGCATGATCTTGGCTCATCTTGGCTCACTGCAACCTCCCCCCTCCCCCCGCCGGGTTCAAGGGATTCTCCTGCCTCAGCCTCCTAAGTAGCTGGGATTACAGGTGCCTGCCACCACACCCAGCTAATTTTTGTATTTTTAGTAGAGATAGAGTTTCACCGTGTTGGCCAGGCTGGTCTCCAAACTCCTGGCCTCAAGTGATCCACCCACCTTAGCCTCCCAAAGTGCTGGGATTACAGTCGTGAGCCACTGCACTTGGCCCTCTCTGATAATTTAAGGTGTGTTTGGTGGCTATCTAGACATGAGCTCTGTAGGGGCTGTGATCAACAAAAAGCATGTCAAACAGTACGCACCTCCATTTTCAGCGCTGCCTCAATCGTTGACTTGGGCATATGTTTGCTGCGACACACCTCTAAAATATTGGCCAGGTTGCTGTTGTGCTCAGGGTTGGGGCCTCCTTCTGAGATTTAAAGAAAAAACAAAGAGTGAGCAGACATCTCATTACAACATGGGAGAAAAAAAGGGATTTCCAGCCCCACCAAGCCAACGGAGTGGCAAATCCCCATTTAGCTCTCAGTTACCTTAGAATACCTTAACTAGTGTTTGAGTGGGATATGGAGAAGTATTTTGGGGTTTTTTTTGTTTGCTTTTTGAGATGGCGTCTCACTCTGTTGCCTGGCTGGAGTGCAGTGGTACGATCTTGGCTCACTGCAACATCCACCTCCTGGGTTCAAGTGATTCTCCTGCCTCAGCCTCCCGAGTAGCTGGGATTACAGATGCACGCCACCATACCCAGCTAATTTTTCTATTTTTAGTAGAGACCCGGTTTTGCCATGTTGGGTCAGGCTGGTCTCGAACTCCTGACCTCAGGTGATCCACCCACCTTGGCCTCCCAAAGTGCTGGGATTACAAGCGTGAGCCACTGCG
>NW_012105698.1:361260-364441 GCF_000951045.1 Mandrillus leucophaeus | reverse complement strand
GCCATGTTGGCCAGGCTGGTCTTGAACTCCTGACCTCAAGTAATCTGCCTGCCCCTGGCCTGCGATTACAGACTGAGCCACTGCGCCCAGTCCAAAGTCCATGCTTTCTACAGGACTTTTCCTTTACTCCTACAAATCTCTGGCCCTAAATAGAAAAAAAGCCTTTTCAGTGTGGCGACCTAAGGGAGAAAAGACATGGTTGCAAATCTGCCTTCCAAGGAAATGTGTCTTGGGGAAACATTAATGAAGCAAACTCAGGCCTAAGCACTTAAATGATAGCTTTACTCAGTGCCCCTGCCACAACAAATAAGGTACTTGAGGCGACGTCAGAGGAGTTGATTTGTCTCTTCAGGAGAGTCACACATCTGCCCTGACTCTTAGGACTTGTTTCTATTAAGTACCTAGCTAGACCAGGATGAAGTCACTTCTACCTTACCGGCTTATCTTCTCAAAGCAGCTCCCTCTCTGACAAACTGGCCAGTTGCTCAGCGTCTGGAAAGGTGAGTGAGGACTTCAAACGTAGGTAGGTGTTTTGAGGATTTATGAGGCGGGCAATGGTGGGTACTGGGAAAGGAAAACAAAGTGAAGGGCCGGAGATCTAGGTGGGCCCAACTCCCAGTGGCAAGCGAGGCTGTGGGCACTGAGAGGGCAGCGGCAGCTAGTGGTGGGTGACAGGGTCTCACCTTTCACTGCCAGGCGGATGTTCAAACAGAGTTTGGAGAAGATGCGACTCCTTTCGACGTCCTTCGGACCCTTGATGTGCCTGACTTTGGACCACTTGTTGTGCCCGGCGGGGACAGCCGCTGTGAGGTGCAGCGTCCTGCCCGGTGCGGCACCGCAGCCCCGGGGCTCGGAGTGGGAGGGCCGGGGGTCACGCGGAGAAGCTGCCCCGACCCCAGGGCCTCGTGCCAGCAAGCATCGGGCAGCGGCCCTGCTTAGGCTGGCAGCAGCCCAAGCCGCCATCGGTCCCGACCCTGGGGTTCAAGCTGCTAGCAGCAGCGGCCAGCGCCGGCCCGTCTCTTCCACCGCCGGAACAAGCAGATCCGGACTCCGCGGCTGCCTGTGCTGGTCACCTGAGACCCAAAGGCTTGGGCCCGCCCGGGGCGGCCCAACAGCTAATGACCCTGCACTGTCCCCGCGGCAGCCGGGACTGGGGGCCCTTGATGGCGTAGCACACTTCCTTTACCGGGTTCGCTCCAAAAACAAGTCCCCACTGCCCGCAAAGTCCGTTCCGCGGCTGCACAGGACTCGTTCCTCTCTCGCCCTTGAGCCGACGTAGTTAGTGCTCAAGCCCTCCCGGTTGCCTAGAGAGCGCCGGACTTTGTTTCTCATAATAGTCTAGTGGAGACACATCTGAGTTATGAAACTGACTTTGCTTCCAAATTTCTGCCTAAATCTGAGAAAGTCCAGAATGATAAATATTTTGTTGTTGCCTCATTTTACTGGCAAAGAAACCGCTGTCAGAGAAGTGAATTGCCCAAACGTTTAATCTCTCTGAACGTCCTCCCTATTTACCAATAAGGATCTAATATTTGCTTTATCAACATAGGAAGGTTGAAAACACAAAATGAGCCCTTAGAGCTTTAAAGTAATAAAGTTTTATGTAAATAGCCACAGTGCACTTAAGCCCCTAAATGCAAGAGATGGTTTCGGACAGACTCAGATGAGTCACAGGCCTTTAGGAGAAGGAGAATGATCAGACAAGCCTTTTGGAGCTAAACTCCCCTCTTCATTTTCTCTCTGCTGTCTCGAAAGAGAAAACCGAATCCATTAGAAGACGGAGAGAAACAAAGCGGCAGCTGCTGAAAAGCTTTGTAGTGACTTCCGTGTGGTGAGATGAACTCCAAAGGGCATGACGTATCCGGTAGAGAAGCAGGACAGCCGGGCGCGGTGGTTCACGCCTGTAATCCCAGCACTTTGCGAGGCTGAGGCACGCGGATCACTAGGTCAGGAGTGCGACACCAGCCTGACCAACATGGTGAAACCCCGTCCCTACTAAAAATACAAAAAAAAGTAGCCGGTCGTGGTGGCGCGTGCCTGTAATCCCAACTACTCAGGAGGCTGAGACAGGAGAATCGCTTGAACCCGGGAGGAGGAGGTTGCAGTGAGCCGAGATCCCGCCACTACACTCCAGCCTGTGCGACAGAGCGAGACTCCATCTCAAAAAAAAAAAAAAAAAAAAAAAGAAGCAGGACAGTGTGAAGTTCAAGCTTGTGCCCTCTGCGTTTAGGCTGGGTGGCTTCAAACCCTGGTTGTTCCATTTTCTAGTGTATCCTTGGGCAAGTACCTTTACTTTCCTGTTTGTTTCCTTACCTCTAGAATGGCCTTGTGAGAACTAAATGGGATAACGGATGCAAAGCACAAAAGCATAGATTTTACATTTTTTATTATATAAGAACCTTCTTGGGATGGTGGCTCACGCCTGTAATCCTAGCACTTTGGGAGGTCGAGACCAGCAGATCACTTGAGGTCAGGAGTTTGAGACCAGCCTGGTTAACATGGTGAAACCCCGTCTCTACTAAAAATACAAAAATTAGCCAGGTGTGGCGGGTGCACATAGCCCTTCATACACGCTTGTACCTTAGCACTTACCTTTTAAAAAAATATCAAAATGTTTATATCTGTTTCTACCATAATACTAAATTCTTTGAGAGTAGGACTGTACTTTCTATGCCCAACACAATTCTCATTTTTAAAAAAATAAACAGCTTTGATATATTTCACATATACAAATCACCAATTCAAAGTGTACAATGGGTTATAGAATATTCAGAGCTGTGCACAATTGAGTTTACATTTTCATCATCCCCCAAAGAAGTCCTGTAGCCATTAGCAATCACTCCCTCTTTCCCCCCAATTCCTGCAGCCCTGGGCAATCACCAATTTACTTCTGTCTCTGTGGGTTTGCCTCTTCTGAACATTTAATATGAATGGGCCCACACACTATGTGGCCTTTTGTAACTGGCTTCTTTCACTTAGCATGGTGTTTTCAGGATTCTTGCATGTTGTAGCATGTATCAGTATTTCATTTCTATTGCCAAATAATATTCCATTGTGTGGATATACCACGTTTTATTTATCCATTCATCAGGCAAGGACATATGGGTTGTTTTCACCTTCTATGATGAATAATGAGGCTGTGAACATTCATATACATATTGCTGTGTGGACATATGTTTTC
>NW_012105698.1:352089-360140 GCF_000951045.1 Mandrillus leucophaeus | reverse complement strand
TATATATAATTATATTTACTTTGAGAAGCAAAAATCAAATTAATGGAATTTGTAATCACAAGTAAGTGTAGAGGCTAAAACAAGGCTTGAGACTGCCCTAGTCCAGTCAGCCTGAGACCAGCAGGGGAAACCTATAGTCCCACTGAGTTAGGCTTATCAGCTCACTGCAACAAGGGAGACTGCACACCAGAGGAATGGTGAAGTGTCTCACCAAAGAAAAAGATGGTTATAGGATTATGGGGAAGGGTGGAGGTTAGGTGAAAAATTAGAGTTAGGCACAAAGAAACACAGACCTGTGTGAAAGGGGGATCAAGATCAGCTGGACTACAAAGTGAACCCAGGGGATCAGTTTCCCTGGAAAGTACAAAGTCAAGATAAAAGTGGAATGTCGTGTTCAGAAACCCCTGCTCTGAAGCGCAATACCTGGCCTGGAAATCAAGGCTGCTTCTCTATGTCAAAGTGACTCAGCTCCTCCAAGCAAGACTGCAAGCCTTAATTCTCACACATACAATTGCAAACAGCAAACTTCGTCAGCCTATGATTTTGGAGAACAAAGTTTCTTGGTGATTTTTTTTTAAAAAAGTAGTCACTCAGGGAGTTGTTCTGACACTTTATGTTGCCAAAAAAAAAAAAAAAAGAAAGTTGCAGTGCGTGCTTGGTAGAGGTACTATATCCTGTTAACTGTGCAGCTGGTTTTATCTGTCTGTGTATCTGTGATGAATGGCAGGGCAGATTTTAACTCTCTCAGTCTGAGTTAATAGCCACCTTTCAAGATAAATTCATAGTTGACTGAACCATCTCTAGAGGCCTGGTTGTCAGGATCATTGAAATCACTTAATTAACGAGCCTTGGAAGCTAAAGACTGGCTAAAAGTATCATTCCATTAGGTTTGACCATGTGTTGTCCAGTACTAACAGCTCTCAATGAATGAGATTACATTAGCTATTAGTCCAGATACTTAGCCGATTTGCTGGTATGGCTGAGATATAATTATTCACTACTTCACTTCCTATGCCAGGGTACACAGGAAGACTACATTTCTTGACTCGACCTTCCTTGCAGTTGGCAGATAGGAGCAGAAGTAAGCCACTTCCAGGTCCATCCTGAAAAATGTACTTTTCCCACCCCCCATAAGCAACCTGGAGGTCACCCGCTTATTTTTATTTTTTTGAGATGGAGTCTCGCTCTGTTGCCCAGGCTGGAGTGCAGTAACGCGATCTTGGCTCACTGCAAGCTCCGCCTCCTGGGTTCAAGCGGTTCTCCTGTCTCAGTCTCCTGAGTAGCTGGGATCACAGGTGCGTGCCACCATGCCTGGCTAATTTTTGTATTTTTAGTAGAGACGGGGTTTCACCATGTTTGTCAGGCTGGTCTTGACCTACTGATGTCGTGATCCGCCCGCCTTGGCCTCCCAAAGTGCTGGGATTATAGGCGTGAGCCACTGCACCGGGACAGGTCACATGTTTAGATGACGTAGCTGCAACTTGGAAGAAGGCTGATCAACCTCCAGAGGACATTTTTTTTTGAGATGGAGTCTTGCTCTGTCGCCCAGGCTGAAGTGCAGTGGTGCGATCTTGGCTCATCGCAACCTCCACCTCCCAGGTTCAAGCTATTCTCCTGCCTCAGCTTCCCAAGTAGCTAGGACAACAGGCATGCACCACCATGTCTGGCTAATTTTTGTATTTTTAGTAGAGACAGGATTTCACCATGTTGGCAAGGCTGGTGTCGAACTCCTCACCTCAAGCTATCTGCCCCATCATCCTCCCAAAGTGCTGGGATTCGAGAGTTGAGCCACTGCACCCGGCCTAGAGGACTTTGTGTAAGCAAAAAATAAGCTTCTGTAGTGCTCAGTTTCTGAGATTTGGGGGTTTGTTGCTGCAGCTTAGCCTAGCGTATAAATAGTATTACTCTGTTTTCTCCTTAAAAACCAGAGAGCAGGTCTCATGTATTTCTCACAAAATACACACTGTCAGACCATATAGCAGCACAGTTCCAACAGGACCAGTAGGTACTCATAAAATTTAAATTCTCGGCCGGGCTCGGATTACACGCCTGTAATCCCAGCATTTTGGGAGGCCAAAGTGGGTGGATCGTCTGAGGTCAGGAGTTTTGAGACCAGACTGACCAACATGATGAAACCCCATCTCTACTAAAAATACAAAATTAGCCAGGCGTGGTGGCACATGCCTGTAGTCCCAGCTACTTGGGAGGCTGAGACAAGAGAATCCCTTGAACCCGGGAGGCAGAGGTTGCGATAAGCCAAGATTGCGCCATTGCACTCCAGCCTGGGCAACAAGAGCAAAACTCTGTCTGAAAAAAAAAATTAAATTCTCAAGAGCAAATATTTCCCTTCACAGATCCACTGCCACCAGCTCCATGTTAGCTGACACAATGGAAGGTACTTATCGAATACTAGTTCACTGAACCAATCAGTTTGCCTTTCTTCTCTTCCTTCACAGTGGCCCAACATGAACAAAAGAATAAAAATAAAAATAAATGGGGGTAGTATTTCATCCAGAACATGCTGCATTTGACTAGCGGTGGGATAGGAACTCCTTCCCCACCCTACTATGTGGGGCATAGGTTTGGGCAATTAGCAGGGACTTGGACATTTCCAGTCAGCCATCAGAACCTATCCAAACCCAAAAGATCTGGGAGTTATTTCTCTGTTCTCCTTCACAGCCAATACATTACTGAATGCTGATGACTGCATCCCTCTTCACTTGTGCCCTGTCCTCTCCATCCTTGCCGCAGCTGCTGCTGCCGCTGCCACCTTAGTTTGCCTTAGTTCAGGGTTTGATTTTCTCTCACCCTATTATAAGAAGGCAGAGGCACTTTTTCATTGCCTCTCCTTCTAAAATGCAATTCTGATGACTCCTCTCTGTGTATATTTTCCAGGATCATACAGGAGTGTAATGTCTAAAATTTCTGCAAAGCACGAGACTTTCCCTGCCCTGGCTCCTGTATACCTCTCTAGCTACATTTCCCACTATTCACCCCACCTCAACCTGCAATTCTCTAAATATGACCATACTTTCTTGCCTCTACAGATTTGCACATGGGTGTTCCCTCTGCCTTAAGGACATTCCCTACTCCCAGAGAACTCCTGCTCAGCCTTCCAAACGCAGCTTAGGCATCCATCTTGAGTTGTTTTCGCTGACCCCATGCGGCTCCCTCCCAGGCAGAGGTGATCGCCTCCTCCTGAGGGGTGATGCCTAAACACATCCATTATTGCACAACAATGCAAGAATTTGGATTTTTTTGTTTTGTTTTTGTCTTTTAAAAATTAATTTGGGCGGGGGGGGTAGGGATAAAAGACTACCAACTGGGTACAGTGTACACTGCTCAGGTGATGGGTACACCAAAATCTCAGAAATCACCATTAAAAAAACTTATTATCCACATAACCAAAAACCACTTGTTCCCCCAAAACTATTAAAATAAATGTCAGGCGCAGTGGCTCATGCCTGTAATCCCAGCACTTTGGGAGGCTGAGACAGGCAGATCACGAGGTCAGGAGTTTGAGACCAACCTGACCAACACGGTGAAACCCTGTCTCTACTAAAAATACAAAAATTAGTTGGGTGTGGTGGTGCGTGCCTGTAATCTCAGCTACTCAGGAGGCTGAGGCAGGAGAATAGCTTGAACAGGGAGGTGGAGGTTGCAGTGAGCCGAGATTGTGCCACTGCACTCCAGCCTGGGTGACAGAGTGAGACTCCATGTCAAATAAATAAATAAATAAATAAATAAATGCCAAAAAAAAAATTTGTCTTAGATCTCAGTCTGGCTAAAAAAAATTTTTTTAAATAAAAATTACTGATTGATTGAGACAGGGTCTTGCTATGTTGCAAAGGCTGGTCTTGAACTCCTGGCCTCAAGTGATGCTCCCACCTCAGCCTCCCCCATGCCTCAGCTGGAATCACAGGCCACTGTGCCCAGCCACAGGTATTTATGTCGATGTCTCCTCTGGTAGACTGCAACCAACTTGAGGCCCATGTCCCCTGGCAGAGAGGAGGTGCTCCACTGAATAACAAGTGAATGACCAAACAGGATATAAAAGGTGATGAGTAGACTGCCCGGCTCGGGCTGGGGCACTGCCACTGTCTATGGAACATGACCAAAGTGACAAAATGGGAAGAACTGAATTCGTCACAAAAGGCAATTCAGTCAATCTATACATGTTCAAGTTTTATTACAAAGTATGATGGGCAGAAAATACGGTACTTCTTATACAGGAGGCTGAAACAGAATGAAAGGGTGAAAATTAGGTTTAATTTACTTAGGAAACAAGAAATAGAAAGTCATAGCTATAACACTCCACTTTCAGGTGCCCTTGAAGTAGCCTTCAATGGAGATTCCCCATAGTTGTTTCACAGCACAGTGTTAAAATTTTATTACAAGCCCTGTGTACAATCAGTCCTGTGAAAATATTTATAAAAGAAAAATATTACAGTACAGTTCTGCAAGGGGCAGCTTCCTCTCCACCTGACCATGGATGCCACAAAACCTATAATATAGAGGGAAAGTTTAAATATATAACAAGAATGGAAGTTCAGACATACTAGGCTAAAGGGCACATAAATGGATCAGTTAGAGCTTAACATTTCAGAGCAAGAAATCTCCATTTTCTACACAGAGGTTTACACAATCATGCTACAAATTCACTCTGGGTGGGGTGGGGAAGAAAAGTCACTGACAAGAGGGATAATAAAATACACAGGAACCAAAGCAAGTGAGTCGGACTCAACTAAAGCGATTCAAAGCTTCAGCTCAACAATTTTCATAACACATGGTACACCATAATCAACCCAAGGTGAGAACATTTCTTTTAAATAGTAGATATCACAAGTTCATAATCACTGGGTTCTTCCAAAGGTGGGTGCCTATAAACTTTCCAGCTGTTACATACTGTCAACATATTTCTTCTTGAGTTTAAACTTTCTTTAGCTTATTTGTCTCTGGTTGGATATAATACCAGTCCAAGCCTCTTTGGGAAGGCACCTGCATGTTCCCATATTTTAAAAATGACATCCAGAAAGTAGCCTGAGAGGACCTGGCCCATCTCATGTGGCCACACATTTGACTTTGACCATTAGCAGCAGTGACACCGTGGGAGGGGGAGAGGGTGCAGGTGGGTGAAGTGGGCAAGGCTCTGCAACACGAGACGCTCTCAGGAGCTGGCCCAGTCAGGACCTGGCCCAGGGTTCACAGTGACTTTACTCTGCTCCGCCCTCTTCCCTGGGAAAACCAATCTAAGTATCAAGAATGACCTTCCTTCTTCGTCCTGGAGTACACACAGTAAAGGGAAAAGTCTACTTTGAGGCTTCTACTTCAATGGTCTCCCCTACCCCAAGCCAGGAATGGAAGAGGTTGCCATATTCTCAAAGTAGGGAAGGTAGAGGGACAGTACTGGGCTGCCCTCCCACATGTGGTAAACCCTGCAGCTCCTACATGTCTTCATGGCCCAGGAATTCAAGGCCCAGGGGCAGCAGGAAGAAACAGTGGAAAGGCAAGGGGAAGAGAAAAGAGAAAAAGGAGGGGAAAAGTCTGCATAACTGTTATAACCTCTGCTTCTCCTGCTCTGTAACAAACCCACAACCAAGAAAAGCCATGGTCTGGAACAATAATGGGACCCCCAACGCCTGTAGGTTTTTTACCACCAAGTATCACCCATGGCTGCTCTGAGCTGTCATCTTGTTCCCATAGTTACCTAGCATCACAGATGCCCAATTTATGGCCCAGGAAGGCTGACCCAGGCTAAGGGCAGTCTCACTCCACAGTCATACAATGGACAGTATGAATGTTTTCCTACCCCAGACCTTCACTGACCTCTACTATTTCCTCCTCTGATTTAAAGAAAACATTTTTATTTTCTCCTGCATCCTACATCTCCTCCTAAAATTTCGGCCCTAGTTGTCATCAAAACCTTGTAGGAGTCTGAATTTTTTATTTCTTCCTGAATCTTAGTCAGTTCTCTGACAGCCAATCCTGGATTTGTAAGAAATTTTTGCCCAGTTATTTTTATTTTATTTTTTTGAGACGGAGTCTTGCTCTGTTGCCCAGGCTGGAGTGTAGTGGCACGATCTCGGCTCACTGCGAGCTCCGCCTCCTGGGTTCACGCCATTCTCCTGTCTCAGCCTCCCAAGTAGCTGGGACTACAGGCGCCCGCCACCACCCTTGGCTAATTGTTTTTGTATTTTTAGTAGAGACGGGGTTTCACCGTGTTAGCCAGGATGGTCTTGATCTCCTGACCACGTGATCTGCCTGCCTCAGCCTCCCAAAGTGCTGGGATTACAGGTGTGAGCCACCGTGCCCAGCCTCGCCCAGTTATTAAATATCTTCCCTCTTCAAGTCCTAACCTTGCAGGCTAATTCCTCCCTAGAAGAAGAGGATTCCAATGCTCCTGAGCATAAAAACTTCGGGTCCTTGAATGACCTGGACCCATTCTGAAGAAGGCTCTCTGGTGGTAGAGGCCTGAGGCCTAATTTATTTAGCACCTCCATCCTTCCTCAGAACAGATGAGGACAATACAGGCAGCTGTGCCTCAGGCTGCCAAGAGCAAAAGGGCCACCACCAGCTGGGCCACAGCCTGGCGGAGCCTCCACGTGGGCTTCCTGGTAAAGTTCTAGCGGCTGCTCCTCCTGCAGTCAGCGAGAACAGATCCAGGGCCTCCCACCCAGTCTCGCTGGCTGTCAATTTGAGAACCTCAACAAATTACAGAGAGTTGTTTTTGCAACTACAACAGATCTGTGCTTTCTGGAGCATGGCTGACTTAGAGGCTTTCTAAATCCTGAGACAGGAGAAATCCCCTCCTAAGTCACGGGTTGTCGGGCTGGTGAAGTAAAGGGAGGGTAAGAGAGCTGGGATTCAAAGACCAGCAACTCACCAACTGTGAGTATGTGTGTGTGCTTGCTTAGGGGGGGTGGAGTCTCCCCTGGGTCCTCGGTGGGATTCAGGGGAAGACTGCACTGCAGGACCTAAGGAAGGATGATAGGGGCTGGGCGTCCACAGGGCAAAGGAAATCTCAAAAGTTGTTGGTTTCCAGAGTAAATATCTATCTTACGCAAACATATTCTAATTATTATTATTTTTTTCAAGTTGTTGTTTCTGAGTTCCAGCTGACAAATTCCACCATACAGACCAAGATTAGGTGCAGATCAGGAAAGGAATCTCAGAACTCAGTGGATGTAAGCCCTGCCTGGCAGACCAGCCCCTTCTACCACTGACTTCCATTTCAGACCCTTCTCCACAAGAAGGAACTGATGGCCTCCTAAACAAGCAGCCATCAGCTTGGCCTTGCTACCCTTGAGAGAAGGACCCAGTAACCATTTCAAACACAACGAAAAGCAGAGGAGGGTTCTGACCAAGAACTGCTCGCTTTATATCTCCAAATGATGCAGTGCAAATCCAGTGGCAAATGCAGGAGAGGCAACTGCAAGCACATGGCCAGCCAGAGTCCTAAAATCAGAACAACAAAGTAAAAGGGTAGAAGGCGAAATACCCTGGCTAAAAAAGAGCCTTTTTCTTGGGACAGGTCCCTGTATGGTAAAGCAAACAGCTAGACTTTTGGCTTACAATGACATCTACTTCTGAAAAGGAAGACTTAACCAAAAAAGCTTAAGGGCCCAGAAGAACAAAGTTCACTGTTTTGCTTCTCAAGCAGGTGAGAGCCAAAGAGGACAAAATCATCTCCTTCAGGCCCGCTACTCTACTAATCTCAGATGAGCAATTCAGAGGGACTTAAAAACCTCCAGGCTGGAGCAGAGCACAAGGAACCAGCCAACTTCTTCCCCCCCACCCCACCCCCTAGCACGTCCCAAACTGCCTGCCCCAAGGGTTCATCTAACAGTGAAATCACACACTTGCTCCTCCATGGAACTCACTCACGTAACGGAAAGACACCTGCGGCCTGCAAGTCAAAAGACAACCGCAGGCTACAAGTCCAATACTGCTCAGAACCTAACTGGGGGAGAGAGGGATTGGCAGGTGTGGGGAGAGCTCTTAACTGGCTAACCTTGGGGGTCTATAATTCCTTTTCCTTCTTTTTTTTTTTT
>NW_012105698.1:349704-351259 GCF_000951045.1 Mandrillus leucophaeus | reverse complement strand
AGGGAAGAGAAGAAGGTGCAAAGAGGGAGGACTATAAGACAAAGAAATGAGCCAGGAGATTAAAATTCTTCTCATAAAAAAATTAGCCTGATAGGTAACAAATATACAAAGTTAAAATTTGTTAAACACACTGATACTAGGAGAAAAGACAAATTGGTATTTGTTCCCACGTAAGTGCTAAACGAACATGGACATGGGCGAGACGTGGGCTGCTGCCTTGGGCAGCAAACAGACAGAGACACCTGGTCAGAGGAATAGACACAGCCAGTGTGTGAACTGCTCCTCAACACAATGCCTGACAAACAAATATACACACATTTTTAATTGAGGAACCAAAGAAGAAGAGGAAAGGAGAGAAAATCTTAAAACTCAGCCCTGGGCTGAGGAGGCGCCACACAGCACTGAGTCTGCCACAGAGGGCGATGGGGTGACTGGCCAGGAACTCCTAGAGCAGCTTCTGGTAACAGTGGGTGCAAAGCAATGAAAGACATACTGGCCACTGGAAACATGTTTCTTCTTACTTTGGGGGTGGGGCAGAGGCAGGAAACACAAAAGCCCCTGCCTCGTGGGCACAGCGCCACCAACACTACACTCTGAGTATCTCCAGGCAGTTGTTGTAGCAGATGGCGATCCAGTCGGGCTGAGTTGATGCCCACTGCACATTGTTGATCTCTCCTTCAGCTGTGTAGGCCAGGATAGGGTCCTCGATGGCTCGGGGCATTTGCTGGATGTCCCAGATGAGAGCCTGGTGGTCATCCGCTAGGGACAAAGAAAGCCAGCAAGCAGGGTCACAAGTGAGGCAATGGGGATGATGATCCCTGCATTTCAGGAGCAATTCACAGTTTACAAAGCACGCACCCCCATGACGGCGGTTCTATGTTAAGCCCCCATTTTATCGATGAGGAAACTGAGATTCAGAAATGTTAAGGCGCTATTCAGCCAAGTGAGTGGCAGAGCCAGAACTCAAATCTAGGCTCTGACTCCATCTCCCAGATGTCCCCAGGCTCTATCCACTGCATGAATGAGTCCTTCTCATCTGGGTCAGGTATCAGGAGTGGACAAGGGGATACCAAACATGTCATTTGTAGCCACTTAAAATACTTGAGTGGTTATAAAGATCCCTCCTGATCATTCAATATAATGAGAGTGTTTCTTCCCTGTCTGATGGGCATTTATGCTTCAGTGAGTTGTTATATAGAAGAGGACTGACAAAGTAGTGTTGGTATGTGCTGTTAAAAAATTCTTTCCTGGCCAGGCATGGTGGCTCACACCTGTAATCCCAGCACTTTGGAAGGCCGAGGCAGGCGGATCACTTGAGATCAGGAGTTCAAGACCAGCCTGGCCAACATGGTGAAATCCTATCTTTACTAAAAAAAAAAAAAAAAAAAAAAAAATTACAAATTAGCCAGATGTGGTGGTGGTGCACATCTGTAATCCCAGCTACTCGGGTGGCTGAGGTAGGAGAATCGCTTGAACTCAGGAGGCAGAGGTTGCAGTGAGCCAGGATGGTGCCATTGCACTCCAGCCTGGGCAACAGAGTGAGACTTCATCTCAA
>NW_012105698.1:347987-348934 GCF_000951045.1 Mandrillus leucophaeus | reverse complement strand
CTAACTGGGGGAGAGAGGGATTGGCAGGTGTGGGGAGAGCTCTTAACTGGCTAACCTTGGGGGTCTATAATTCCTTTTCCTTCTTTTTTTTTTTTTCCCTCCCTTTTCATTACCCACAGTATAATGCTTTTTAGCTATCTATCCACCTGACAGCCCGGGATTGCCACAGTTGATCAGTCCATCTCTTATGTGAGGTCTTGTTCAGGGTTGGAAGCACAGGCAGGATGCCTCTGAGGAAGACTCTCTCACCTCAGAGCACTCAATCCAAAGAGTGCCCAATATACTACCAGGCACAGTAAACTCAACCAACAGAAGCACCGAAGTTCAACTCAGATATCATTCTTGCCTATCATTGAAAAGACACTAAGTGTAATGGCCTGGGGCTTATATTTGGAGGGAAAAACAGACTCTGAAAGAATGTACTGGAAATATGCTTGAAGTTAGCTTCCTGAAACAATTCCCCTCAAGTCAGGTACCCTGAGAGCCTGTCTCTCTCAGCTCTACCATGCTCCCAGTGGGAACCAATGGGGCTAGACAGTGGTGCTTCAGGGTAAACACAGGCTTCCTATGTCTGTTTAGAAGCTCAGAATGCCCTTGAGAGGAGCCAGGCTAAGAAAGGTGTGATGAGTCAGTGGACTTCAGAGCACCAAGGTGGTTTGGACTCCCGGTCAGGTGTGTACTACTCAGGCAGTGACTCAAGAAGGCAAACTGCTCATGGGGCCAGGGGCCCAGTACCAGCTCCAGGCACTGAGGGAAGAGAAGAAGGTGCAAAGAGGGAGGACTATAAGACAAAGAAATGAGCCAGGAGATTAAAATTCTTCTCATAAAAAAATTAGCCTGATAGGTAACAAATATACAAAGTTAAAATTTGTTAAACACACTGATACTAGGAGAAAAGACAAATTGGTATTTGTTCCCACGTAAGTGCTAAACGAACATGGACATGG
>NW_012105698.1:330383-347279 GCF_000951045.1 Mandrillus leucophaeus | reverse complement strand
AAAAAAAAAAAAAAAAAAAAAAATCCAAGAAAATAGCTATGGGAAACACCAGAAAGATGGTAATCACCTTAAATATATAAAAGCACATGAAAAATGACTAGAAGGAAATATATTAAAATGAGAATGATGGCAATACTAAGATGACAAGGTTAGGAGTTACGTTTACTTTTCTCTAGTTCCTAAGTGATCCATAATGTGCTTATATAACTTTTTTTTTTTTTTTTTAAATGGAGTCTTGTTCTGTCACCCAGGCTTGAGCATAAAGGTGCGATCTCAGCTCACTGTAACCAATGCCTCCCAGGTTCAAGCGATTCTCCTGCCTCGGCCTCCCAAAATGCTGGGATTACAGGCATGAACCACTGCACCCGGCCTATATTACTTTTATAATCAAAATAGTAAGTTAATTTTAAAAAAAGAAAAAAAAAGGCAATGGCCTTCAGAGCTGCAGTGTACCCTGACTCTGCCATACATTCTGATGAAAGCTGGTCTCACATACACAGAAAATCTGAATAAACTAAACCCTAATAGGCCAATTGTGGGCAATACCAGTCTCCTGCCAAGGCCGCATAATCTGGGCCAGGTGCAAGATCCCTCTCCCAGGGATAATCAATGCCAAGAGGTCAGGGAATTGCACCTCTAAAGCACTAAGCCCCTTTTCCTCAATGCTCAACTGAGCACACTTGAGCAACAGTTCCTTCGGTTGAAGGGGCTCAAGGCAGGTGCAACACACAAAACAGCGAGCCGGACAAAGGGAGAAGCCAGGAGCAGAAAATGGGGCTTCTATGGGGCCAGTCCTACTTTCCATGAATAATGGATGACACCTTTCTTTTCTGCTTCTTCTATCCCTCCCTATCCACACCGCTGGAAAAAAAAAAAAAAAAAAAAAGGGGCAATAATGAAGAAGACAAACCACAATCTGAGGTACAGAAGGCAGCAGCAGGCCCCCAACTGCTCTTCAAGGAGACATACAGGCATGAGCAGAGGGCCAAAATCAGGAAAAGCTTCATGCTTTCCAAATAATGCTCAAATGGCAGAAAAACACCACAGTACATTGCTTCTTGGACTCCATAACGAATCTTGTCCATTATAAGGCTACTGATTAGTGAGGAGAAGAAAAAAAACACACTAAAAAAGTTAAGCAGTAAACCACCACAGGGCTAGGACAGAATCCTCTCAGTGCAAAAGGAAGAGGTATATAGTTGTATTTGAGGGCATGGATGTACACCCCCGAATGTATACCAAAAGGGTCTGGAAGGAGATACATTACCTGTTGACAGAGGTCATCTATGCAGAGTGGGATGGAGGCAGAAATGATATAGCAAGGAGAAAAGATGACCTTCACCTTGCTCTAAATATGCCTCTGTACTGTTTTCATTTTTAATATCAGATTCGCAGTATTTCTACAATAAAAGTGCATTGACAAACAGCATATTTTTCTTTTCTTTTTTTTCTGAGATGGAGTCTCACTCTGTCACCAGGCTAGAGGGTAATGGCACGATCTCAGCTGACTGCAACCTCCACCTCCTGGGTTCAAGCGATTCTCCTGCCTCAGCCTCCCAAGTAGCCGGGACTACAGGCGCGCACCACCATGCCCGGCTAATTTTTGTATTTTTAGTAGAGATGGGGCTTCACCACGTTGGTCAGGATGGTCTTGATCTCCTGACCTCATGATCCACCTGCCTCGGCCTCCCAAAGTGCTGGTATTACAGGCGTGAGCCACTGCACCCGGCCTTTCTTTTCTTTTTTTAAAATTTATTTTAGAGGCAGAGTCTTCCTTGGTTGCCCAGGTTGGAGTGCAGTGGCACAATCATAGCTCACTGTAACCTCAAACTCCTGGGCTCAAGGGATCCTCTCACCTCAGCCTCTAAGTAGCTAGGACTACAGCAATTCACCACTACACCCAGAGAGTTTTTTTAACTTTTTGTAGAGATGAGGTCTCACTATACTGTCCAGGCTGGTCTCGAACTCTTGGTCTCAAGGAATCCTCCCACCTTAGCCTCCCAAAGTGCTGCAATTACAGGCCTGAGACACTGTGCCTGGCCCAACATATTTTTAAGGGGTACTCTTTTTTTTCTTTTTTTTGGAGGCAGAGTCTCGCTCTGTTGCCCCAGCTGGAGGGCAGTGGCATAATCTCTGGTCACTGCAACCTCCACCTCCTGGGTTCAAGTGATTCTCCTGTCTCAGTACCAAGTAGCTTGAACTACAGCTGTGTGTCACTATGCCTAATTTTTTTTGTATTTTTAGTAGAGACAGGGTTTCACCACGTTTGTCAGGCTGGTCACGAACCCCTGACCTCAGGTGATCCACCTGCCTCAGCCTCCCAAAGTGCTGGGATTACAGGCGTGAGCCACTGTGCCTGGCCAGTAAGGGATGCTTGCTTTGGTCTGGGAAACAGTGAAATGAAAACCACAAGTCACACACCACAACCAGGCAAAGTTCTGTGAGGCCCTCCGATGTGTCTAGAGCTCACTGTCAGTTTGTTAAAGCGAAACCTGAAAGGTCCCATGGAGATGTTGATCTTCGCAGTCCCAAAGATTCTGTGACATCCATGAGAGATGCCTCCCTTTCTCCATATTCCTGGAATTGAGTCCTCTGTGCCACCCAGATTTCATGGGGACAGTACAAGGCACAGGCCTGTAACTGACACATGATGTAAATTGTATATGGAAGATGCTCTGATGTCCATGAAGGTACAAGATCGTCTAAAAATTTGTACTGATTGAATTTCACAAGTGTGGAGAGGCTCCAACTAGTCATTTTATATAAATCTCACAAGACCGTCCTTAGAAAACAGTAACAACTACAATTCTAAGGAGCCAAGAGATTTCCTCCATCCCTCCCAGATTCCTTTCTCCCCACCATGATTACCTGCAGTGCAGATGTGGCAGGATGAATGTGGGGCCCAAGCAATGC
This sequence comes from Mandrillus leucophaeus, assembly GCF_000951045.1. Lineage (NCBI taxonomy): Eukaryota > Metazoa > Chordata > Mammalia > Primates > Cercopithecidae > Mandrillus > Mandrillus leucophaeus. Next base: position 344,366 of record NW_012105698.1, on the reverse strand, counting down.
CGTTGACACATGCTCGATGGTTGTTTAACCTGGCGACAGGTGTGCAGGGAACTCGGACATCTAGAATCACCACCTGCGGAAATAATAAGTAAAAGGCCTGGGATCGTCAGAGTTTCACAGAAAAAAACAAAAAACACTATCCACATGCAAAAAATCTTTTTAGGCATAACTTTTTCATTTCTGGATTTAAAGAACATTAGAGACGGGATTTTCATAGGATTGAGGGAAAACAAGACAAAGGACACGGGTAGTTTATAGTCTCTATCTTGAGCAACACTGGGCCTTTAGACTGATAGGGGAGATGCAGAAACAGGCAACAGGAGTCTGGGTAATCCTGGATCCCAGCAGGTGCACGTGGTAAGAATTCTAGGCATCTCAGCTGAATGGAATGAGAGCCCAGCCAAAGCAGAATCTGAGGCACTAACGCCACCAAACCAAGGACAACCAATGCATTCTCCCCACCCACAATTCACCTTTTATCAAGTAACAGACTAGAGAGAGCTGCCATTTCTTTTTCCTTTTCTTTCCTTTTTTTTTTTTTTTTTTTTTTGAGACAGAGTCTCCCTCTGTCACCCAGGCTGGAGTGCAGTGATGCGATCTCCACTCACTGCAAGCTCCACCTCCTGGGTTCAAACCATTCTCCTGCCTCAGCCTCCCCGAGTAGCTGGGACTACAGGCACCCGCCACCACGCCCAACTAATGTTTTGGTTTTTTTTTTAGTAGAGATGGGGTTTCACTATGTTAGCTAGGAAGGTCTTAATCTCCTGCCCACCTTGGCCTCCCAAAGTGCTGGGATTACAGGTGTGAGCCACTGCGCCCAGACTTTTTTTTTTTTTTTTTTAGACGGAGTCTCGCTCTGTCTCCCAGGCTGGAGTGCAATGGCACGATCTCGGCTTATTGCAACCTCTGCCTACCAGGTTCAAGCGATTCTCTTGCCTCAGTCTCCTGAATAGCTGGAACTATAGGCGTACGCCACCACACCTAGCTAATTTTTGTATTTTTAGTAGAGACAGGGTTTCACCATGTTGGCCAGGATGGTCTCGATCTCTTGACTTCGTGATCCGCCTGCCTTGGCCTCCCAAAGTGTTGGGATTACAGGTGTGAGCCAGAGCGCCCAGCCAGAGAGCTGCCATTTCTACATCTGTTTGCTGAAGCTGGATGAATCCGTCCAGACTACAGAAGGGAAAAATCTGCTTTTTCACTCAGCACCATAGGCACATACGAGTTGGTTTACTCTTTAGATATTGCTTTTCCTGGCTAACTCCAACTCTTCAAAAATTAAAAGTTCTTAACAAGTAATTCTTGTTCCAAATCAGACTTTCTCAGTCCCGGGACTGCTGTCATTTTAGGTTGGATATACTTTGCTGAGGGACTGTCCTGGGCACTGTAGGATATTTAGCAGCCTCCCTGGTCTACCCCCTAGATACCATAGTACCAACTGTGTCTCCAGAGTTGTGACAACCAAAAATGCCTCCAGACATTCCCAAAGATACTCCGGGGGCCAAACTGCTCCAACTGAGAAGCAGCCTTCTAGATACACTAGGCACTGCTGAAGTTAGGCAGGGCCCATGGTAGCCTGAGGGGAGTGCTCACCTCCATTCCATCCATGGCCATGGTGGCCAGGTAGTTAGGGTCCTGCTTGTTCCAGCAGAGGCGAAGCAGCGGGTGATGCTGTGGGTCTTCGTAAATGATGGTGCTGTGTTCTAGATGGCGGAGGTCAAACATCCGCACAGAGCCATCAGCACCCACAGAGGCAAACATGTCCCTGCCACCCCCGGCCCGGCTAAATGCAATATCATAGACCTGTTGGTGAACAAGAAGCTCCGGTCAGATTCAGATCCATTACCTCTTCTTCCTATAGGAGGGAAATCTGCCACGTCAAGTTCATCTAAACCTCGCTCATGACACAGAAGCAAGTAAATGAAGCCCAAACAGTGTCTGTGAGTACTGAAACCTGAGAGTTCTAGTATCCGTGGCTTTCCAAAGATGGAGGATCATTCTGCTATAGAAATTGGCTGGTTTCTTCCCACATTCCTGCTTTCCAAATCTTCTTCCTCCAACCCCTGAGATAAAACAAAGGCACATACCCTGCTGACCAACAGAACAGTGGCTGTCTTCTGCCACACGACAAGAATGAGACATTTATTTCCTGGGCCTTATGCACAATCAGAGGCAGGTCTACGAGCCCATTAAGTCCTAGATCATCAATCACAGAGGTGAAAGCAGCCCTCCTGTGGTCACTGAATAGCAGCCAAGCTGATTCTACTGTGCAACCTGGACCTGAGACTCATGTGCAAGAAAGAGGTAACAGAAATTTTGAGTCATGAGAGGCCTAGATGTTCCTGTATTCACAAATAGGTTTAGTAGCACCCTCTTGTCCTAGGACATGTTGTTTCTTCTCCTAGTTGGTTTGTGATCATAAGTGAATCAATTTAGGTTCTAAATCACTGTTTTCTGCTTTTATTTGCTGCAAACATTGCATATCACTAACATCTATGAGGAAATAGAGGCAGAGAGCAATGGAGAGCTTCAGAGAAAGAGAGGACGAAGGCCGGGTGCGGTGGCTCACACCTGTAATCCCAGCACTTTGTGAGGCTGAGGCAGGCGGATCACAAGGTCAAGAGATCAAGACCATCCTGGCCAACACAGTGAAACCCTGTCTCTACTAAAAATACAAAAAAATTAGCTGGGCATGGTGGCTGGCCCCTGTAATTCCAGCTACTCAGGAGGCTGTGGCAGGAGAATTGCTTGAACCCGGGAGGCGGAAATTACAGTGAGCCGAGATTGCACCACTGCACTCCGGCCTGGGACAGAGCGAGACTCTGTCTAAAAAAAAAAAAAAGAGGATGAAGAGGAGCAAAGAGAAAGCCAGAGACAGACAAGTAGAGAGAGAAACAGAAATAGAAAAGCTAATGCCAAACAAAACTCATCTTCTGGGGATAATGACAGATGACTTCTGGGGAGACAAGACTAGAATTTCTCACTAAATATTGCAGCTCCAGTGTTGAGGTTCTGCCTACTGAGGGACACTGCCAAATGAGCATCTATTGCTATTTAACCTCATGAGTTCCTTTTTTTTCTGGCTATGAAGAAATTATGCTTGTTCTTCTATGGCCGGAAGTAGAAGTCGTTCAAAAGGGACTGGGCCAGTCATCAACAAGGAGGCACCCAGGCCTGACATGCCTGACAGATCGAGGCTTTGTCTAGTACTATACAGCTGCTTTAAGGCACAGCCATGTTTATTGTATAGCCCCCAATGCCAGCTCCTGGTAACCCTCAGGGACAGAGATGCCATAGGTGCCATGGGCAGTGTGGCCAAGCCATCAGCAAAGCTCTCTTAGCTCTAAGTGACTGCTCCTTCAGTGCTCCACCAGCATGGTTCACTGGGAAACCAAGGGAAGGTGACAACTCCCAAGTACACTAAACTCTCTTCTACAGTGATCTGCCAGGTATCAGTGAGAGCCTTCCAAACAAGTCTCCTCCTAGAGAAAGGTAGACTGAGAAAAATCAAAGGTGCTAGAAAGGTGCTATTACTGTTTCTCTAGAGCCACTATCCTTTCTCAGGCTCTTTCCTTCAAGACAAGGCTGCCGATCTAAGCCTGTCTGCTGCCAAGATCCATTCCTGGCCTTTCTCCCTGCTCTTCTCTGCGTCACAAGAGAACTGATTCCTACAGTGTGCATTTGGCAGGCTCTCAGATCTGCTTGCTGCTTCCGGCTGGTTCAGCCATGGGAGGCTTTGGTGGGAAACTGGATGATGGGAAGCAGAGAGAAGCTAAGGTATTTCTCCTCCCCTCTCTCTGTGCCTAGAAGCGTCTCTGCCAGGTAAATCCAGCCCCTGGGCTCCAGGAACCCTGCCTCCTCCCATGGTCCTTCTGGCCCATAGGCAGCTGCAGCTTTCTGCTGCTCCCATTCTATGGATGACCTCACTGCTATCTATGTGGCTTCTCAGCTTTACCATCTTCTGTACAAGCAGCCCCTAGATTAAATCCCCGCAGTTCAAATACTTAAGAGTAGTTCCCATTTTCTGGGTTGGACCTAACAGACAACAGCAGGCTAAGGTGTCATATAACTAAAATGTAGCAGCTTGTTCAACTTGATGCCAAGAGGGTTTCCAGAAGTTCCTTACTGGTCCTCTCTGCGGCACAAACTCTTCATTTGACCCCTGGTTTAGCAGCAGTCAAGTCTAGAAGTTTTGTAACAGGGCTTACCCTTAGGAGTATAGAAAGCCAAAGACAACCCCTTACTAAGAATGATAACCTGGGTCACATCTTCCTATGCTGTTGACAACCTCAAGTTTCTGACCTAAGGTCAAGGCATTCTTTTTATCTGTACAGATATTAATACCCCTAGCTGTGCAGGGTAAGGTAGAAAAGAAAAGGAAATAGTACCCATAGGAGATGAGAGTACCAGGAGCATGCAACGACTCTAGGAGGAAAAGATTTATGGGGATTTTCTAAAATCACTGAGAAGAATGCTTTGATTAAAATGCAATTGGCTGGGCATGGTGGCTCACGCCTGTAATCCCAGCACTTTGGGAGGCCAAGGTGGGTGGATCACCTGAGGTCAGGAGTTCGAGACCATCCTGGCCAACATGGTGAAACCCTGTCTCTGCTAAAAAATACAAAAATTAGCCAGGCGTGGTGGCGGGCACCTGTAATCCCCGCTACTCTGGAAGCTGAGGCAGGAGAATCACTTGAACCCAGAAGGCGGAGGTTGCAGTGAGCCCAGATTGCACCATTGCACTCCAGCCTGGGCAGTAAGAGGAAAACTTCGTCTCAAAAAAAAAAAACAATCACAAATAGTTCTCCTCAGTTTTCCCAATAAACACAGAAGCATCACCATCAAAGTAAAATATATTCCATTGCCTCCATTGCCAACAGTAATGAACGTATAAAGATTTAGGATTTTATAAAACATTTATAGAGAAAAATGGATAATTAGGTTTGTCTCTCAGAAACTTTTTTCTCTTCCTGTCTCCCTTCCTCCCCAAATCTAATCTATTTCAAGATAAGTATTACTCTAAAGTTATTTTTTAATTACATCAGTTCCTAGCTCCTCTATAAGAGACTTCATTATTAAAAAACAGCAACATCGGGAAAGGAAGTTCCAGGGCCCGTGCTGGGAAAGAGGTGGGGGGACCAGGGGAAGACTCAGGGTGCAATGGCAGCGCAAATTTCCAATTGTAGACACCACTTCCACTCCCAGAATAGTCCGGAACAGCAAGAAGAGGCCGGCCAGCCCTTCCCACAATGGCAACAGCGGCAGGGGCTATGGCGCCAGTAAGAAGAAAAAAGTGTCTGCCTCCAGCTTTGCGCAGGGTATCAGCATGGAAGCCATGAGTGAGAATAAAGTGGCACTCTCTGAGTTTAGCACAGGACCTGTGGAAAAAGCTGCCAAACCTTTGCCATTTAAGGATCCCAACTTTGTACACTCTGGCCATGGTGGCGCAGCTGCTGGTAAGAAGAACAGAACCTGGAAGAATCTGAAACAAATCCTCGCTTCCAAAAGGGCATTGCCGTGGCAACTGAACAATCCTAACTACTTCAGTATTGATGCTCCTCCATCCTTTAATCCAGCTAAGAAGTATTCTGATGTTTCAGGCCAACTACACAGACCCCCAGAGCAAACCGCGGTTCAGCACCATTGAAGTTTTCCTACATTCGGAGGCTGCCCTCTGACGTCGTCACCGGCTACCTGTCCCTGAGGAAGGCCACAAGCATCGTTCCCTGAGCCCGAGAAAGGGAGATGAAATGGAAAGCTGTTTCAAAAACAGACTCTGGACTCGTGATTTTGTTTCATGGAAACAAACTCGTTCTGCTGTCAATCTGAAAATGCCAGCGCTGTGCCTTGGAAAGAATGTTTGGCTTTCATTTAAGGGTTTTTTTGAGTGTGTGTTTTCCCTCCAAGTGTGATATTTCCTGATGAATTAAATTATACTTCAGTTGTTGCCTCAAGTAAAGGTGTTTGACAAGAAAATACAATAACTATACTTTTCATTTAAAAAAAAAAAAGCAACATCTAGCATGAAAAGAACAATGACAGACCGTATAAGTCATTTACATTAGCCAAAAAAAGCATTAGTTTACAATAGTGTTGTTTTCCCATTTTTGATACATTACTATTGTCAATTTAGACAAGAAGATGTTATGTTACGATTTTCTACATAAATTGCAGAACAATGAGAGAACAATCGACCTCTTCCTGTGTGGAAGGCACAGGAAGCATTTGAGGAAAGACGAAATGGAAAAGCATCATTACCTCTTTGTCATGGGCGATCAGTTGGGTCTTCACATGGCCAGACACAAGATTCACTCGCCCTAACACCTGCCCTGTCTCCAGCCCCCAGATGGTGCACGTTGTATCAATGCTTGAGGTACCTGCAAACAACCAGTGCAAGTCAGGGCTGATGGGACCAGGCAAGCTTCCCTCCTGTGTCTACTCATCTGCTTGGCCCAGGGAGCAACATACCATAAAGACTACAGAAAACAAGGTGGCGGCTACCGGCAGAGCCACAGAGGAAGTCAAGTATTCAGTCCTCACCATAAGACCTTAGATTCTAACTGGAGGGACAAGATCTACACATACGGAAAGCTCACCCACACAAAGGAACTAATAAATAACCACATTCCATGCCTAGCCTACTTCCCACAGAGCCTTGTTCTAGGATGATGCATGGCCCAGTGTGACATCTGAGAAAATGTATTTTGGCTTCTTCCAGCTGAAATACATACTCCCTAACTCCCTTACCTAAAAGATAAGGATCCACCTCATTCCAGTCAAAGGAGGTCAGGGGAGCACAGAAATCAGAGTTCTTATTATTGTTTAGCAAACACTCCAGCCTGGTCTCTGTTTCACCAACCTGAAGGAACAAGAATTTAAAAAAGAATCAGCCAGTCTTATCCTCATAAAAAATATTTTTAAAAATCCCTGTTTAGAAAATATCTTAGCAAACATAAGACATGAGGGGAAAATATTTTTATCAAAAACAGTAATAAACCCAGGACTCCCCGAATGCTACTTTTTCTCATACTTTCTCCTCTGCCCAGCTTTTGTTTTCTACATTTTCATCCCTGCATCTTCCTAGAGGAGAGGTCTTCTCACCTTGCCCAGCCTGGAACCTCTACACAGGTGTACTAAGGCCATGCCCATGCTACAGAGGACGCTGCTGCTGATGAGCTCTGCCGATGGCAGAGGGAAGCCTCCAAGATCCACTCACACACTTTATCAGAATCAATGGCCTGGTATTTCATTTAGTTTACTCAAAAATACCTTGGCTGCAAACAGAACATAAGTTCCCAAGCGTTCCCACCTCCCCTGAAGGCTGTCATCGTCACCTCAGGTTGACTGAGCTGACTGCAGCCAGACTTCATGGAATCTTGACTTGATTTACTAGAAAATCTGCTGAGCCAAATGAAGTCAGTCCATTTAAGTTTTGCTTGCTTATCCCGTGCTGCAGTGACACTCGCTGCCTCTGACCCCATCTGTTCTGTGACTTCTCACTGCTGACAGCTGAGGCTGAGAAAGCCGACTTGTCTGGCTGCTAATAAAGCATCCGCTTACCCTCCACACACGGAGATAGTCGCCGCTTGTTGCCAGTAGGTCTGGATAGACGCCTTTTGTATCAGGGATCCACATGAGCTTTGTGGTGGGGTACGGGTGGTCAAAGGTGTTTCTGCAAATAAACTCTGAACTCTCCTCATCTAAACCAACAAGCTGAACCTGTAACACGCCAAAGTTGAGCCACATAAGCATTTGTGAACAGTACAGCAAATACATTAGATCCCTGGTCAGTGATAGAGGGTTTTTTTTAAGACAAGATCTTGCTCTGTTGCCCAGGCTGGAGTGCAGTGGTGCGACCACAGCTCAATGCAGCCTCCATCTCCTGGACTCAAGTGATCCTTCCACCTCAGCCTCTCAAGAAGCTGGGGTTAGAGGCATGCACCACCATGCACAGCTAATTTTGTTCATTTTTTGTAGAGACAAGGTCTCACATGTTGCCCAGGTTGGTCTCGAACTTCTGACCTCAGGTAATCTGACCGCCTCTGCCTCCCAAAGTGCTGGGATTACAGACATGAGCCACCATGCCTGGCCAGTGACAGAAGTCTTGACACTGTACTACACTAAACTGCAGAATCAAAAACAATTGCCGTGAGAGGGCATCTAGTCCAACCATCCCCTGGCAGACAAGGACACCTAGACTCAAAGAGGTGGTTACGCACAATACTGCAAAGGCAGTAGGAGACAGAGACAAGATTTGATTACAGGTTTTCTGATTCAAGTACTGCATTCTTGACACCAACTACATAAGTGCACTCTCTGCCAAGCCAGGCACACCTTCCCCCAAAACCCCTGAGGTATTTGAAAATGAGCAGGGGTGGTTTTAGCTGCCACAATGACTGGAGTGCTGAGGACATTTGGTGCTCAGAGGCTGGGAATATGAATATGTGCAATTTCATTAAACAAACTAATGCTCACTTAAAAATCCAATAGTGCACAACCCTCATCAACCCCAAACTCAACACTGGCTCATTATGTTTACATGTAAAGGTACGTCAAATGACCATTTAAGAGCCCAAACCAAGCAAAAAAAAGTGGGCACCATTGATGATTAAGTCCCACCTAGCTCTGATCACTTTTTCTTAAGAGTCAATTTTAGCCCACCATTAACTTCCAATCTTTGCTGTCAAACTCGATCTGGCTCAGTGGGACACTAACTGTACATTTGCTTATGAACTTCCAGCTGGAAGATGGAATGGTGGGAATATTTGGTAAAGATCCGCAATAAGGGGAAAAGCACAAAATAGAATTCCTTCTACTCATCTTTCTGACTTCAGTCTCAGACACCAGTATCTTCCACACATTTTTTTTCCCCAAAGTTAGGTATAGTTGCATGCAATAAAACCCACTCAAGTGTACAGTTAAATGAGTTTTGGCAAATGTACAGTTAAATGAGTTTTGGCAAATGTACAGTTGTATAACCCCCACAGTAAGATATAAAACATTTCCATTAACCCAGAAAGTTCTCCCAGGCTCCTCTGCAGTCAACCCCTTATAACCACCCCAAGTGGCCACTGGTCTATGGTTTTGTCTCACCATAATACCACATAAATAGAATCAGATGGTCTTGAGTCTTTGGTCTGGCTACTTTCACTCAGTACACTGCTCTTGAGATTCATCCATGTTCTTGTGTGTATCAGTAGTTGCTTCTTTTCTTACTGCTGAATAATATTGCATTATGTGCAACCTGTAATTTTGTGTGCACTATGTGTGCATTATGTGCACTCTATAATTTTGGTTTTGTTTTTGAGATAGGGTCTCACTCTGTTGCACTGGTTCGAGTGCAGTGGTGCAATCATGGTTCACTGCAGGCTCAACCTCCTGGGCTTAAGCAATCCTCCAGCTTTAGCCTCCCCAGTAGCTGCGACCACAGGCATGTGCCACCACACCCAGCTAATTTCTAAATTTTTTGTAGAGATGGGGTCTCCTTATGTTGCCCAGGCTGGTCTCGAACTTCTGGGCTCAAGTGATCCTCCTGGCTTGGCCTCCCAAAGTGCTGGGATTACAGGAGTGAGCCACCGTGCCCAGCCAATTTTTTATGTCCTAGTTAAGAAATCTTTGCTTAATCCCAGGTCCCATATATTTTTTCCTATGTTGTCTTCTAAAAGTTTTCTAGTTTTAGGCTTCATATTTAGGTCTCTGAGTCATTTCAAATTAAATTTTTATATGGCACAAGATATGAATCAAGGTTTACTTTTTGTTGTTTTTCTTTTTGAGATGGAGTTTCGCTCTTGTCGCCCAGGCTGGAGTGCAATGGCACAATCTTGGCCCATGGCAACCTCCACCTCCTGTGTTCAAGCAATTCTCCTACCTCTCTGCCTCCTAAGTAGCTGGGACTACAGGCGTGTGCCATTACGCCCGGCTAATTTTTTAGTATTTTTAGTAGAGAAGGGGTTTCACCATTTTGGCCAGTCTAGTCTTGAACTGTTGACCTCAGGTGATCCACCTCCCAAAGTGCTAGGATTGTAGGCGTGAGCTACCGCTCCCGAACAAGGTTTGCTTTTTTACGTATGTCTGCCTGTTCCAGCATCACTGGTTGAGAATTCTTTCTCCTTTGAATTACCTTGAACCCTTTATTGAAAATCAGTTGACTATGTATTTGTTCATCTATTTCTGGACTCTATTCTGTTCCATTACCTATTTGCCTATCTGTTTGCTAGTAGGCAAACTGTCTTGATTATAGTAGCTTTCTAGTAAGTTCTAAAATCAGATAATGAGTTCTCCAACTTTGCTGTTCTTTTTCAAAATTGTTTTGCTATTCTCTACTTTTGCTTTTCCATGTACATTTTACAATCAGCTTGTCAAATTTTACAAAAAGCCTGCTGAGATTCTGATTGGGATTCTGTTGAATCTATCGATCAGTTTGGGGAGAACTGACATCTTACTAAAAATACTAAAAAGTTAGCTGTCACCCAGGGTGGAGTGTAGTGGCTCGATCACAGCTTACTACAGCCTTGGCCTCCCAGGCTCAAGTGATCCTCCCACCTCAGCCTCCCAAGTAGCTGGGACTACAGGTACAAGCCACCGTACCCAGCTAATTTTTGTATTTTTTGTAGAGACAGGGTTTTGCCGTGTTGCCCAGGCTGGTCTTGAACTCCCGGGCTCAAGTAATCCACCCACTTTGGCCTCCCAGTACCCTGGGCTTACACATATGAGCTACTGTGCTTGACCATGAAACTGTTTCAAATTCCATTTCCAATTGCTCATTGCTACTGTATACAGAAATACAATTGATTTTTATACATTAATCTTGGCTTCTATAACTTTGCTACATTAGTTGTTAGTTTTAGTAGCTTTTTTGTAGATTCCTAAGGATTTTTCTATGTATATTCATAGATCTTGTCATCCATCTTTAACTCTTAAAAATCCATATGACTAAGTCTAAATATTCATTTTATAGAGCACCCACAGACTTTCAACAATCATATAACTGTTAGGGAAGATAATGTATAAAGACATAAAAGGAGACAAAACCCAGTGCCCTAAAACACTTAAGATAGTAATGCAAGTAATGTCACAAGGTAATACATGATTGGCTTATTTATGACACAGATAATAATCTATAACAATTGAGAGGAAAGAGCAATGATTCAAACAGGGCACCTGAGGAAAAGAGGAGTCAGCATCTGAGCAGAGTCTTCAAAGGAGAACAGGAAGGATCTGGGTAGGCAAATAGGAAAGGGAAGGGCAACCCAGGTAGCTGGAACAGAAGGGTCATGCATACAAAGGTGGCAAACTAAATGACCCATTTGGTAGCAGCAAGCAGGCCTGTATGAGAGAGCCACGTGGGACTGCAGTGGAGATGCGGCCGGGAAGGTGTGCTGAGGGGAGGCTGGAAGGCCCCAAAAGCAACCATGGCCTTCCCCCCATGAAGGTGTCTGAGAAGACAGTGGTATGATTACAAGGCCTCTGAGGACCACATATCTGGTAGTGCTGGGCAGGACAGACTGGATCAAGCAGGTGGCTGGAGGCAGGGAGCTCAGAGGGAAACGGGAAAAATTAAGGGTCTATGGTGACTGATAGTGAGAATGGCAAGGGATAACCAGGAATGGCCACACGAGGGACTGTGACCAAATGAACAGTTTTTATATGGAACTAAAAAGTTGACATTCTGACCTTTGCAGAATTTTTTTTTTTTTTTTTTTTTTTATACAGATTTTCACTCTTGTCACCTAGGCTGGAGTGCAATGGCCTAGGTGGTTCACTGCTACCTCAGCCTCCCAGGTTCAAGCGATTCTCCTGCCTCAGCCTCCCAAGTAGCTGGGATTACATGCAGATGCCACTGTGCCCAGCTAATTTTTTTTGTATTTTTAGTAAAGATGGGGTTTCACCATGCCGGTCATGGTGCTCTCAAAGTCCTGATCTCAGGTGATCCACCCGCCTTGGCCTCCCAAAGTGCTGGGATTACAGGTATAAGCCACCACGCCCGGCCAGAAAATATTACATAAAGAAGGAAGATTCTAGATGAAACATGGAATTTTTGGTATCAGCCTTTGTGGAGGAGAAAGGGGAAAAAAAACCCAGATGAGAGTGCTTGCTTCAGCAGCACACATACTCAAATCGGAACCATACAGTGGTTAGCATGTTCCCTGCACAAGAATGACACGGAAATTTGTAAAGTGATCTGTATTTTTACAAAGGATAAATGCTTGCGGCAATGGATACCCAATTTTCCAAGTTGTGATTATTATGTATTGCATGCCTATACCAAAATAGGCACACCTATTATGTACCCACAGAACAACGATGACGACAATAACATGAAAGGCTAAATTCTCAGGCTCATCAGGCAGAATAAAGAATAAACCTCTGAAGCTGGGTGTGGTGGCTCACACCTGTAGTCCTAGCACTTTGGGAGGCCAAGGCGGGGAGTTCGAGACCAGTCTGGGTAACATGGTAAAACCTCGTCCCTACAAAAAATACAAAAATTCACCGGGTGTGGGAGTGCATGCCTGTAGTTCCAGCTAATTGGGAAGCTGAGATGGAAGGATGGTTTGAGCCTAGGAGGTAGATGTTGCAGTGAACTGAGATCACACCACCACACAGCAGCCTGGGCGACAGAGCTTTTTTTTTTTGTCTCAAAAAAGGAAGAAAGAAAGAAAAAAGAAAGAATAAACCTCTGATGTAGATTGTGAGCCAGATATTTCACTTATATATTCATTCAAGAAGTATTTAGTGGACAGCTCCTAGGAGTCAGGCACTGTTTTAAGAGCTGTGGATACACCAGGGAGCACGAAACCCCAAATCCCTCTCTAACCTTGCAGATAACACTGTGAAGTTCAACTGGAAGAGAAAATGCCTTTCAAGTCATCAGAGATGTCCTCCCAAGGTTCAAATATCCAATCTTGTGAGCATTTGCCACTTAGGATCCTCTTAGCCTAACAAGGCTTTCTACCACCCAGCCCTAACTTACCTTACTTTCCACCTTCATTTATCTAGTCACTGTTTCCCATCCCTTTCCTTACACTTCCCCTCTTTACCTGTAAAATCCTCATACCTCCTTTCCACTGACCCAAATCCTGCCCAATGTTAGTACAGCACTTAATCGGGCTTCTAGGGCTCCCTACTTACCACCTGCTAGCTGTAAGACTTTGGACATGTTACTTAACTCCGCTAATCTTGTTTCACAAACTGTAAAGTGAGCATGTTCACAGTACCTACCTCGAGTTGTACGTAACAGCTCTAGGTAGAACTGTCTTACTCAATATATGAGCTTTGAATATTATGACATCTCACCACCTTCATAAGGCATTTACAGTCTTCCTGGTCCAGTGCTATTTCTTTCAGTGCTTATCTCTACCATCTGTTTGGTGACGAATCCCATAGTGCCTCATGAAAGCACTGACATTACTGTCTTACGCTATTTCACTTAGTAAATGCCTTAAATGTAGGCCTGTGTCTCACTTCTGCTTGTACTGCCTACAGCAGTGGTTTTCCAACTTAGCTATCAGACTTGCCTGAAGAGGTTTACATTCCTAGGCCTTCAACTCCAGCCTAAGATTCCGATTCAGTAAGTGTCAAGTGAGGCCCAGGACTCTCTATTCTTAGGAATTCATCACCCCTGGTGATATGATTTCAGCTAAGTTTGACAATCTCCACACAACAGTACCTAACCTAGGAGAGAAGACAGGAAATAGCTGAGATTCAATCTTTCGTTGACCTTCTCAATGCTTTCAGAAGAGGTAATGACTTAAATTTTTAATTTGATTCAAGAAAAAAGCCATCCTCATTGTTCAGAAAAGGTTCATGAAATTCAAGTTCTGATGTAATTTTTAAAAATGATTTTCCCCAATTAGGAAATTAAAACTTTTTCATTATAATACTGCCCCCACACACACAAAAAATTAAAATTAAAATCCCACCACATAAAGATAACCATTCATTTTCTTTTTCCCCTGGCTCTTTATAGTTTTTTTTTTTTTTTTT
>NW_012105698.1:328232-329528 GCF_000951045.1 Mandrillus leucophaeus | reverse complement strand
CTCGGCCTCTCAAAGTGCTGGCATTACAGGCGTGAGCCACTGCACCTGGCCTGTAGCTGGGATTACAGGCGTGAGCCATCACGCCCAGCCTGTATGTTTAACATGTAAAATATTTCCTTTTGTTTCAATATTTTTGCCTCGAATTTTATCTGATGTTAATGTTATCATGTCTGACTTCTTCTCTATAAAAAGAACTGCTTCTTGTTACTATATGCCTAGTGCTTCTTCATTCATTCCTTTCTGTTTATTCCTTTCTGAAGTTCTACTGAGTAAGATTTAATTTTTATTAATGTTAACTTTTTTATTACTAACTTTTTTACTAGGTAATACATACACAAGGCCCAAATTTTGAAAGGCACAAAAGCAATTATAGTACAAATTAGGGCCCCTACATCCCAGTTCCTTTCCCTGGAGAAATCAATGTTATCAATTTCTTGTGTATCCCTTCCATACACAACCATATGAGTGTACATACGTATATGCATATGCCTTTTTTAAAACACATGTGTTAGTTTACTTTTCTATATATTTTTTCCACTGAATATTTATTTTAAAATGTTCCATATCAGCACATGAAAACCTAGCTCATTCTTTTAACAGCTGCACGGAGGTAGCATAATTTATTCAACAATTTCCCTAATAATATTTTCATATTTTTCTCTTACAAATAATGCCAAAATGAACATCCTTGCACTTTAGTCATTTCAACCACGTGAGTATAGCTGTAGGATGAATTACCACTAGCGGAACTACCAGGTGGAAAATAATGCCAATTTAAATTTTGATAGCAACTGCACAGGAAAGCTACACATATGTATATACACACACACAGTAGATTACTAAGGTTTTTTATTTTTCCTAATCTAACTGAAACTCCATTTTTTTTTTTTCCTTACGAGGTTCAGTTCTTCATATGTTCAAGAATCATTTACATATCCTTTCTGGAAACTGTTCATATCTGTTTCCTTTTTTCTACTGGGTGACTGGTCTTCTGGTGATTTGCAGATCTTTATATGCAAATCTTTATATTAAAGGATTTGTTCTTTGTCTGGAATGTTACATCTATTTTTTCAGTTTGTCACTTATCTTTTGACTTTGCTGGGTTGGTTTTGTTACAGAGATTTTATTTGTATATAGTTTACTTCTACTTTTATGGGTTTCTCACACCAAGATTCTCCCATGTTTTACAGTTGAATGTTTACATTTTCTCATTTATCTGGAATTCTGGTACAAGGCTTTTTTTGTTTGTTTGTTTGGTTTAGATGGAATCCCACTCGTTGCCCAGGCTGAAGTGCA
>NW_012105698.1:315517-327972 GCF_000951045.1 Mandrillus leucophaeus | reverse complement strand
TGTGTGTGTGTGTGTATATATATATTTGTGTATATATATATATGGAGTCTCGTACTGTCACCCAGGCTGGAGCGCAGTGGTGTGGCGCGATCTCGGTTCACTGCAAGCTCCGCCTCCTGGGTTCAAGCGATTCTCCTGCCTCAGCCTCCTGAGTAGCTGGGATTACAGGCACCTACCACCATGCCTGGCTAATTTTTTGTATTTTTAGTAGAGATGGGGCTTCACTATGTTGGCCAGGCTGGTCTCGAACTCCTGACCTTGTGATCCGCCTGCCTCAGCCTCCCAAAGTGCTGGAATTACAGGCGTGACCACTGCGCCCGGCCTTAGAAATATTTTTTCTTCATTTCATATCACTTTTAGCACAGACTACATTTCTTTTTGTATTCTGAGTTCATTTCTGGACTCTGTTTATGCATCAGTTCTTACAGTATCAAATGATCTTTTTATTATATCTTTGCATTATGTTTTAATATCTGGTGGGCGGTTCCCCATCTCCATCACTAGTCCACCTTTTCAGAAGTTTTCTGACGATGTGTGCATGTTTGTAACGTTTGTCTGTAGTTTGCCTGGTTCAAAAATCAGTTTGCCTGGTTCTAAAAAACCATTATTAAAAATCTGGAGTATTTTTGGCCAGGTATGGTCACCTATGCCTGTAACCCCAGCACTCTGGGTGGGGCAGGCAGGACGACTGTTCGAGGCCAGGAGCTCAAGACCAGTCTGAGCAACACAGTGAGATACCTATTGATTAAGCCCAGGAGTTTGAGGTTGCAGTGAGCTATACTCATACCACTGCACTCTAGCCTGGGCAACAGAGCGAGACACTGTCTCCAGAAAAAACAACTATGGCGTTTTAAACAGGGACCACCTTAAGTTTAGGGACACTGACATCTTTAGGACACCAAGCTTTACTATACAAGAAAAGAGAATACCTTCCCATTTTTCAAGTATTGTTTTGTGTTCCCCAGCATTATTATTTCCATATAAACCTCACATATGCCTAAGTATATCCCCAAGTATTTATAGCAGCACAATCTACAGTACTTGTACATTCCTAGACATTGCTTCATGGCCTTCTGTCATCAAATGTAGGTAGCCTAATTTCTTTTCCCCTCTTAAAGAAGACTTGATCATTTTGCCTGAATGTCCAAATAATTCCTTCTTCATCAATAAAACACAGAAATGTTCCTAGGGATGCCAGGCTCTGTGCCACGCCTGCAGTCCCAGCCCTTTGGGAGGCTGAGGTCAGTGGATCGCTTGAGCCCACAGTTTGAGACCTGCGTGGACAACATGGCAAAACCCTGCCTCTACAAGAAATACAAAAATTAGCTGGGCGTGGTGGTGTGCACCTGTAGTCCCAGCTACTCGGGAGGCAGAGGCGAGACAATCCATTAAGCCTAGGAGGTCAAGAGTGCAGTGAGCTGGGATCATGCCTCTGCACCCAGCCTGGGCAACAGAGTGAGGCACTGTCTCAAAACAAAACAAAACACATGAAAAATAAGATAAATTTTTTAAAAAAGAAATTTTCCTAGGAAATATTTCAGTGTCAACTGTTTGGCGCCACTTTTTCTTGAGATAGAATTTAAACTTATCACTTCAAATCTTTATTTCTACGTTCTTTAACCATATATTTGAGTTTGTTTCATTTCTTTGGTCCTCGTCTTCAGGGACACCAATTATACTTAAGTCAGATCTCTTTTACTTTCTGCATCTATTATGTTCTAATTATTTTCTCTGATTTCATTTTTTAATCTGTCCTCCCTATTCTTTACTGTTTTCAGCACTGTGTGTTCATCTTTATTCTGTTTCTTTCCTTCTTTTTTTTTTGAGACAGTCTCACTTCATCGCCCAAGCTGGAGTGCAGTGGCATGATCTCGGCTCACTGCAACCTCCTCTTTCCGGGTTCAAGCGAGTCTCCTGCCTCAGTGTCCCAAGTAGCTTGGATTACAGGAGTGAACCACTGTGCCCAGCCTTTATTCTGCTTCAAATGTGGCTTTTAATTCTGTGATAATTTTAGTTTTCTCTTCCACTACTTTCCTGTGTGCTCTGCCAGCCAGCGGATGTTACATTTTCTCTTCGCCATGCCTTATTTTACCCAATCCTCTATATCTCTGCTTGAAGTTCTGTATTAAGTTCTTTGAACTCACAGTGGTAAGACTGGCCATTATTTTTCAACTAAGCTAAAAACATCTTTTTTAGTATGGGTACTTTACCTGCCACTTATTTTCCATTTTGCCCCCATCCTTTCTTATAGTATTTTTCTGTAGCTACTGTGCTGATTCCATTTATTTTGTTTCTTTTTTTTTTGGTTTTGAAATGGGGGTCTCACTCTGTTACCTCAGCTAGAGTGCAGTGGCAAGACCTTGGCTCACTGCAGCCTTGACCGCCTTGGCTCAAGTGATCCTTCCATCTCAGCCTCCTGAGTAGCTGGGACTACAGGTGCACACCACCACACCTGGTTAATTTGTTTTTTCTTTTGAGATAGAGTTACGCTCTGTCACCCAGGCTGGTGCAGTGGTGCAATCTCAGCTCACCACAACCTCCGCCTCCGAGGTTCAAGTGATTCTCCTGCCTCAGCCTTCCAAGTAGCTGGGATTACAGATGCACATCACAAAACCTGGCTAATTTTTGTATTTTTAGTAGAGACGGGGTTTCACCACGTTGGTCAGGATGGTCTCAAACTCCTGACCTCATGATCCGCCAGCCTCAGCCTCCCAAAGTGCTGGGACTACAGGCATGAGTCACTGCGCCCAGCCCTAATTTATTTTTTCTTTTTGAAACAGAGTCTTGCTCTGTCACCCAGGCTGGAGTGCAGTGGCACAATCTTCACTCACTGCAACCTCCACCTCCCAGGTTCAAACTATTCTCCTGCCTCAGCCTCCCGAGTAGCTGGGATTACAGGTGCCCACCACCAAGCCCAGCTAATTTTTGTATTTTTAGTAGAGACACAGTTTCACAATGTTGGCCAGGCTGGTCTTGAACTCCTGACCTCAAGTGATCTGCCTGCCTTGGCCTCCTAAAGTGCTGGGATTACAGGCATGAGCCACTGCACCTGGCCAATTTTTGTGTATTTTTGTAGAGACAGAGTCTTGCTATGTTGTCCAGCCTGGTCTCAAACTCCTGGCCTCAAGTGATCCTCCCACCTTGGCTTAATGAGGGAAATTCTTCCTAGATGATCTGAAGGAGGGCTATGTTCCAAGTTAGTAGAAACACAGGAAGCCTTTGCATCTCCTCAGCCAGTGAAGTCAGGTGCCACCAAGCTGCTCACAATTCAATGTCTCCTCCAATAGCCCTCATCTAACACTTCTAGAGAATATGACACATCTATATGTCTCCTTTTAGAGCTTAGCCCTCCTCTTACCCAACATCTATGGGGCTTGGGGAAGCTCCTGATGCCAGCCTGTGTACCCTCTTCTGTCTCAAACAAAGGAGTGACTCTGCCCATCAAAATCCTATTTTGGAGAATTGCATTCTTCTGAGTTTGGAATCTGCAGCCACAGGTATTTCTCAACATCTTCCTGTTTGCTCTTCATTATACTGCTGTCCTTCCTTATATATTACAGGCAGATAAGAAGAATTGTATCTGACTCTCATCATCCTACTGTTGACATTTAGGTCTTTTTCTCTTTACTTTTTTCTCCACAGTCTTCCCTGACCCTTGCTAAACCTCTTCTATCTCCTACCTCCACTGCCCTTCTGCACCATTGTTTTGCAACCCTTTACTCCAATATGATACAAATCCTCCTGAAAAGGCTGTGAAGCAGGATCATTTTTACTCATTTTTGAACTGTGAATATTATTATGCATGATGTCTCCTAGTAAGCAAATATAAAATACTCCTCGAAGGCATGACCACATCTTCACTTTTACTACTGTCATAAATAACAACATAAATTACACATTATTTATACCATATATATACACCATATATATTTATACCATATATATACCATATATATATTTATACTATATATATATATATTTGAAAGTCCCATGTCTACCTTATTAGTATAAGTTCCTTGAGGGAATAAACTGTGTATTCCACTTTATTTTATTTACTTATTTTTTTTGAGACGGAGTTTCACTCTTGTTGCCCAGGCTGGAGTGCAATGGCACGATCTCGGCTCATGGCAACCTCCACCTCCCGGGTTCAAACGATTCTCCTCCCTCAGCCTCCCAAGTAGCTAGGATTACAGGCATGTGCCACCATGCCCGCCTAATTTTGTATTTTTAGTAGAGACAGGGTTTCTCCATGTTGGTCAGGCTGGTCTTGAACTCCCGACCTCAGGTGATCCGCCCACCTCCACCTCCCAAAGGGTAGGGATTACAGGCATGAGCCACTGCGCCCGGCCGTATTCCACTTTAATACACACAGTGCTAGTGCAGAAGATGAAGGTGAATGTGTGTATGTGAAGGTAATTTTAAAAATAAGCTCCCAAGTTATCCAAATCAACATAACACTCCAGCCACTGCAACATTTTCCCACAATTGTTAGTAAAACAAAAATCGGCTAACACAATATTCTGAGAATATACACTAGCTTTTCTTGGTCTTTTCTATTTGCTTTCTCTTCAAGCCTCTTCCTGACTGATTACCAAGGACCAGTGCCTGCAGGTACCCAAGGTCCTGCCTTATTAAACTTTAAGATGAATTCTGGCACAGCACACCTTTGGCTTGTGGCTCAGAGGCTGACTAGACAGCTTTGGCAGCAAGACCTTAGGCAAGCCAGGCTACCTACAGAGCATAGATTCACTCCTTGTTCAAGTGACAGCATCTCCAGGAAGCCTATGTGAACAAGATTAGGACAAAAAGCAATAAAGTGGCACTTTTTAAAAAGCATTATCACTTTTATCCAGTGGTCTCAATAGGGAATGAGTCCTCTCACTGTCTAGAAAAAGGAGGAAGTTAAAACCAGAAGTTTTATGTTTTAAATTCCCCTGCTGACAGTCTTGACAGGGACTCGTGGAACACTGCAACATTCTAAATATCTATCAAAAGTACTGATGTGTACCAAAACACATTGTGTTGACTCCTGCCAATCTCGCACCTACTAACAAAGCCACAGATGGTTCCCCAGTATCATCATTGTGCCTAAAACACTATGAGTATTGTGTTCAGTACACACTGGCTGAATTAATGAGCAAATGAATGACAATCCTGAAGTGCTACCGGAAACACCAAGGTGAAAAATTAAATACCAGAGTCAACTTAATTATGCACCAAACATACAAAGTAATTGTATTAAAAACCTCAGAGGAATCCACACAGGCTGAAGGTGAGCATCCATCCCAGTGTTTCAAGTACAAGGTGGTCATGCCACCCAGACTCACTACCAGGATTCTCCAAAAAGCATCAGATATACCTACAGTCTGTCCTCAGAACCTCAAAAATACTCTCTGGATGCTAAATCTTAGAGCACAAGCAGTTAGTTAAATATTGGGGCAAACTAAATCCCAATCACGCTGCCATCTTTACTCAAAACCAACCCTGAAACATGCACTTAAGTGAAACAGAAGCCCAGGAACTGCTACCCAGCTTTTCCCAATAAAAGAGGGGCAATAACACCTGGGCCTGAAGACCAAAGATATTGTCAGAACACAGGAGAAATGCCAAATTCTTATATCTGACTTACTGTAGGTAAGCCAGGTAGAACAAGAGAAAATGAATTTAAGCTATAAAATTACACTACTTGGAGTCTGACTACAAGAAGCTGCCAGACTACAAAATGAGTTGGGTTGAAAGAGATCAGGGAATTTTTCCCCCAGAGTCTTTAAAAGGCAGAGAATGAAATAATGACCTTTTCAGCTACCTTTCTGACCTCTTATTCCTGAATCCTCTCTGGAAAATACAAAAGTTAAATTTACTAAACAGTCATATAATTCTCTTTGGTTATATTTCAATTACAGGTAATGATAATGATTAAATAACAGCTAACATCTCTATAGGGCTTACTCCATGCCAGGTGGAGTTCCTAAGCCCATTACATATATTAACTCATTTAATCTCTGAACAAGGTAGATGTTATTATTTATTGCCCTAATTTTACAGATGAGGAAACTGAGACACAGAGAATAACTTGCCCAAGGCAATACAAAACTGGGAAGTGGCAGGACTTAGATAACCCAGGCTAATCACAGAGCTTTTTTCATCGGTGAAGTTGGATGGAAGGGTAGAGCCAATGTTTAGGGGCATGCAGGCACAAAAAGATCAGATTCCTGCCTCTGGCCAGCAAATGCCAAGGTAGCTCCAGGGCCATGTTCTGAGAGTGCCATCTGATCCCTTAACCACTAGTGTGTCTGTCACCTATCTCCAAGTCTGTTAACTTCAAGGGTGAAGCCCAGGAATGTGCAGCTCCCTTGGGATTCTCACACACTAAAATTTAGAGAACCTGTTGCTCCAACACCAATCCTGCTTTATTCCTCAAGAGACCACAACAAAAGAAGGTAGAAACATAATAACCAATAACGATGCTGTTTTTTGAGCATCGTTATTTGAGGGTCTGGCTCTGTCGCCCAGGCTGGAGTGCAGTGGCATGCTCTTGGCTCACTGTAACCTCTGCCTCCTGGGCTCAAACTTTCCTCCTACCTCACCTTCCCAAGTAGCTGGGACTACAGGCAGATGCCACCATACCTGGCTAATTTTTTAATGTTTTTGTATAGTCAGGGTTTCTCCATGTTGCCCAGGTTGGTATCAAACTCCTGGACTGAAGTGATTCTCCCATCTCAGCCTCCCAAAGTGCTAGGATTACAGGTGTGAGGCACCACGCCCAGCCCTATAATGGGGCTTTTTATTCCAGGTGTATTTGATAGAATCTGTTTCTTTACTCTGCAATAATTCCCAAATTTAGTCACACGAAGGAACACCTGGAAATCAATTTCTTAAACTGTTGATAGACTTAATTCTATGGATCAACTAGGAACAATTTTACGTTAGGAAAACATGAGTATGTTAATACCAAATTTTAAAAATTATAACCATGTTTTCTTAGTGAATGTCTCCACACTAAAAAGATGACCACTTCTAGCCTTTTTCATCAATGTTAATTTGCTGTGTCCATTTACTTTTTCCTCTGCTGGTGATCACTATCCATGGCAAGCAGGAACCAATGGTCTAAAAATTCCAACCAATAATTCTAAAGTTCCTCCAAATTATGAAGTCGACCATGTCTTTGGCAGGGCTTCTCACAAACTTAGCCTCAGAATCACTGCTTTAAGGCAGGATTTGCTGCTCACCAACCACTAGACATAATCCTGTCTCGCAGGGTTTCTTAACTTGAGGTCTGTGAACTTGAATTGGAAAATCACGCCCATATTTCCATTCACCTCTAGCTAAATATGTTTTATTTCCTTCAATTACAAATGGGGCAGGTGCTCACAGTGGCATAAGTATCTGTGACTTCGCCAGCAAGAGAAATATTTTTTCCCACCACGGTGCAGTTAAGCATCTTGAAGTGCTGTTTACCCTTGTCACCACTTCAAAATTACATTAATAATTACACTGGATGGTGTAAATCAATACGTTAATTTATTAAAAGTACATATGACATCACCACTTCTAAAAACATGTTTATATCTGTAGTGCAACGTAAGTGGTTTCTTTTGTAATTCTACGTGTTCTATGCATTTGAAAACATAACTATGAGAAGGGATCTATTGGTATCAGATGATCATAGCACACAGAATTTAAGAACCCTGACCTACTGACAGGTGGAGGCACAAAAATGATTTTAAGACAGCACATTGCCTACATCATGTGAGTTAAGATATAGCTAACTGCTTACGCTGTTGATAGTGGGGTTATTAGTTTGCATTTCACTGCTAAGCCATGCTACCTGTGTGCCTGGAACAAAGAGGAAGCTCCAGAGAGTTGCTAAAAGAAAGGACAAACTGGGGTAGAGTTCCTGCAACAGTAGTTTGACTACTCCATTGATTCTACCAGCAGTCTAACTGTGGCTCAGTTTCTCCTCTCTGGAGAATAGGAGTAACTATTGTTTACCCCGTGACACTGGAAAAACATACAGGAAAAAAACATTAATTTGTGTGAAAAATTAAGCTTAAGCTCTTTGAAAGACATACTTTTTTATTTTCCACGTGTATCCTTAAACAATAGTTCTAGTGGTCTTAATTTTACTAACACAGTGTCCACATCAGAATCTTGAATCCCATTCCCAGTTCAGCTGTCCACAATGGGCCATAAGGAAGAAAGAAGCATCAGAGGAAAGGAAATACAGCTCTATTTCGCCCGGGAAATGGGTGAACTTAAAGATCAGTGCATACTGCTTGGATTTGTTTGTAAATATGTTCACGTATGTGTAATGTCTGGACAATGAAAATCCATCGCTTTCATCAGCTTCTCAAAGAGGACTCCAAAGAAGACCTACTCTAGAGAAACATGCTCCTGAAAAACTGTAAACAAACTGTAAAATATTCAAATTTCTTTTTTACAAGACCCTCACATGTAAACCAGAACCCCTTCCCTACAGCAAACTGTGGGTCACAGATAATAAAACAGGCCTGTGCAACACCTCACAGCCAGTCAATAACCAGACAGGACCCACTCCTAGACCACCTGGCTTTTTCCCCCCTGCATGAGCCTTGTCACTGAACAGTTTTCTTCTTCTTCTTCTTTTTTTTTTTTTTTTGTATTTTAGTAGACAGCGTTTCACCTTGTTACCCAGCCTGGTCGCAAACTCCTGAGCTGAGGTAATCTGCCTGCCTCGGCCTCCCAAAGTGCTGGGATTACAGGCGTGAACCACTGCGCCCAGCCAGTTTTACTCTTCTTAAATCTGATGTTCATGGCATAAGGCAGTAGTGGCTTTAAATATCACTAGCCACAGCTTTCAGTTGCTCTGATCGCTATCATTCAACTTTAACTGAGTAAAAGGAAGAAAGCAAAGAAAATTCTTCCAACTGACTTATTCAACTTTCAAAGATGAGTTTATGTTGCAATGCCAGTTTAAAAGCTCCCCTACGACACCGTGCTTCTATAAAGGATTCTCAAATTGATGAATGTCCAGCAAGATCTACTACTAAAGGTCACACAACTGTACTAGCATGAAACAAGCCAAAAGATAAGGCCCTGTCATCCTGTGTTCAGGAAACAACGGCGGGATCATGCCACAGGCCAAGATTTCCAAAGAGATTGCTTTAGAGAGAATGGTTATCAGGAAGCAAGAGCAACAGTAATTCTGGCAGAAGGGCTAGGATCCATGAGTATCCGGGGTGTGGGAGTAGGGGGCGGGGAAGCTTGTACAACAGATCGTCTTAATAGAAATCTAGTGTGGCCAAGAGTGCACGACCGCGAATAGAAGCGTCTGCATTTTCCTTCACAACTACCACTCCCTCTTCCCTTCCCCGCCCACCAACGAAAAAAATGCGGCAGGAGTGGAGAGCACGGGAGGAATAAATGGAGTATCTTTGGGGCGTAAACCCGGTTTTAAGACCTGTTTCCACCACGAAATAGCTGCCTGACCCAGGCAAGTCACAAAACCGTGACTCAGTTTCCCCACTACACTGCCGACTACACAAGAATGCTGCCGGGATTAAATGAGACAGACAACGAGTACGAAACCTTCAGCACAGGGCCAGACATTGGAACCGCTCCATGGCCCTAAGGCGAGTCCGCAGGAGGGTTCTGGGGCCTGGCCTCCGGCCCGGAAAGGGCGCTCCCGGGGCCCGCTCCCCGCCAGCTGGGTTCCGAGGCCCTGCCCGGCCCACCTTGTTGTTGTACTCCTCCACGAAGCTGCCCAGCGCCAAGCGAAAGCGCTTATCGGGCCGCACACTCCAGTTCATCGCGTAGACCGTCCAGGGCGCTTCATACTTGTAGATCTCCTTCCGTTTGCCGTGCAGGGACATGGTGGCGGCGGGGCCGCAGTACGGGCCGGGTCAACAGTGGGCTGCGGCGGGCGGGGTGCGAGTCGGGCGGGGAGCCGGGCCTGAGATCTATGGGTCCGAAGGGAGGAGGGGCGGGGGCGGGCAGGAACGGCCTACCCCGAAGCGGGGATGCGGCGACAAACAACGACGACGACCGAGCCCGACCCCTACTTTCAAATCAGCTTGGGCACCGACGACAACCACCTTCCGTTTCGGGACGCCGCCCCGCCCTCTCGGAACGGAAGCCACGGGACCCCTGCAGCGCCACCGGCCGTTGGTTGCCTGACACGTCCTTTCGAAAGGATTCTTTCTTCTCATTGGTTATTGCGGCCGTAGCGTGTGAAATCTCCTCGTTATTGGGTTAAATGTTTGTCATTGCAACTACTCGCCCCGCCCAACTCTCGGAGGCAGGCGCTTTGGCAGTCCCAAAGATCATTGGCTGACCAAGATGTCAGTCAGGCAGATAACGGCGCAGTGCGGGTGGTGGGGGCGTGGGTGGCCGGGAGGCGAGCGTGCTGGAGTAGCGGGCCTCCAAGTTCTAGGCCAAGTCTCTGAGGGTGAAACTGTCTGTGACCTGCGCTGACTTCTCCTCTGCTGCTGCTGTTCTGAGCGGCCTTTCCATGCTGTCGAGTAAAAGCACAATTCTGCTTTAGCGGAAGACCTACTAACTTTCGCGGGACCGAGCCCCGCGGCCTGGCAGCCTGGCCTGTGCGCAACGGGTACCACCTTCCTGCCCCTTCTCTTCCCAAGGCCCCGTTAACCCGAAAGCTGCTGTCTTCGGGCCTCAGGGCCAGGCTTCAGGGGCGCAGATGCGCTCACGGCCAGGCCAGCTTGAGTCAGGTCCTCCCGCGCTTTCCTGCAGGATCTAGAAATGTCCCCGAATTCTGGGGTAGGCACCGACCTGACCAGCTTGGCTCTGTTTTTGTCGGTTCCCATCCTGTACCTTACCCGCCGTGCATCCCAACGCAAATGCTAATCCAGCCCCAAAAGTATCTGTGCCTGTGAGTTTGAAAGGGAGAAGGGCCAGAGACCAAGTGACACCTTTATATAAATGGTTTCCAATTCTTAGCTTTCATCAAAATTGAAGGAGGTTTGTATTGAATTGTTGGATTATAACATTAAAGTTTTTTTTTTTTTTTTAAAGACAGGGTCTTGCCCTGTCACCCAGGCTGGAGTGCACTGGTGTGATAAGGGCTCACTGTAGCCTCGACTGCCTAGGCTCAAACGATTCCACTTTAGCCTGCAGAGCAGCTGGAACAACAGACGTTTGCCACCACACCTAGCTATTTTAAAATTATTTGTAGAGATGAGATCTCTCCAAGTTGCCCAGGCTGATCTCAAACTTAGGCTCAAGCGACCCTCCCACATCAGCATCCAGAAGTTCCGGGATTACAGGCTTGAGCCACCATTCTGGGCACTAAATATAATTTTTAGTGAAAATGATTTTTCCATCTCCCAGGTTTAAGTGATTCTCTTGCCTCAGCCTCCCGAGTAGCTGGGATTACAGGGGTGTACCACCACGGCCAGCTAATTTTTGTATTTTTAGTAGAGAAGGGTTTCACCATGTTGACCATGCTGGTGTCGAACTCCTGACCTCAAATGATCTGCCAGGCTTGGCCTCCCAAAGTGTTGGGATTATAGGCGTGAGCCACCACATCTGACCAAGAAATCCCCCTTATTTTTTTATTTTATTTTATTTTTGAGACAGGGTCTCGCTGTGTTGCCCAGGCTGTAGTGCAGTGGCACTATCTTGGCTCACTGCAACCTCCGCCTTCAGGGTTCAAGTGATTCTCCTGCTTCAGCTTCCTGAGTAGCTGGGATCACAGGTACCCGCCACCATGCCCAGCTAAAGGAAATCCCCTGTAAAGAGGAAAGTTTAAAAAAAATTTTAAAAAGGAAAGAAAAAGAAGTACAAAATTTGTGGTACCTTGTCTTATTCTAATAAAAAATAATGATATTTAGCCACAGATAATAGGAACTAATGGGGGGAGGAAATTTTTTCTTTTATGACCTACATTTCCAATAAAATTTCAGTTTTTATTAGAAAATTGAATATAAATGTTGTTTTGAACTGTACTACTAATAGATGTAACCCTTAAAGCCTTATTAAAGTTACAAAAAATTAATTTTAAAATGTCAATTAATTGATACATATTTGTTTTGAGGCAGGGTCTTGCTCTGTTACCCAGGTGGTAGTGCAGTGGGGCAGACACTGCTTATTGCAGCCTTGACCTCCCGGGCTCAAGCAATCCTCCTACCTCCTTTTATTTTTTGTAGAGACAAGGTCTTGCTGTATTGCCCAGGCTGGGTTCAACCGGTCCTCCCACCTCAGCCTCCCAAAGTGCTGGGATTATAGGCGTGAGCCACCCCGTGACCAACCTTTTTTTTTTTTTTTTTTTTTTTTTAAAGAGACTGAGTCTCACTCTGTTGCCCAGGCTGGAGTGCAGGGGCGCAGTCTCGGCTCACTGCAACCTCCACCTCCCGGGTCCACGCGGGCCTCCAAGTTCTAGGCCAAGTCTCTGAGGGTGAAACTGTCTGTGACCTGCGCTGACTTCTCCTCTGCTGCTGCTGTTCTGAGCGGCCTTT
>NW_012105698.1:304835-315467 GCF_000951045.1 Mandrillus leucophaeus | reverse complement strand
AGACTGAGTCTTGCTCTGTTACCCAGGTTGGAGTACAGTTGCATGAACATGGCTTACTGCAGTCTTGACCTCTTAGGTTCAAGTGACTCTCCCACCCAAGCCTCCCAGCAAGCCCTATAGTACCTGGGACTACTGGTGCGCATCACAATGCTTGGCTAATTAAAAAAATTTTTTTGTAGAGACTGGGTTGAGCTATGCTGCCCAGGCTGGTCTTGAATTCCTGGCCTCAAGCAATCCTCCAAAAGTGTTGGGATTATAGGCATGAGTGAACCACTGCACCCGGCCTGTATACATATTTGTGTTGCAAACATATGATAGGGTGATCAATAGTAGGCTTTGAAGCATACCAATAAATTACATGTAGGATAAAACTATGGGAAGAATAGTGGGAATTATGAGAAAAGAAAAAAGAACAATGTTAAAGAAGGGTTTCTTGTGTTTTTAAATGGATGGTGGTGCCTCTCAAATCACTGCTATTTGGGTAGGAATGGGTCAATACAAATGAAGGATGGAATTGTTTTATAAAGTGTCAATATTTACAAGACACTTGAGATTACATCCTTTGCATTTATTTAAATATATCATTGTATTTTATAATATTTCAGATGTCAACTGAAAAATGCATGAGGGGGATATACATATTTGAAATTCTTTTACAGAACACTGGAACAAAGGATTGAAAAGCAATAACCAGGTAGTTCTTGGACAATGGTTAATTTGTCCTTTTCAGCAGTGGTTAATTGCACATGCTCTCAAAGCTAGACCATCTGGGTTGAAATTATGTCCTCCTTTTCCTATTGTGTTAGGCACGGGGATGATTTTTTTTAATTTTCATTTTGAGACAGGGTCTTATTCCATTGCCCAGGCTGTGAGTGCAGTGATGCAATTATGGCTTACTGTAACCTTGGACTCCTGGCCTCAAGCAGTCCTCCCGCCTCATCCTCATCCCAAAGCCCTGGGATTACAGGCATGAGCCACTATGCCTGGCCTCTTTTTTTATTATTATTTTTTAAGCTGAGGTATAATTTACACATAGAAACACACTCTTTGGCAACCTGAACACACTCCTGTAACCAGCACCTAGATCAGGAAACAGAACAGTACCTGAATTCAGAATTCCCCCTCATGCTTGGGTGTCTTAGTCTCTCTGCTACTGATCCCACATCTCTAAAATGGGGATAATAATATCAACCCCTTGGGGTTGTTCTGAGGATTAGATGAACAAGTATCTGCAGAGCTGTCAGCACAGTGCCTGGTACAGGGCGAGTGCTACCGAAGTATTGGCTGTTGTCATGATCCCCTAGGGCCACCAAGCCAGCACCTCCGCTTCCCTTCACCTCGGCCTAACAGCCCCAGGTTCCAGGAGCTTCTGGACCCAGCAGAACCACCTTCAGGTCCCCAACACACTAGATATGGTGGAGGGTAAGTCTCCAGCTCCTTACAAGAAGGGTTTGGAGAAAGCCACAGCACAGTCAAAGACCTGATGACCTTCAGATAAGTGACACACCCAGCCCAACATGAAATGTGCACTTTATTAGCTGTGTAACACTCCACTGTCCTCAAGAGACCCAACGTCACAGAACCATCAGAAGCAGAGGGCTGGAGGTCTGTCCTGACATGTCTACCACAGAAGACACCTCCATCTCCAGCCAGGTTGGAGTCTCATGGTAAGAGTGATCATGGTGACCAACCCTGGGCCTTGGTGCTGGGCCATGAGGTGCTGGAGGGTTTTGAGCTGGGAGGCTCAGAGCAAGGTACTCATGTAGATCAGAAACTTCTTTCTTCACTGCCCCCTCCATCCTGTAAGCTGCCTCCACACCTGAGACTCTCCCACCCTCCACCAGGCTTGCTATTTAAATGGAGCCCTGGAGGAGGCTGGGATAAGTCCTGAGCCTCTTCACCCACGCCATCCTGGCTCACCTGGATCAGCAGTTTGTAGCTACTTTAGGAGATTAGGAGAGGCCCATCTGGGAGGCTGTCTGCCTCCCCAAGATCCTCTTTTTTTTGAGACGGAGTCTCGCTCTGTCGCCTAGGCTGGAGTGCAGTGGCGCAGTCTCGGCTCACTGCAACCTCCACCTCCCGGGTCCACGCCATTCTCCTGCCTCAGCCTCCCCAGTAGCTGGGACTACAGGCGCCTGCCATCAGGTCTGGCTAATTTTTTAAAATTATTTTTAGTAGAGACAGGGTTTCACTGTGTTAGCCAGGATGGTCTTGATCTCCTGACCTCATTATCTGCCTGCCTCAGCCTCCCAAAGTGCTGGGATTACAGGTGTGAGCCACTGCACCCGGCCACCTCCTCAAGACCCTTAACTCTCACCTTGCCCACCTTCAATCCCCTCATGGTGTCTTTATCTTGGAGTTCAGTGGCCCCAACTCCCTGCAAATCCAGGATCTGAGCCATGTCTCTGGAAGTCCAGCTGCTTGGGAACAGAGCCAAGGTGTTCAGGGAGGGAGGAGAAGCAGGGACCACAGATGAGTCCCTGTACTTTCAGGGGATGCAGAGGTGAGGCCAGGGGTGCCCAGAGCCCCTCAGGCTGTTCCTCTTCTGAGGATGGTGCCAGAGTTTTGTCCGTTGCCACAGTCAGGTGAGGCATCCTGGGGAAGGAACTCCTGTGCTTTGGACTACAGTCGTCCAAGTCTCCATAGCTTGGGGTCTGGGAGGAGCAAGAAAGAGGGATGCACCCCAGGCCAGGCTACAGGTTAATCCACCCTGACTTCAGGGATGGGCTCAGGCAAAAATTGTACCTGACCTTCCCACACCTCAGGGTCCTGCTGCCCTGGCCCCAGCTGCAGGCTCTGTAGTCACATTCTGGGCTTTGCCAGCACCTTGCCCAGGCTAACCCTACCATGACTCTGATCATAAAGGAGGTAAGCAGAAGCCCTGGCTGCTCTGGGGCCACAGAGGCTCTGGGCCTGATGCCACACTGTGACCAAGTCGGGCTAGGGAAGGCATGCAGCTGCTTCTAGGTAAGTCCCTGGGAATCCCCTCACCTCTTACCTGTGCAGGAGGCAGAAAGCCCTGGGGTAGCCTGGGCCCTGGACTCGTCATCTCCGAGGCTATAGGAAACAAGGCCAGGTCATTGGAGACAGGGGCTTCCAGAATGTAGCTGGCTTGGCCCTGGGGCATGGGCTGCTGGAGGAGCTGCAATATGCGGCTGAGGTCTGAGGACACGCGGGACTCCAGCCTGCCAGACAGAACCCCACAGTCAGGGTCAGGGCTGGCAAGAGCAGTTCCTGAGGGCAGCTGTCAATCTTGTAGCCTGTGTGCTGTTCCTGCTAGATGGAATGGCAGCCTGGGGCCTACCTGAAGCTATTTCCTTACTGGGATCCTCAGCCCCTGCCCAGATTCCCCCGGTACACCCCTGACTCTAACACCACCAGTGAGCAGGCACCAAGCAGACAACATTCAGTCCCCAAGATGCTTTGACGTGGATGTTCTAACTATCCCCATTTCACAAAAGGGCAAACTAGCTTCAGAGCTGTTTAGTAACTTGCCCATACTCTTGCTGGTAGGGAACAGAGCCAGAATTTGAAGCTAGACTGCTCTGCCTGTAAGCCCCCACTCTGCCACCACAGCCCTGCCATCCATAGGACACACCCCCTTTCCCTTTCCCAGGACCTGTGGAATTTGTTTCTGCACATGCTTGTGCCCCTCCCCTGAGAAGCTCCCTTGGCATGTTCCAGAGTTTGCTAGGGGAAGTCATCGGGGGAACTGTGCTTAGTGACAGGCATGGGTAGACCTGCAGCTAAATGGCCTACCCCATTCTAAAACCCACCTGGCACCCCGTGATGTCTGTGAGTCACTAGGAGGGGCTACCCATGCCCAGCCCCCAGCCCTGGCCACAGCGCACTCACCTGTTCATCTGGGCCTGGAGCTGCTCTAGCCTGGAGCCCAGCTTCAGAGGCCAACAATCTGGGTCTGCCTGAGGGGTTGGGGGGCTGTGCCTTGGGGGCATTTTCTGCAGCAGCTCAGGCCAGAGGCCAGATGCATCTGAGATGCTCAGGGGAGGGGCTGCATCTGCAGGAGGGAAAGGGAAGTCTCAGATGGGCCCAGCTGGTTCCACAGGCCTGACCCTTCTCAGTAGAGCCCGTCCCCCACCCCCTACCTGCCCTGGGCACAAAGGGTATGAAGAGTGGCTCTCCTCACCTGGGTGCCCTGGAGCACAAGCTCCTGCCCCCATGGAGTTCTGGTTCCCAGGACCCAGGAGGTGGTAGCCCTTGGAGGGGAACTGGGGCCCCAGCTCATGGGGAGACCCTGGCAGGGTGAGGACTTTTAGTGCTGGTTTCACTGCCCAGGGAGCTGCAGCCCAGTGGCCCCCTGATGCCTTGGTGTGGAACCTCAGGGGGCTGGCTAGTCTCCATACACCCCTGGGGGTTGCATTTGAACCACAGAGCCCTCACTCTGCCTCTGAGGACACAGGCCATCAGGGCTGGGAGACTGGGGAGGAAGCAGGGCAAAGGTTCCAGCTCTGGGTCTAGAGAGGGAGCCCCTCTCCATTCATGGAGGGGTTGGCGCTGGGGAGGCAGGATGGAGAGGACATGGGAGGGGCAGGATGCTGGCCAGGGGCTGCGGGCTGGTGGGAGCGGGGGCTAGCTTTGCTCACCTGACTGGTTGTCATTGAGAAAGAAACCTTGGTGGTCTTGGCTGCCAGGAGCCTGTCGGGGGGATGAGTGGAGACCCCCGGCTGCCTTGTGGGAAACAAGAGGGTGAAGTAACAGGAACCAAAACTGGGATGGGGCCTCTTTGTTCTTCCCTGCCCTCACCCCATGGTGCTGTCACAACTAGGTGAAAGAGTGACAAGCAGCTGGGCACAGCAACGATGCCCTGGGTGGCTTCCTGCAGATGGCCCAGGCCGCAGAGACCACACCCCTCCTGTCCTGGTGCCCAGCTGCTAGGCATTCTGGCTGCCTGATGGCTGGGGCCCCAAGGCAGAGTCCTTACCAGGTGTCCCCTGTGCAGATTGTGGGGGTGGGGGGAGGGGAGATACTGAGGAAGGGGTGAGGGGATGGTGTGGGGAGGACTGTCCACAGCCAGAAAGCCCACCCAGCTCCATGCTCAGGAAACTGGGCACAGGGCCCACGCCAGCAGAGTCCTCCCCCGAGGTGGAGGGGGAGGGGCGCCGGGGAAGAAACAGCCCGGGCTCTGTGTTTCCTGGCCAGGTGCACACTGCCTTCTTCCCATTAGTTCCCTCCTCTGTGATACCCTGCTCTGGGCATTCCAGGTCGGTCCTGGCTGTCCCACTCCTTGGCAAGCTTGATCTCCACATGGCTTCTCCTTTATACCTTTGTGACTTTGGCTATTTTACTTTGTGGCTCTTTATTTTTCTTGAGTTGTCAAAATCTCCTCTACTGAGGGATAAGTGTGAGAAGAGAGACAGCTTTGTCACCTCTTGGCAGCCCCTGCCTGGCACTGTGAGCCCTCTGGACGGGAGGCACCTTCCTTTTCAGCTTGGTGTGGTATGGTGGGAATGCCTGGGCTTTGGAGTCAGACAAATTAAATTCACATTTTGGCTCTGCCGTTTACTAGCTGAATGGCTTTGGCCAATTTATTTATTGTCTCTAATCTTCAGTTTCCTCATCTGGAAAATAGGGATAGTAATACCATTTGCAAGGAGATCATGTAAACGAAGCCCCACCCTTAGCACATAGTCAGTGCTTAATAAATAGTAGCTATCCTTATACTTAGCATGATGCCAGCCATGGTAGGCACAGAAGAAATTATGGCAAAGGTTGTAGGATGGGGTTGAAAGGAAGGGTATTGGTCAGATGGGTGCCCTCAGGCCAGGCAGGCCCAGCCCTCAGCAGGCTGCCTGGGCATTTCTACCCACCCTGGCCCACCTGGCCCTGACTCACATCCCGCAGGTTGAAGGTGACCTCCAGCTTACTCCAGAAGCTGTCCGCAAAGGCCGGGTACATGTCCAGCACCTCCAGCAGGTCTGCCCGCTGGATCTTGTGCAGGTCGCAGTAGGTCAGAGCCCGCACGTCTGCACTGGACTTGCCTGGCCGGGCATGGAGGCTGACGGGCTCCCCAAAGATGTCATTCTTCCCTGCCAGCCAGAGGGGTGGGAGTTTCTTCAAGGTCTGGCTCCATGCTCCCTTATGAGGGTCCTTTGACCATGACCTCCCCCAACCTCAGACATCCTTCTAGGCTGGGGCCTGCTGCCCAGGATCGAGCTCTGCCAATGATCCATGGCTGGATGTGCTGGCTGTGGGTGGCAGGGTGGTGGTGGTGGAGTGGCTGTTCTCTTCCTGTGCCCTTTGAGCCACACAGGCTCCTCTCACTGTCTCCAGGCCCTTCAGAACCACCATCCATTAGAATCTCCCTCCTGTAGCCCACACTCTTTGGCACAGTGGGCAGGAAGGGACCCTAAAGCCTCAATGTCTGTCTCAATGTCTTTCTGTTGCTTGGCCTGCCGGTGCTGTGGAGCAGGGTGCAAGGAACCCAGGGCCAGAGCACCTAACTCCGCCAGGGCAGGGCCAGAGGCTTCTCTTTGTCTTCCCACTCCTGATTGTGGGGCCAGGTAACCAGCATGGCCCTGGTGGAGGAAGCCTGGGGAAGTTACTCCCCCTGTCTGGACCCCAGAGTCTTCATCTCTAAAATGGGTAAAACCTGATCTGCCTTGCCGACCCCACTGGACTGTTCAGGGAAGCAGATGAGGTGATGCTTGAGAAAGTGACTCAAAAAGCAACAGGCGGCTGGGCACAGTGGCTCATGCCTGTAACCCCAGCACTTTGGGAGGCTGAGGCTGTTGGATTATTTGAGGTCAGTAGTTTGAGACCAGTCTGGCCAACATGGTGAAACCCCATCTCTACTAAAAACAACAACAACAAAAACAAAAATTAGCAGGGCATGGTGGCCTGTAATCCCAGCTACTCGGGAAGCTGAGGCAGAAGAATCGCTTGAACCCAGGAGGCGGAGTTTGCTGGGAGCTGAGATTGCACCACTATACTCCAGCCTGGGCAACAGAGCGAGACTCTATCTAAAAAGCAAACAAAAACAAAACAAAACAAAAAAGCAAGAGGCACCTGACTAGGTCCATGCAAGACAAGGCGGAAGGATGTCCCAGGGTAGACATGGGTGATACTCAGGTATGTGGCAAGGGTACTGGGCCCTCCTGGTGCCAGGTGCTGTGCTGGCCAAAGGATATAAATATAAGATGTTGTGCCACCCATAAGGACCCCCTCAAATCCCTGCAAGATAGGTACATAAGCAGCTAACAAGTTTACAGCATGATCTGTAGAGCCCTAGAAACAGGAAGAACCAAGAGTTATGGGGCCATGGAGGAGGGAGGGGCTCCTCCTGCCAGGGGTGGCAGGGACAGAGAGGAGGGAGCTTACAGAGGAAGAGAAATGGGGGCTGTGTGGAGAGAAACAAGGACTGGCCCCCATGATAAAGGCAATCAGGGCAGAAGAAACAGCATGTGATCAGCACTGCACTGTCAGGGCCCAGGGGTGGAGAGCCCCAGGCCGGGGTGCCACAGAGCATGACTGCTTTGATTCCCACTCCCCCAGAAAGTCCAGCACCCTCAGCCTGGTGACGCTGTGCAAGTGGCACTAACAGTTTAGCACAGAGGGATGGGTGGAGGCTGGGATATGTCCCCACAAGAGAACAGGATCAAAGGGCATTCACAGAAGAGAGGGCTGAGGCCTGGAGAGGGAAGGGGCTCACTAGGGCCACACATGAAAGCCTGAAGCTTGAAATCTGGGCAACACTATTATGTGATGGTTTTCCAGTAGATGAAAGATTCTGATCTAATATCTCTTTCTACTCAGGACAAAATGAGAGGTTTCATGTCTCTGACTGAGACTTAAATTGGATTAACTTCTTAATTATTAATAATAATTATCATCCCTCCCATGTGATGGCATTTTTTTTTTTTTTTCCCCAAGATGGAGTCTTGCTCTGTCGCCCAGTCTGGAGTGCAGTGGCGTGATCTTGGCTTACTGCAATCTCCACCTCCTGGGTTCAAGCAATTCTCTGCCTCAGCCTCCCAAGTAGCTGGGACTACAGGCACCTGCCACCACACCGGGCTAAATTTTTGTGTTTCTAGTAGAGACGGGGTTTCACCATCTTGGCCAGGCTGGTCTTGAACTCCTGACCTTGTGATCCACGCACCTCGGCCCCCCAAAGTGCTGGAATTTCAGGCGTGAGCCACCACGCCCCCAGCCGTGGACGGCACATCTAAGGTAGGCTGGGAGTGTGGGAAGGTCTCATACAGAAACCTATGCCTAAGCCCAGCCTTGGAGGACAACTGGGATCTGCCGGACTGGCACAGGGTAGGGCGCTCCAGGCAGAGTGGCAGCACATGCAAGGGCACAGATTTAGAGAACTCTAAGTAGTTTGACTGGAGCATGAAGTACCAGGCGGAGGGTGGTAGGACAGGGTGGTCGGATTGGGATAACTGGGGATGCCACGCATGGACCATGGGGAGCCATGGAGAGATCTTGAGCAGAAGAGACAGATGTACAGATGTCTCTTTCAGGTCACTGGCAGAAGGTAGAAGACAGGCATAGGAGTAAAACAGCCGTAGGGCCATGGGAAAGGAGTTCCCAACACCTTTCCAGGAAGGACCCAAAGAGGGCTGGATCCAGGCAGGGACAGGGAGACAGGTGTGAGATGGGGAGGTATGGACAAGTCTGGCTGGTGGACAGTGGGCAGGAATGAAGTAGGATGCCCCCTTGGCTGACTGTGGCGTGGGCAATGGGCAGATGCTTCACAGTGATGGGATGCTGAAGCAGCTGGTTTTGAGGAAAGGTGATGATTTCAGATTGGGATACATTGAGTTTGATCTGCTCATAGAATACTAAGGTGGCCATGCCCAGGAAGAAATGGAATATTCTGGTATTCTGGTCTAAGGAGACAGCGGGGCGAGGACAGAGCTCTGGGGATCCTTGTGGTACAGGTGAAGGCTGAGGCCATGGGAGCGAGGAGCAGGCCCAGGGGAGGGTGTCAGGTGAGGAGAGGAGAGCAGAGCAGATCACCAGCAGGCCAGAGGAAGCAGAGGGAGAAGGGAGCGTGAGGGGTACCTGTCCAGAGGGGCTGGAGGATAGCCAGATCATGGGGACCAAAGGAAGGCGAGCCTGAAGTTGGGGTGGAGGTGAAGTCATGGGGCAGGCAAGGAAGATGAGAATCTAGGAGAGGACCCTGTGATGCTCAGAGAGGTAAAGTGACTTGCCCAAGGTCACACAGCAGGCATGTGGCAGAGGCTGCTTGTGACCTGTCTGTCCCCCTTGCCCAGTGCTCATACCCCTCCTCCAAAGTGTCTGGCTATCCCTGTGTCTGCACTGAATGAGACTGGGGTCCCCAGCCAGGGAATCCCCCTCCACCCAGAGAGACCATTGGCCTTTCTCCCTGAACTCCCCAACAGTGCAAAAAGGTAGGAAGACCTGCCTGGGTTTCTGAGTTACACTGACAGCCCTGGAATCCCTGCCTGGCCACAGACTAGCATGATCTCCCTCAGCTTCAACTTCTCTCTCAGGAAAATGGGACCTCTGGCAGAGGGCTGTTTTAAGGATTCAGGAAGCTGGGTATATATCTCTCCCGGGTACATGCTGTGCACGTTGCTGGCCAGTAGAAGTAAAATCCTCATCAGGAAGAGGGTGACCTGGGCAGGGCATCTTCAATCCCGCCGCCTTCCATCCAATCCCCAACACAGGCCTGGTCCACTCCGCCTGACCCACCTAGGATGGCCACGACCACGTCGTCGCGCAGGATCTCGATGGAGCCTCGGGAGATGAAGTAGAGCGTGGAGAGCACATCGCCGAGGTGTACCAGCGTGTCCCCAGGCGGCGCGTGCGTGGTCTTGAACTTGACGGCTAACGCGCGCAGGCAGCCCTTGCTGGCTCCGCTGAAAGCCGGGCAGTGCTGCAGCAGCGCGCGGTGCAGGTGCAGGCAGATGTCAGCCTGCAGGCACTCGGGGAAGCCCTTCAGCACCTGCAAGGCGGGCGGCCAAGTCCAGCGGGGCGCGGCCGGGGTGGGGCTAGGGGAGAGGGTGGGGAGGGCTCTGGGGACGCCCCGCCCCCGCAGGATCTTGGCCTCCCCCGAGCATTGGCCAGAGCGGCGGGGCTCACCGCGTTCATGTCAATGCCATTGGTGTAGGACCAGGCGTGCTGGAAGTAGTCCTCCAGGCGCTGGCGCAGCGGGTTGGGGATCTGGTGGAAGCGGATGAACTCCTTGACGCGCAGCATCTGCGTGTGGTAGCGCGCGGTGCCCGAGTACAGGCGCTGGATGATCGCGGACACGTTCCCGAAGATGCTGGCGTACATCAGGGCTGGGGGCGGGGCGGGGAGGGGAGTGAGCTCCTCCGTGGCCCCACTGGGCCTGAGCTTACCCGGGCCTTCCTCTTTCCAGCAGCTCCCTGGTGAGGGACCCCTCTGTCCAGGGAGAAGTCAGGAGTGACCAGGGCAGAGCCAGGGCACATGGGGAACAAAGGCCCTGGGCTTCCTGCCCTCCTCCCTATTCCCTGTGCCTCTTGGCATCTTACTGGGCCCAGCGGTCAAACACCCGAGAAGAAAGAAGGAAGGCAATGGATTTTTGTTTTTTTTTTTTTTTGAGACGGAGTCTCGCTCTGTCGCCCGGGCTGGAGTGCAGTGGCCGGATCTCAGCTCACTGCAAGCTCCGCCTCCCGGGTT
>NW_012105698.1:276739-300575 GCF_000951045.1 Mandrillus leucophaeus | reverse complement strand
TTCACCATGTTGGTCAGGTTGGTCTCAAACTTCTGACCTCATGATCCGCCCACCTCGGCCTCCCAAAGTGCTGGGATTACAGGCATGAGCCACCGCATCTGGTGAAAAATTCTTAATAATTTTTTTTTCTTTTTTGAGATGGAGTCTCACTCTGTCACCTAAGCTGAAGTCAAGTGGCACGATCTCGGCTCACTGCAACCTCTGCCTCCCAGGTTCAAGCGATTCTCCTGCCTCAGTCTCCTGAGTAGCTGGCATTATAGGCATGTGCCACCACACCTGGCTAATTTTTTGTATTTTTTAGTAGAGATGGGGTTTCACCATGTTGGCCAGGCTGGTCTTGAACTCTTGACCTCGGGTGATCCACCTGCCTTGGTGTCCCAGAGTGCTGGGATTCCCAGACTTGAGCCACCACACTTGGCCGATTCTTAATAATTTTTAAACAAGGGTCCCTACATTTTCATTTTGCTCTGGGCCCTGCAAATTATGTAGCCTGTCTTGGTGCCTGGCAGATAGCATACTGTGTGGGTGTTACATTTTGTGTACAACTGGTGCACACGCCAGCAAAAATTCATTGTGCTGCACACTTAGGATCAGTGTACTGCATGAATTGTTGCTATGTGTTATGTTCTATCTCAGTACAAAACTACAAATAAAATTTCACAGGTAAGACCAGAGCATGAAGTTAGGCCATGGCATGAGGTCTCACTCACAGCCAATGAGCATGACGCAGATGGAGAAGACCTTCTCGGAGTTGGTGTTGGGTGAGACATTGCCGAAGCCCACGCTGGTAAGGCTGCTGAAGGTGAAGTAGAGGGCTGTGACATACTTGTCCTGCACCGAGGGGCCCGAGGCTGGGTCGCTGCCGTTGTAGCGCTTGCCAAGCTGCACACCCAGGCTGTCCAGCCAGCCGATCTTGTGTTCCAGGTAGGGCCGCTCCACATTGCCGATGGCGTACCAGATGCAGGCCAGCCAGTGCGCAATGAGCGCAAAGGTGCACATGAGCAAGAAGAGCACAGCCGCCCCGTACTCAGAGTAGCGGTCCAACTTCCGTGCCACGCGCACCAGCCGCAGCAGCCGCGCTGTCTTCAATAGCCCGATCAGGGTTGTGGTCTGGAGGGGTAGGGAAATGGTAACAGGGCTGGGGTCAGCCCTTGGATGGGTGCACTGAGGCCTGCTTTTGTTCACTCATGCATACAACCACATAGTCATTCAACAAACCTTTATGGAGAACCTGCTCCGGGCCACGCACTTGGCAGTGTGGCACG
The DNA here is from genome assembly GCF_000951045.1 of Mandrillus leucophaeus. Classification (NCBI taxonomy): domain Eukaryota; kingdom Metazoa; phylum Chordata; class Mammalia; order Primates; family Cercopithecidae; genus Mandrillus; species Mandrillus leucophaeus. The sequence goes on along the minus strand of NW_012105698.1, from coordinate 299,310 downwards.
GTATGGGACATTAAGGATCTCAGCCTAAACCTCAAAATAGTGTTCTGGTTGCTAGGACAGAAGTCCAGTGGGAGCACAGAGGAAGAGGAGGTCAAGTCTGCAGAGGCAGGTCAGGGGAAGCTTCATGGATGAGGTGACGCATGAGGTGAGCCTAGAGAGAGGAGGCTAGGGCTCCAGGCAGATGGGAGGGAGAGGGAAAGGGCACTCCTGGCTCAAGGAGCAGCATGAGCAATGGCACTGAGGTGTGAAGTGCGTGGCCCACATGGGAAACCGAGCGTGGCCCTACAGCCTGGTGCGCATATGGAACATGGAGGAGCAACGAGAGCCGTGCCCGGGAAGGGTAGGGCGGGCAGGGGCCCTGTGGGCTTCAGGGTCCATCACCAGCTTGGCTTCTATTCTGTAGGCCTTGGGGAGCCACTGAAAATTCTGAGGACCCTGTACATCCCAGAAGGTGGAACACAGGGTCAAGTAAGCGATCTGAAACTTGCTGTGGCAGTTGTGTGGAGGGGCGGGAGGCTGGCAAGTTTGGTGATGGGACACGGATGAGTACGAAGGCCACTCAGTGTCCAGGTGGGGGCAGCGGGGTAGGAGGGTGGATTTGCTGTGTCTTACGGGGGCTTGGAGGAGAGGAGCCCTGCTGGACACCCCCTGCTGGACAGGCTGGGGTGAGGAGGGGGTACTGGAACACAGAAGGCAGAGTCGATTTCAGTGAAAAGCTGATCCTGAGGAGAGTGGGCAAGAGGAGACCGTGGGACTGGAAGCTATGAGAAAGGCATGTAGATGCCTTCATGTCACCTATGGGCAGCCGGGTGGGCATAGTGGAGGGCTAGGGGGTGAGGTGGGACCCAGGGTGCGCTGGGGAGTGGCCTGGGGATCCCTTTCTCCCTCCAGGGTGAGTGCAGTTTGGAAGTGAGCATGAGGGGCCGGGACCACATGAGTGCCCATCCTGGAATGGGCAGCCTGCTCCTCTTACCAGGGCCTACTCGGAGAGGGGGCAGAGGGGCAGAGGCCTGGGGGTGTAGCCTCGGCAGGTCCTTTTCCAGGGCTGGGAGGTGACATGTTAGGGGCCTCCTCTCCACCTCCACGTGCTTCAGCAAAAGTGCCCAGTGCCAGGTATTCTCCGCACCTAGTGCTGTGCAGCAGGGAGGGCTTGAGGCCAGCGTGCAGAGGACAGCCACAGCTGCTGGCCTGGAGAGGGTCTGCTCACCTCATCAGAGCCGGTGCGGAAGATCAGGAGGTCAAAAGGGATGGCGGCCACCATGTCGATGAGGAACCAGCCCTTGAAGTAGTGGACGGCAATGCGGCGGGGGTGGCTGACCACCTCATCATTGGTGTTGACGTAGGTGGTGCGGAAGTTGATGACGATGTCCACGACGAACATGATGTCCACGATGAGATCCACCACAGTGAGGGGACTGCAGGTATATCCACAGGCCCCACGCCGCGATTCGTCCTGGTCGCTGAGCAGGAAGGCAGCTGAATAGGGTGTGAAGACAGCCGTGTAGATGACCAGCAGCAGGATGAGCCAGTCCCACACGGCCTTGAAGGGGCTGTAATGCAGGATGGTCCAGCGGTGGATGCGCGGCGCCTGCAGCTTGTACTCGGGCAGCACATCCGCGCCCAGGGACAGGACCTAGGGGTGGGGCCGAGGGTGGTCAGGTCAGGGGCAGCCACAGCTGGTGAGACCAGCCTACAGGGCTGAGGCCTGGGGAAGGTGTAGTGGGAGAGGGTGGATGACCATGGCTCTGGTGGGCAGAGGGGATGAGGGAGAGACAGGGTGGGGGATGTCTGAGAAGGCAGGTTCCTAAGGGGACAGATGCCTCAGGAGGAAGTGCAGAGAAAGGAGTTGGGATGCAAGAGGAGGGGTATGGCTCTGCCCCATAGCGACCCCAGGTTTGATGCTCACAAGCTGCCTTGGAAACATCCTGGAGTGGGTGGAGCCAGGGCAGGGAGGGCCAGGCCCATGGTCATCTGTGGGCCCATTCCACGCAAGAGCCCACTGAAGGGGTAACTGGTGGGCTGATCCTCTCTGGTGGGCTTGGGAGGCCCCCTGTGGTCAGGGTTCCTGATGGGAACAGGTCACCCCTAGAAGAGCGTCTTCCTTTCTGAGGGCCCTGGGGAGGCTGGACCAGTGAGTGCCCTCTCTGGGACCAACTCAGAGCCTCTCATGGAAATAGTCCATGGGGTAGGGGTGCAGCCAACCTGGACCCTCAACAGGTCCTGGGCAAAGGAAAACTGACTCCTCCCCACACATGTCCAAGAGTTTGGAACATCACCTTCTGCAGAGACCTCACTTCTCCCTTCTCCCCTCCCGCACCCACCTCCAAGACTGTGATCAACCCAGGAGCTCTAGGCCCAGCTGCCCAACACGAGAGGCAGCCAGGGCATTAGGAAGAGCGTGGGTACTGAAGCCAGGCCTCCCCGGTTGAATCCCAGGTGTGACACGTGCTATAGGTGAGCCTTACGCAAGTTTTGTAACCTCTGTGAGCCTCAGTTCCCTCGTCTGCAAAATGAAATCACAAAGGACAACAAAAGCCACGGGTAGTGAGGAAATGAGATGCATCTCTTCTCATGTAGTTAGTGAGATGCATCTATTCTCACGGAGATGGCACGCGCTGCTCTACACAGCAATTCCCCGTCCACCCTCCTGCTCCCTCATCCTCATCAGACACTGCTCCAGACAAGGATGGAGCTGGAAGGGTGTTCCATGGACCTCCTCTCCCACCAGATGGTTCGGGTTTAGGAAAATTTGCAATGTAAGGTTTGACCTTGCAAACAAAATCAATTAGGAGGTGGGATCACAATAAGGCTGATCCATTTGGTTTCAACCAGAGGGTCCCTATCTGACATCCAAATCCTTGAGCGCAGCTACCATGTCCCCACCCTGCAGTGAACTGCTCAGCCTTGAGGCCTCACTTCGTACTTCCCCAGGAAGCCCCCTCTGAATCCACATAGACTTGGGCTCTTTTTTTATTTTCTCCCTGTCCCTGTATCTACCCAGCTGCATGGTGGTGCTCCACTGAGTCATGGGCTCACTGAGTTTGGCTCCCTTGCCGGCCCTCTCCTCCCTGTGTGCCCAGCTCTTGGTCCACATGAGCTCTCAACTGCAGGTCCCTGAATGAGCACCGGAAACTGGGGCTCCCTAATCAGGAGCAGCTGCCGTCACACCCTGGGTATCAGAGGCCGCTAGGACCCTGTTAGGGTGAAACAAGGCCCTTCCCTAGGCCTGCCTGGGTGGGGAGTGGGAGGGAGACAGAAGGAATGGTGGGGGGTGGTTTAAAGTAGGCTGAGAGGAGAGTTCCTCAGCTCCTCAGGGCCCCCAGACAGGGGGACCCCCAAAATCTCCCACTGCCTCCAAAGCCAGCTTGAGGGCCCTTTGTGGCAAAGCCCACCCTGCCCAAGTCCCCCAGAGGTGCAAGGCCCTCAGGACACCCAGGCTCTGGTGTGAGGCCACAGCCGTCGAAGCTCTTCAAGTTCTGGTTGAGGCCGATGTGACTTCCCTGATCTGGGTCCTCGCCTGCCCTTTCCCCTGAGATCTGTCAGGCACCTCCCTGGACCTAAGACCCACTTGGAGTGGGGGAGTGATGCCAAGAGGGGCCAAGCTGAGGAACAAACAGGGGCAGGCAGATTGGGCAGGTGCCGGGACTATGGGCCCAGCCAGGCCTGGCTGTCTTCACCAACTACTTTCCAGTCTAACAGCCCCCACCATGGCAGCCACCAACAGTGGCATCAACCTAAGATGCCCTGGGGTAAGCAGCTGGGGGGCTTCCCAGGGTCAGGCCTTTGGGCCACTCTGCCTGACCTCATAGGGCACAGTCCTACAGCCTGGCATCCTGCCCTCCTTGGGATCCTTGAGCTCAGTGAGGTGCTGAGTGGTCTTCCCCACACCTAGTTCCAGCAGCAACTGTGCTTCAGGTGAAAACAGGCAGGAGGGAAAAGAGCTGCCTCCAGCCCCAACACAGGGACAGCTGGGAAAGGAAAGCTGGGAGCAGGCCACTCTGGGCTCTGCATTGCTCAACCTTGGCCTGGACCCCTGGCTACAGCTTATAGCTTTGTCTGTCTCCTGGGGCCAGAACTACTCAATGTCAGATGGGTCCCCAGAGACCATTTAGTCAATGTCTCTCCTGCACATGAAAGCCCTGAGGTCTAGAAAGGGGGCTGGTAGTTTCCCCGGCCAAGATCACACAGGGAGTCAGTGCCAGGACTGTGGTCACTGGAGCCTCCAGCAGGGCTCCTTGCATTTCCCTCTGGAATGGTTAGGCCTATTTCCAGCCTCATGAAAAAGGACAGCAGGGTGAGTTGGAGCAGAGGACCCACGGAAGCCTGCCTTGGGGTGGCCAAGGAGGAGTTGCAGGGGTGCTTCAGGGCCTGGCCCCCAGGAAGCTGATTAAAGATAGCTGGAGGTGCCAGCCCTGCCCTGCCCCACCCTGCCTGTGTTCACATTGGAAGGAAGTAGGGAGGGTGGCTTTTGTCTCAAAGGCAAGGGGGTGGCACAAGGCTGGGACGCCCCCATGCCAGCTCTCCTCTCAGTTTGGCCCTGGCATGTCTCCTCTCTGCCTTTCCTTCCCTGTGACAGGCTGAGCCTTGGGCAGGACCCCGTGGTAGCCTGCATGTCCACTCGCTGCCCTGGCTTCTCCAGGCCTAGGCGTCAGCATCGTTCACAGGCCCTGCTGACCCCAGCCTCCTCTGGCTCCAGGAGCTGGGCACAACAGCTGTGACCTCAGGCAGACCTGTAGGTCTTTAAGTCTCAAACAGGACAGGACACCTGGGGCTCGAACCCGATATTAGAGGCTGGACAGGCAGGATCTCTTTACCGGCCAAGGCCCCAGAAGGGCCTGGGCCCAGAGCCTGGGAGAGGACCCTGGAGGCCTGGCACAGCTCCGCACACCCTGCTTTGCAGGCCCGCACCTGGGTGACCTTCTCAGTAACGTTCTGTGTCCGCTCCACCACCTTATGGGGCGCGATGATCTCAATCTCCGTGGTGGAGCTGGAGCGATGCTTCTCCAAGTTGAACTCCACGAAGTTGAGCGTGAACTGCGGGATCTGGCTGATGGTCCTGTACTTGCCCCTGCCTGTGCCTGGCCCTGGTCCGCCCGGCCTGCCGTGAGAGCCCTCTGAAACCAGGGCCAGAAGTCAGAGCAGCCAGGACCAGGGGACCCTCATGCGTCCCTCCCACCGCCACCTTCACCCTGCCTCACCGGAGCCCAGGAAGCTCTGGGACAATAGGCGCTGGGACAAGCTGCGGCTGCTGCGCTTGGCCAGGAGCTGGGCCAGGTCCTCGAAGTTGAGGATGAACATGATGACAGCCCCGTCCTCATTCTTCACGGGCACCACGTCCACCAGGCAGCGGAAGCTGGAGGCTGCAAACACCATTGGGGGGATGGGGAGTGGGCCCTGAAGGAGTCCCCTCCTGCAGTGATCTGGCTAGGGAAGGGGCTGAGTAAAGGTCAAGTGAAGGGCAGCCACTGGGGTGAAGAGGCCTGGACAGTGACCAGAGCTACTGGGCAGAGGGTGGGTGAGGCTGCGCAGCTGGTGCTCCACCCACAGGGCAGAGGTGGGGAGAGCAGCTAAGCTGCTCATTAGGAGATAAGGTAGCATCAGATCAGGCCCAAGTCCACGCTCGGCCATCAGCTCAGAGCTTAACCTCAAGGTCTGCTTCTGCTGTAATTAAAGCTGAGCAGATGGGGGTGGATTAAGTGGGGAGGTGAGGCTGGGCATTCTACCCCATGGAGTTGGGTTGGCCCTGGGCTCTCTTCCCATATTCCCATCCTGCAAAGATGCCCTGCTCCTGTGATGCGGGGAGGAATTCGTTGTTGAAAGTACACTAAGTGCTGGGCATGGGGCCAGCTGGAATATTTGGCCTCAGAAGGTCCTTGAGGGGCAGGCATGGACCCCCATTCTGCAGAAGAGAGCCTGGGGTTCTCAGAAACTGACTTTCAAGGACTGGGAGGGAGCATGGAGAGAGGATCCCTGGTTTTGCAGGACGCAATAGCTTGGAAAAGGGAAGGAACTTGTTTGGGAGGAGGGTGCTGGGGCCAGAACCAGGCTGCTGCTCTGGGCCTAGGAGGAATGTGAGGTCTCAAGGCAGGGCTGGGCCCAGGGAGTAGGCAGAGCAGCGGCCTGGGCACCAGAGAGGGAGGAGGATGTCCATGTGGGGACAAGGCGGGCCCCTCCAGCCACCTTTCCCATCATCTTGGGCAACCCACACCCAACAGCTGGCTGCCCTGTGCCTCTCAGGCCATAGACTCTGCCCCTCCAGGGTCTCGCTGCAGCCCCCTTCGGTGGGTGGAACAATACCAGTTAAAATGTCCCACACCTGGTCAGGCGCGGTGGCTCATGCCTGTAATCCCAGCACTTTGGGAGGCTGAGGCAGGCGAATCACTTGAGGCCAGGAATTCAAGAACAGCCTGACCAACATGGTGAAACCCCATCTGTACTAAAAATAGAAAAATTAGCCGGGCATGGTAGTGTGGGCCTGTAGTCCCAGCTACTCAGGAGGCTGAGGCAGGGGAATCGTTTGAACCCAGGAGGCAGAGGTTGCAGTGAGCCAAGATCATGCCACTGCACTCCAGCCTGGGTGACAGAGGGAGACTCTGTCTTAAATAAATAAACAAACAAAATACCCCATACCCAAGAGCCCCAAGCCGGGCACCCCATGAGCACCCTCTCCATGGGAGTCCTATGTCCCTCAACTCAAACTGTTGGCAGGTGTCAGGCCCAAAGGGCAGGATCCTCATGGGGCAGGGGCCTCAGGTGACCATGCAAATGAGAAGGCAGAGCTGCACTCCCTGAGGGCAGGTTAGGCTCTGCTTCACCTGTCCCAGGTGTTGTTTGTTGACTGAGTGGATGGAAGCCGATGTGTGGGGGATGCAGGCCGGACGCTGGTGGGAGTATCGCTGCTGTGGAACTCACTGGAATGACTCTCCACCAGACTCCTTGTTTCGTCCTCAGCCCCTCCTCACAGCCATCAGAGCTGGGGTACAGCTGAGCCACCCCTATCCTCCCTCTCGCTTTCCTCCCCAGGGAGTAGGAATCTCCCGTATTGGATTTCTGGACTCCCAGGCACCAGGTAGCCATCTACCATCTGCTGCCTGGGCCCAGGGGAGACATCCACACCGGGGAGAGGTGCCTACCTGCTTCACCCACTCCTGGGTGCACAGTGCTACAGGCCCAGACTCCCAGGCCCAAGCCCATCATTCTAGTCAGCCTGGGGCTTGGCGACACTTGGACGCTGAAACCTGGATAGGGAGCCTCCTTGGCCAGTGGCCTGGTACACTGCTCCTAAGACCAGATTATATTGTCAATCTTTCTGGCACTGCAGAGATCTGGACTGGCAGGGGTCGGGGAGAGGGCAGAGCTGGGCAGAGGGGCAGAGGGCCTCCAGGATCTCTTAGCTGCTGGGGGCTGCCAATGCAGTCTTGGAGTGGCTGCACCCAGCAATTGATGTTACTGGAAAATTGATGCAATTGGAAAATTGTGGCTGGGAATGGACCAAAGACCAGCCCTTTATAGCAGTGAGGGCTGGGGCTGGGGTGGGGTGTCGGTGCATGGTACCCCATGCCCCGCCCCCATACCTGCGGCCTGTGGGGTAGGCAGACAGGAGGCTAGGAGGATTTGGAAGAGTGCAGAGCATTCTTCGAATGCCCCAGGCTGCCCCAGGCTGTCCTTGCTTACCTGTGGCTCAGAGCCCCTACACAATAAAAGCCCACATCTAGGTGACCAAAAGTGGGTAAGTATAACATCTCAGGTTATGCCCAGGAGTGGCAGTGTTCCCATGCCCTCGCTGGGGCCCTGGGGGAGGAACCACAGTCTCTGCCCGCTGTTTCCTTTCAGGAGCTCCTCCCAGCACCCACCTCTCTGACCAAGGGCAGCAGGTTTGTCTGCCCCCTGGGAATTCCCATTCTTTCTTATCCGCTAGGTTCTTACTTTTCTTAGCAAAGGCACCCCACTTCTCTCCCCTGGGACACCCCACTTCTCTGTGTTCTTCTCTCCCTCTTGAATGGGCTCCTTCCTTCAGTTTCCCAGCACTCATAGCCTCCTTGTTGTCTTCACCTCTCTCTCCTGATGCACACCCGATCCAGCACTGTGGTGAGCCCCCAGGGAGAGGCTGGTGCTACAAAAAGCTGCCACTGAGAGAGTGGCCACTGCATGCCACCTCCTGGCTTGGTCCTCCTGGCATTCATGGGTGTGCATATGGTAAACATGGGGGGAGGGTGGGGGCAGACAGCAGCCCCTTGTCCCGTCCTCCTCATCAAGAACTGAGGACTGGAGAAGTCCCAGGACTCCTCTGACCTGGCTTGGGGACTCTGGTTTGGGATCCTCAGAGAAGAGGACCCGGGAAAGGTAGGCTGGGGTGGGCTCTCAGGCAGGTGCCAGTGCAGGGCAGGCATGGGTGGCAGTGGGGGGATCTGAGTGCTCTCCTTTCTTCCCTCCAAACTCTCACCAGTTCTAGTCCTGCCACATCCCCATTCCTCCTTATCTGTTAGGTTCCCACCACTCCTAGCAAAGGCAAATAGAGGAAGAGCCAGTTTCCCAGGGGTCTCTGAGCTGTCTCCTGTGGTATTTTTGCCAAGTGCCCTAGCCTCTTTGAGCCCAACTGTCTGTAGCTGCACAACGTGGAGCTATGTGAACACAAACCCTCCACTTTGACTTTGAGAATTTTCAGTGGATTACTCCTTTAGAGGAAAAGAGGATTATGTATAAATCAGCTAGAGATCTGCTCAGGACCCCTTCCCACCTCCCTGGAGTTGGGGGTTGGGGGGGAAGGGAGGTACTGACCCGAGGAGGAAGGAAATCACCATTAGGATGCCCCTCAGCAGGACTGTAAGATGTACGTGAATATAGTAAAAAAAAGGATCATGTGCCAGCCTGGGCAACATAGTGAGACCTCCATCCCTACAAAAAATTTAAAAAATAGCCAGGTGTGATGGTGCACACCTGTAGTCTCAGCTACTCAGCTACTCGGGAGACTGAGATGGGAGGCTGCAGTGAGCTATGTTCTTGCCAGCCTGGGTAACAGAGCAAGACCCTGTTTTAAAAAAATAAATAAATAAATAAAAAGGATTATATGCGGTCTGTGGTCAGAGTGGACCTTAAGGTGAACATCAGTTATCTGAGCACAACATCCTTCCCTTGGTGTAATGCAGGCTGGGAAGCTCACTTTTCTGGGCTTCAGGACAATTTCAGGAAGGTTCAGGTAATCAAAGCCTTGGGCAATAAGATAGGGAAGGGCCGAAGGTGGGATGGGAGTAGATTGGGACTTATGGGGCACAAGGTATGTGGGTAATTTCCCATTTTCACTGAGGGTCTGCCCCCAAGACAAGGTTCCTAGGTTCCCTTCTGAGACCTGAGGACTCCCACAGGATTCTGATCTGAGTCCTGATCTCAGGGGGCCAAGGCCAGGCTTTGACTTCTGCCCTCTGTCCAGACATCTGCAGGGTGCTGAGGGGACCCCAAGAGCCATCACCTGACATCCCTTGGAGTCTGGGATCAGGTATAGCTCTAGTGTCAAGGACAGGAAAAGTAAGGACCTGCTGTACCTCACCCCCCATTTCCTGCTGTCCCATCCTGTTCCCCAGGACCCTTCTCACTCCCCTGACTGCCACCTCCTCTCTGCAATGATGTGAGGAGGTGAGGTCACAGCTTTTAAAAATATTCCGACTTTAACCCTGTGAGTGCTGCCACACTAAGCTAGATTCTTCCCAGTCCCCCCCGGCTGCCCCTGCCTGCTGTACTTCCCACTGCCACTTACTCAAGTGGCAGCAGCAGGAACAACCAGGACCTACCCGAGAAGCGGTAACTCTGAGAAGCCTGCAAACACACACACCCACACACACACACACAGGTATGCACTTGTAAGCACACACACACACAGAGGCATGCACTTGTAAGCACACACACACACACAGGCACACACATGCAAGCACACACATGCTCATGTTCCACACACTCCAGGCTCCTGAAACCTGGGCTCTCAGCACTCCTCAGTCCCGATCCAGAGACATCCATTCTTTATCTGCACTCAGGTGGCCTCATGCCTGCCTTCCCTGGGGACTTCTCTCTCCTGAGCACTTCCTTCCCCAGAAATCCTGCCTCTAAACACAAAGACACCTGGGGTCCTTTCTTTCCTCTTGGGGTTACTCAAAAGAAATCTCTGAGGGAGGAATCCAGAGACTTGGGTTCCAGTCCCAGGTTGGACTCTAGCAGTGGGATCTTGGGCAAATCCCTTCCACATCTATGAAATGAAGGGATTTACCTAAGCCAGTGGTTCCTAAAGTAGGCAGGACATCAGAACCACCAGGGAGATATTTCCGAATATACCCGCTTGGCCTCATCTCATACCTTCTGAGTCAGCCTCTCTCTAGAGAAAGCATGTTTTGGGAAACATGCTCTGGGTAATTCTGATGCAGAACCAGGTCGGGGGCCATTGATTCAAGAGATTTCCAAGGACATTCAGTCTCTTTTCCTCATTCCCACCCATCCTGCCAGGTCCAGTGAGGACCCTGCGGTCCTGGGGAGTGGGGGAGGATTTCCAAGGGCTGCTGAGCTCTGTCTTCAGTCCCTGACCTATGCTTCTGTTCTGCTTGCAGTATGCTCCAGCTGGCAGTAACAACCCAAACGCCATCTGAATGAGCCTCCTGGTCAGGGAAAACTCCAGACCCTGTCTCCCCAAAGAGCTAAGACTGGATGAGGCAGGCCCACCCCACTTTCCCAGCCAAAAGCCGCCATGCCTTGCCTGGCCACAGAGGCCTTGAGGTGGTGACTCCTCTAATCCCTGGAGCAGACGGAGAGGAGGGAAGGTTAATTTCCATCCCAGCTGCCTGACAGCTGGGGCTGACAGTGACAGAGTGGAGAGCCAGGAAACCAGGGACACAAGGGAGGGATGGCAGAGTGGGAGGCCCTGCCCCAGGCCAGGACCAGTGGGTGGCCCAGCCTGATCCCTAGCTCCTGCAAAGGACCTCAGAAGGCATTATATCCAATGCCTGTGGAGGAACCAAGGCCCCTACAAGAAACAGGGTTTGTGCAGGCCCTTTGGATCCTGGGTCAGTGCCTTCTCCAAGGCCACCCTGGCTGGACAAGACAGAGGGCCAAGCCTGCCCTGCAAAGCCTCTGGCCTGAGTGTGCCTCACCATCCTTGCGGTAGTAGAGGATGTCCACCTTGCACTCCTCAGCCCCCAGCAGGGCCTGCGCTAGGCGAGACACAGCGCTGCTTGGTGTGTTGGGGCCTGTGAGGAAGTCGCAGGTGCAGGGTTGCTGCATCACCTCCACTCGGGAGTAGCCAAAGAGTTCACAGAAGCCATCGTTGCAGTAAATGATGGCGCAGTTCTCCATCTGAGCATTGGCGATCAGGAACTTCCGACCTGGGGTGGGAGGTGGGAGGCAAAAAGTCCATGGGAGCCAGGATCCGGAGGCAGGGAGGGAAAGATCATAAGGACTCTTGGGGGCAGTAAGGGGAATTTAGGCAGAGGAGCAGGGCAGTGACCAGAACGAGGGAGGGAGTCAGGCCTGGGGATTGTGGGAAGACTAGGGCAGTGAGGGTCATGAGGTGGAAGGAAGGCCCAAGGCCTCCTGGAAACAGGAAAAGTGTCAGAAAGGGAGGCAGGCATGTGACCAGATGGGGGTCTGGCCTGGGAAAGCTCCTGGGAAGACCAGCGCCAGGATATGAAAAGGAAGGAAAGGAAGGACTCAGGAAAGCCTCTGGAGGACGCGGGTGCGGGGGCGGGCAGTGGCTGGAAGGGGAGGTTCGGACTTGGGGCACCAAGGAAACAGCTGGGGGTGGGGAGGGAAGGGCTGCACCCTGCTCCTTGTGTTCCAGAAAAGAGGACAGCATTTAAGGCGAGCGGGTCCCTCTGGAGGAGAAGGTGTTAGGGACATCAAAGGAAGGATTTTGCATTCAGTACCCGGCACTCACCACCTTGCCCGGTTAGAAGTTAGTAAAGGGGTCCGGCCCCGCTTTCACGGAACCAGGACTCCAGATCGTCCCCCCGCCCCAACATACACACACTCACTTTGGCCCTCGAACTTGCGGATGATGGTGTCCAGGTAAGTGTTCTGGGGAGCGACGTGGCCCCTGCGGACCGGCATCTTTCGGCGGCGGCCCCTGCTGGGAGCCACAGGCGTCCCCGGCTCCCGGCGTCTCTGTCTGTCCTAGGGCTCAGCAGCGTCCGGCTCCGGTGGGCGCCGCCCCCGGGCTCCACGCCCCGCCCGCCAGCCTGCGTCTGCCCTCCCCTGCCCTTCCCTCCCCATTCCTACCCCACCTCTCCTTTCCTTTCCTTTCCTGCGCTCTCCTGCCCTCCGCTCGCCTCCCTGGCCCGCGCCCTCCTCGCCTCCTCTCCTCTGAGACGGCCCGGGAGCTGTCCTCGCCTTGGTGCTGAAAGAAGCCGCGCGCCGGCGGCGGAGAGGGGGCCGCTGGGCGGGGCAGTTTCTCTGGGACCCGACGGGGCTGGGGCGGGGCCTTGCATCCTACGGGACAGGGCAGGGCAGGGCTGGGGTCCCGGCCCTGGAATAGGGCAGGTGTTCTCTGGGGAGCTGCTTCTGTTCGTGTCCCAAGGGCCAATAGCCTCAGCACCTCTTGGATCCCCTCCCAGTACCAAAGGGAGTTTCCCTTCCCAGTGCAGGAAATCTCCCAGGCAGGAGGGGGGCTACAGAAAGGGTTGTTAGGGGCCTCAGGTGGTCTTTGGCTGAAGGCTTTCTTCCGGGTCTGTCCACTGGGTCCGACCCTGGCAATGATACCATTAGGCCTCTGGCCTGCTCTTACAGCAAGTGACCTCCAGCTCAGCTGAGACCTAGGTCCCATGCAGAGCTCCTGTTGCCAAGCCCAGCCAGGGCCTGGTCCTGGGAGGAGGGGATAGGAGTACACATGAAGCTGTGCAAGAAATATGCAATAAAGGCCAGGTGCAGTGGCTCATGCCTGTAATCCCAGCACCTTGGGAGGTAGAGATGGGAGGATTACCTGAGGTCAGGAGTTTGAGACCAGCCTGGTCAACATGGCGAAGCCTGTCTACTGAAAATACAAAAATTATCTGAATGTGGTCGTGCCATCCTGTAATCCCAGCTACTCGGGAGGCTGAGGTGGGAGAATCACTTGTACCTGGGAGGTGGAGGTTGCAGTGAGCCGAGATTGTACCACTGCACTCCAGCCTGGTAGACAGAGCAAGACTCCATCTAAAAAAAAAAAGAAAGAAAAAGAAAAAAAAAGAAAAGAAAAAGAAAGAAAGAGAAAAGGAAGTATGCAATAAGGTGCCTTCTTCAGAGGCCTGAGAGCTCTTAGCATACAGGTACATCTTGGAAGGAGAACAGATTTAAAACCACCTATTAGCAAGTGATCACTGATAAAAGTGTCTGAGTACTGAGTACTGATTGAAAATGAACACACTAGAAAAAGCAGATGGGGGTGGGATGAGGTTTATTGAAAGAGGCTTCCTGGAGAGGAAGGGGAGAAGGGGACCACTGTTCACTGAGCACCTGGGTGGGCTTGTAGTGCTGCAGAGGGTTTGGTGAGCAATTTTGAGCCTCATCTTGGAGGACAAGCATTCAAATGGGGCATGCACCTTAGGCAAAGGCCAAAGGTGATGTCAGTGCAGAGGGGCTGGGGTGAGGGGAACAAGGGGGCATGGGAGAGGTGAGTTTGGAGGAAAGAGGTAATTAATAAAGACCCTCAGATGCCATTTTGAACATCTGGATTTAATTGATGAACAACCAAGTTCTTAAGCAATTAGACATGAGAGAAATATTCTGGTGACACAAACTCTACAATGGTGGGTGGGGGAGGGAGGATAGACAATGAGGCTCAGCGAGGTTTTTGCTGGAGTCCGGGTGACAGGCTTGGAGTCCTGGGATGTATGTGCCTTTGTCATGCAGAGCCACAGTGCCTAGTGGTGGCCTCTTTGGCCACTGTGGCTGGCGGATGAGAAGGGGGCAGAGATGTCCTGGCTGCCCCTCTGTTGGAGAGGGACTTGGGCAGTGGGACATTCATTCATTCATTCATTCACTTACTCATTCCATCAATTTCCAAGTCCCTTTGTTCACCATGGCCTGTGCTGACTAGAGTTGTCACTAGTCAGCACACTCCTGATGTGCATTCAGCTCTTATAGAGCTGATAGTAATAGGGACAAATAAGGACATTATGGCACAGAAAAGTAAGAGCAGGGACAGAGTCATCAAATGAGGATGCTGTAGAGCCTGGGGCTGGAGCAAGTGCTTGGGCTCAGCCAGATCTCAGGAAGACCTTTCGAAACCTGGACAGAGGTAGGGTCCATGGAGATCTCAGCCTAGTATCTCTGTCCCCTGAACACCTGACTTCAGGGCTCAGATTCTTAATTCAGAGAGACCTGGTCTCCTCTTTTGGCCACCCTCCCACCAGCTCAGTTGCAGCCAGGATACCCCTTCTCTGTAGTTACTGGCTGTAATGCTCTTTCCCCTCAAGTCTTCCCTATTCTCTGACACACACTGACTTCCAGCCTCCCCCAGGAGTCCATGGAACCTTCATCCAGACACTTTGAATCCCCAATATTGGATGTAGCATCCTCGTGGCAGGCAGACCCAAGCTGAGGATAATGAACTAGGAAAGGCAGGGGCAGAGGCCTTCCCATTCTTTCCCCAGTCTTGTTTCTAGAACACTAATTTCCCAAATATTCTCCTACAGTTCTCTCCTTCCTGTCCTCCCCATCCCCCATTGAGCCTGAAAAGGTGCTGTTTGTCCTATGCTCGCTCCCCAGGGCAATGGGCCAGGCAGCAGGTGTGTGTGTGTGTTGAACAAGGCCATCTCCAGAGCAGAGTGGCTGAGATGAGCTTTGTTTAAATATTAAAGAAGTCAATCATTAATCAAGCCTGGCTCAGTGCCCAGCAACCCACTGTCTCCATTTGGAAGGGCTTAGGCTGGGGCAGGGAGAGCCATGGGGCAGTTTGTGAGGCTACTTGCATCTCGACTGGTCAACAAAGAGCTTTTGGGGGCTGGATTATGTAGCCCAATGCAGGGCTGGCCCACGGATTAGCAGAAAGATGTGCTGGTTGGTATAAAAGCACAGTGCTCATAACCTGGGCACTGGTGATTCGTAAAGGAATGTCCTGTTCTACTTGAGTACATTTTATGTACTGTGGACTGAAGCAGAGTCCTTTTTCTAACCACAGCAGAAGTGGACTAAAGCAGAGTCCTTTTTCTAACCAGAGCAAAGATTCCTTGGGCACTGCAGCCCCACAACTGGGCTACTGAAGAAAACAAGGCTGTGTGCAGAACCAATTCTGGGCATGACTTGGGGTGGGGGCTGGTTTGCAGGGACACAGCCATTGAGTCAATAAAACTTTAGGTCCTGAGCCACCAGGGGAAGGAGGTTGGCCTGAAACCCAGGACACACATAGAATCAAATAGAGCCAGTTTTTTGTGCACACGGCCTCACATACATGAGTTTGCAAATACACAATTACAATGTCACGTGTACCCAGATCTGCCACAGCTGAACCCAACTATAATTGGGCACTATGCATGCAGGCTGTCCCTTCCTCTTCCCCCCAACTCTCTGGCTCAGCCTCCCTCCTCCTGCCCCCCAGCCTCACCAGTCTCACTGGTGTCTAGTCCCAGCTCCACCATTCAGCTCTTACCCACGGAGGCTTCCTGCTTTACTGTGTGAAAATCCAGATGGCCAGGCTGATTGAGCACAGCATCAGGACAAGGCAGAGGCCCAGCAGCATCCACTGTCTTTTAACAGTCTGGCAGGTTCCATGGCTCTGCCCAGGAAGTAGGCATTGGGCAGTGGGCTGAATATCTCAGTGTCTTGGGTCAGTGACTGTTTTTCCAGGGAGTGCAGCCTGCAGGCCAGCCCCAGCACCACCAGAGACATGACAAAGCCCAGGGCCAGCAGCACCCAGTACCCAAATTTAGCTTGGTTGGGGTCCAGCTTCAGATTCAGGAATGTCACTTTGTCTGTGTCTTTTTCTGTGAAAGACATGGGAGTATCATAGGGCAGGTGGAACTGGAGAGGGACCCCTGGGATCTCCTGTGATTGTCAAAGGAGATCTGATTGGACTACATGCCCCTGCATGCGAGGGACCAGAGGCAAGATGCTGACCCTTTGCTCAGATGTCAGCCTGGCGGCCTAGCTGGACAGTGTGCAAGGAAGCAACTGAGCCAGGGGCTGGGGTGTGGGCGGTGGTCTTGGCTGAAGCTGCATCAGGCCTGGTACAGACAGGGTCCCACAGCAGCAGTGCTGTGCTGGTTCAAGCCAGGTCATGAATGAGCCAGGGGTTAAGGCTGGGTAGGGGTAGGTACTAGGATAGAGCAGGGTAAGGTGGAGCCTGGGGCTAGCCCAGAGCTGGAACCAGGGTCAGATTATCAAACCTTCAAAGGAACAGCTGAAGTCTGGCCAGCCTAGGATGTCCCCTTGCTGCATGTTGTCAGTCACCAGCCAGTTCAGTAGGGGTATGAAGTAGGTCATGAGGGCCTTTATACTCACCTCAGACTCCCCAGTCAGCATCTTTAGGACCTCAGGCCATGGCTTGTTTGAGCCCAGCTTTAGAGCATCCCTGGGGGAGTGGATGCAGCTGTGAGGCTGTGTGGGGGCATCAGCTGGTGCTGCTGAGGCTCCCAGTGCACCCAATCCTGGCCCCAGCGATTGGCCAGCCAGAACTTTCCCACAGAATTCGGCTTAGTGGATACAATCACAAGTTTGAAAGAAGACTAATCTGGGTTTGAATCTCAGCTCTGCTATTTAGTAGCTGTGGGGCTTTGGGCAAGTAACCTTTCTGAGCCTGGGTTTCCATATCCATAAAATGGAGATGATAATGGTATCTACCTCGAAGGGCCATTGTGGTGATTAAATAAGCCCGGTGCTGGGGAGCGTAGCATGCAGGCAATACTTGTTAACTACTGATGATGATGATGATTACTAGTACTACCGGTAATACTGTGATGATTATTATTCTCCTGGACTCAAATAGGCATAAAGTCCTGAGACACTGTTACCCGTGAGGTGCTCGATGTCAGTAGATAGTGGCAGCTCTTCACCCCTTTCTGGTTTCGGGAGGGTTTGGGAGGATTAGAAACATCATGAGCGTGGGAGGTGCTCTGCACACCACCTGTAGTGCTGCACAAATGTCAGCTGTGTTTCACGGCACACCCAGTCTTTAGGGCAGGTGGTTGAGCTTTACGCTAGGTCCCTTGGGCTCACAGTGGGAGTATGAGGTGTGCTGAAGCCAGGGCTTCAGGCTTCTCCACTCCAGAGCCCCCAGCAGAGGCAGTGGTGGGCAGATATTGATCCTTCCCAACCTGTTGTTCCTTGATCCGACCAGGAGAGAGTTGGGACCCAGAGGCCCAGCGGTCACAATTTGGGGTCTAGACTAACAGGGCCCAGGCTTAAACCTGACCTAGCAGTGCTACTTATGGACTGCATAACCTTAGGCAGACAACTTAACCTCTCTCGGGCTCAGTTTCCTCATCAGTAAAACGGGCTCCATGAATACCTGCCCTCATTGTGATGAGGACTAAGTCCCACAATCATGAAGGAGGGTTTGTAGCTTCCAAACGCTTATGCACATCAGCTAATAAACAACTGGGAAATAATGAAGGGGGGAAACCAAAGGTCAGTGGGGCCAGAAACCACTGGCGAAGAAAAACCACAACTAACTCTAGGTAAGAGGTTCTGATGCTGGCTCCTGGGTAAGAGGAAGAACCTAGTAGGTGAAAAGCTTCGACCGGGCGCGGTGGCTCAAGCCTGTAATCCCAGCACTTTGGGAGGCCGAGACGGGCGGATCACAAGGTCAGGAGATCGAGACCATCCTGGCTAACCCGGTGAAACCCCGTCTCTACTAAAAAATACAAAAAACTAGCCGGGCGAAGTGGCGGGCGCCTGTAGTCCCAGCTACTCGGGAGGCTGAGGCAGGAGAATGGCGTGAACCCGGGAGGCGGAGCTTGCAGTGAGCTGAGATCCGGCCACTGCACTCCAGCCTGGGTGACAGAGCAAGACCCCGTCTCAAAAAAAAAAAAAAAAAAAAAGAAAAGCTTCAACCATTGAGAATCTACCCATTTAAAAACAGTCCTTCAGGCTGGGCGGGACAAGATGTTTGACCAAAGGCCAGCCAACAGCCCTTATGGACAGGACATGAGACCAGAGAGCAGCAGAGGTGACGACTGGATGCTGCCTGGAGCTTTCAACTCCAAAGTAACAACAACACACCCCATGGACAAGGTCAGGCCCACCACGGCTGGTGGGGTGAGGCTGGGGGACTTTGAGAACTTTGACCAGGTGCAATTCAACCCTCCATTCCCAACAGAACCAGCCCAGAGCCTGATTCAGGGCCATTACGTTTAGGAGGATGAATCAAAAGTAGCAAAACCAAGTTTTAAGATCAATTAGGCAAAAGAGCAGTCAAGAATCTTTCTCTTTTACCCCGCAAGCACTCGCATCCCCTCTCCCCTTCACAAACCATATTCTGCTCTGCTGTTATTTCATCATCTGCAAAGGTCATGACATCCTCCTTACTCAGAAACCTCTCCTCTGCCCATAGCTCAGAAAATGCTATGTGAAGTCCTAAGCCTGGATTCAGGGTTTTCCCTGACCAGGGGTCTGGCCAGGGACACACAGGGACTGGTGAGCAATGACAAGAGATGACTCACTGGCCACATGCTTTGGTGCCAAGTCAGACCCTGAGAGCCCTGTGCACCTTGAGTGGGGTGAGGGTGGGAAGTGGTGAAAATGACTGAGGTCAAACGTCCCACCAATCCAGTGGGATGAAAGAGGTGAGTTGATGTAAAGAAAACAGATATCTAGCCAGATGTGGTGACTCACGCCTGTAATCCCAGCACTTTGGGAGGCTGAGGTGGGTGGATGCCTTGAGGCCAGACGTTCGAGACCAGCCTGGCCAGCATGATGGAACCCCGTCTCCACTAAAAATACAAAAAATAGCCAGGCGTGGTGGTGTGTGCCTGTAATCCCAGCTGCTCTGGAGGCTGAGGCACGAGAATCACTTGATCCCAGGAGGCAGAGGTTGTAGTGAGCCAAGATCGTACCACTGCACTCCAGCCTGGGCAACAGAGACTGTCTCAAAAAAGAAAAGAAAAGAAGAAAAGAAAAGAAAAAAGAAAAGAAAAGAAAAGAAAAGTAAGAAAAGAAAAAAAAGAAAAGAGATATCTGCTATTTTTTTCTCTTTCTTTTTCTTTTTTTTTTTTTAGACGAGGTCTCACTCTGTCGCTGAGGGTGAACTGCAGTGGTGTGATGTCAGCTCACTGCAGCCTTGACCTCCGAGGCTTAAGCGATCCTCCCACCTCAGCCTCCTGAGTAGTTGGGACTACAGGTACGTGCCACCATGCCTGGCTAAATTGTGTTCACTTTTTGTAGATACAGGGTCTAACCATGTTGCCTGCTCTGGTCTCAAACTCCTGGGCTTGATGGATCCTCCCATCTTGGCTTTCCAAAGTTTTGGGGTTATAGGTGTGAGCCACCATGCCTGCTTTCTGCTATTTCTTGCACACTTGCATTTGAGGACAAAACTCCCTCCTTGGTTCCCTGGCATGACCTCCTAACCCTCTTTCTATGTTCACCAAAGCCCCTTTCTATTGCCTGGTATTATGAAATTTATTTGTTTATTTATTTTTTTGAGATGGAGTTTCGCTTTTGTTGCCCAGGCTGGAGTGCAGTCGCATGATCTCAGCTCACTGCAACCTCTGCCTCCCGTGTTCAAGCAATTCTCCTGCCTCAGCCTCCCAAGTAGCTGGGATTATAGGCGACCACCACCACTCTCAGCTAATTTTTTGTATTCGTAGTACAGACGGGGTTTTGCCATGTTGGGCAGGCTGATCTCGAACTCCTAACCTCAGGTGATCCGCCAGCCTCAGCCTCCCAAAGTGCTGGAATTACAGGTGTGAGCCACCGTGCCCGGCCATGAAATTTATTTATCCTGTGGTTCATCCTCCCCTGCTGGATGCAGAGCAGCTGGTCAGTATGGAGACAAGTAAATGTTTACTGAAAGAATGAATGACAGGCAGCCAGAGATATGAATGCAAAGAGCAGAGAGGTGCCCTTATGTTCAACATGTTCAGAAAAGCTCAAGGCTGGGCAATCAGCTAGAATAAAGTCCAGAGACATGAAAGGATGGAAGACCAAATCTACTAGGGGGACAACAGTCATGCAAGGTGCAGCCCTCCCTAGAAGCAAAGCCCCGGGGATCAGTCCTGAAACTCCATCTGGCCTGGTGGTTAGAGATAAACTGCATGGTGGAATCAAAAATATGCTCATTAAATTTGCAAAGGATACTAAATTTGTGGCAGTGTTAATCCTCTAGGAGACAGGAATAAAGCTCAAGATGACCTTGACCAATTAGGGAAATGGACCTATTGAAATCTGTTGAAATTCAACAGGAAAATGATCAAGTCAATGGGTAAGCTCCACATCTCCAAGGTTGGGGTGCTGATCTTGGAACCAGTTAGACCTGGATCTAAGCTCACCAGGGACTGTATTCTTTGACTAATGGAGGCCAACAGGGTGAAAGATAATGTGTTCTGGAGTCAGTTATGGGTTCAAAGCATGACTTTGCTTCTTGCTAGATGAATGACACACAACGACACCACCTCTCTTGCCTTCAGTTTCATCATTTGTAAAAGGCAGATAATAATATCCACTTTGCAAAGTTAAGAGCTATTATTATAATATGAAACATTGTAAGAGTATTCATCAGAGAGCACCCCCTGTAGTAGTAAATGCTTCACATTTTCAGTTCAGTCCCCTACTCCTTCGGGGTTTGTTTTAGGACTAAAAACCACTGCCACGTAGGTAGGCATGGAAAGAATAAGCTAAACACCAAGTGGAGAGAAAAAGACTCAAGGGTCAAAGTGGACCACAGGCTGACCAGAAGCATGCCAAGAGACTACTGTGAAAGCATCCTGGATCAGCCTGGGAACTGGATTTGGGCACCTCCAAGAAGAGATGGGAGAAACAGACTGCACTCAAGGGTATGCCAAGTGCTGCTGAGAGGGTAGGTCAGCACCTTGTAAGGAAAGGATAAGGGAGATTCAGATGGAAGGCTGAAGCCTGAGGTAGAACCCCAATGCTGGCTTCCTGTCTGGGACAGTTTGGCTTACTGCCGTGTGTGTGTGTGTGTGTGTGTGTGTGTGTGTGCGCGCGCGCGCACGTGCATGTGTGTGTGTGTTAGTGGGAGGGGCTAAACAGTGTCTTTTCTTTCTTTCTTTCCTTTTTATTTTTTTGAGATGGAGTTTCACTCTTGTTGCCCAGGTTGGAGTGCAATGGTGCAGTCTCGGCTCACTGCAACATCCACCTCCCAGGTTCAAGTGATTCTCCTGCCTTAGCCTCTCAAATAGCTGGGATTACAGGCGCCTGCCACCATGCCCAGCTAATTTTTGTATTTTTGGTAGAGACGGGGTTTCATCATGTTGGTCAGGCTGGTTTTGAACTCCTGACCTCAGGTGATCCACCTGCCTCGACTTCCCAAAGTGCCGGGATTACAGGTGTGAGCCACTGTGCCTAGCCTAAGCAGTGTCTCTGAACACAGAAGGCTACACAAGAGGAAATGGGCTCTGATTAATGTAGGAAAGACTGCAGTCTGACATGAGGAAGAACTTCCGCTAGAATATAAGCTTAATAAAGCTCTGCTCAAGGTGTCTAGTGTAGTTGGGGGTGGAGAGGGAGCCTGGAGCAGGACTTCCTTAAAGGGAGATGGGGGAGCCAAGAACAAATGAAGGAAGAGGGCACTCACCCCAGGAGCTCCCCGGCAATCTTGGAGTTGTAGATGTCACACTGGTGCAGTGGACCCATGTGGCCTGAGGCTTTGCACAGTGTTTCATGGAACTGGAACTGGAGCACCAGACTGAGGAAGTATCTGGTTGAGAAACGTGAGGGCAGGCTAGGGAGTGGAGACCAGGAGTGGGAAACTCAGAGCCACTTGGGACCAGGCAGCTCTGACATTCCGTAGCCACAAGGGCCGCATGTCAGCAGTCACTGCCTAGGCAGAGGCTCCTTGGGCAGGGCCCAGCCTTGGGCTGACCCTAGAGTACTGGGGGGCTCTCCTTCTCTAGCTTTCTGAACCAGCAGTCACCCCAACCCTTGCCCCACTCTGATCTGCCCTCCTCCAAGGGACAACAGGGATGGTCTAGAATATTCCCATCAGCTCTGCCCTCTGCACAGGACCTGATGCAAAAGCTCAAAGGATTCTAGGTCAGAGACCTCAGAAGGCTGTGCAACCCAACAGGAAGAGATGGGCAGGGGTGCAGGGTGACATTTGGACCTAGGGCCTTCCTGCAAATCCTCGCTCCAGTTCCCACGCCCCTCAACTCCTAGGACTGGCACTGCCAACAGGGCCCAGCCCTTTACCATATGTAGGGCACACCAGCAGAAATGTGGAACTTGGCACCTGGATCAAAGTCTTCCTCTGAGTGAGGAACAGGGGGCCATAAGCCCTGGTATTTTAACCTGGCAGGGAAAAGCTTGGTGGTGGTGTCTGGCAGGTTCTTGGAGCCTCTCTCTTTTCCTTCCTTCCTTCCTTCCTTCTTTCCTTCCTTCCTTCCTTCCTTCCTTCCTTCCTTCCTTCCTTCCTTCCTTCCTTCCTTCCCTCGCTCCTTCCTCCCTCC
>NW_012105698.1:269805-276689 GCF_000951045.1 Mandrillus leucophaeus | reverse complement strand
TTCCTTCCTTCCTTCCTTCCTTCCTTCCTTCCTTCCTTCCTTCCTTCCTTCCTTCCCTCGCTCCTTCCTCCCTCCCTTCCTTCTTTCTTCTTTCTTCTCTCTTTTTTTTTTTTTTTTCAGAGTCTTGCCCTGTTGTGCAAGCTGAAGTGCAGTGGCGTGATCTCGGCCCACTGCAACCTCACCCTCCTGGGTTCAAGCTATTCTCTTGTCTCAGCCTCCCAAGTAGCTGGGATTATAGGCGTGAGCCACTACACCTGGCCTGCCTTTTTCTTTTCAAAGCACCTGCATGTCTATCAAAATTGGACTTGGCAGGCTGAGGATACCTAATGCATTTTGATTGATTAAATAAATGAAAACACATGGGACTGGGAATCAGAGTAAAACAATAGCAGTTAACACTGACTGAGCACTTCCTCTATGCTCAGAACCACGTCCGGCTTTCCACATAGACTCACGCATGCACTCAACACCGTCCTGGTCTCTGGAGGAGGTACCAGTGGGGGAGCCGGGGAGGCAAGGCCCCTGCTTACATCCTAACAGTGGAGGACAGATTACAGACCAATAAACAAAGTCGTTTCGTCTAGTAAGAAGTCTTGAGAAGAAAACAGAGAAACATCCCTGTAGGGCAGTACTACTATTATTCCCATTTTGCAGATGAGGAAACCAAGGTTTGGCGATCAGGGAATTGGCCGCAGGACACAGAGCTAATCACAGTCGCACCCTGATGACCTGAAGGTCTGGTTTTGCCCCTCTGAGCTGTGCGACTGTGGGAAAGTTGCTGATTGTCTCCGAGTCTTGTTGTAAAATGTCTATAAAATGGAAGGAAGTAGGCTGCGTGTGGTGGCTTACACCTGTAATCCCAGCACTTTGGGAGGCTGATGTTGGAGGATTGTTTGAGCCCAGGAGTTTGAGACCAGCCTGAGCAACAAAGTGAGACCCTGTCCCTAAAAAAATACAAAAATGAGCCAGATGTGCTGGTGCGCATCTGCAGTCCCAGCTACTTGGGTGCTAAGGCAGGAGTATTGCTTGAGCCCAGGAGGTCAGGGCTGCAGTGAGCCATGATTGCTCCACTGCCCTCCAGCCTCGGCAACAAAGTGAGACCCTGTCTCAAACACAACCTTCATCATTGACTCACTGGAGCCTCTGAACCATCTCCAAGGTCAACAGAGTGTCAGGAGCTTCCCTCCCGGTTGACAGGGCCTTATTCAAGGCCCAGGGAGTTGCCACCCCTCCTGCTTAACCCCTGGGTTCCATCAGCTAGGGTGGTGGGCAGGGCTGACAGAAGCCTCCTGTGGGTGCCTCAGATGGCCTATTAGGGTGACCTTAGAGAGGCACAAGGTCAAGACTCTGCCAAGCCCACAGGGGGGACCTGCTCCTGAAGTCAAGGGTGGGAGTCAGAGGACAAGGGGAGAGAGGAGCTCCCAGCTCTGCCACCCGTTGGTTTGCTGTGTGACCTTGGGCTGGTTTGTGACCTCCCGTGAGCTTCAGCTGCTGCTTCTGTGAGCTGAGCATTTTGAAATGATCACAATGCAAGGTGGTTGTAAATGTTCAAATTCAACATAAAAGGCCGGGCACAGTGGCTCATGCCTGTAATCCCAGCACTTTGGGAGGCCTAGGCAGGCAGATCACTTGAGCCCAGGAGTTTAAACCTGGGCACCATGGCAAACCCCATCTCTAAAAAAAAAATTACACAAAACTAGCCAGTGTGGTGGTGCACGCCTGTAGTCCCAGCTACTCAGGAGGCCGAGGAGGGAGGATTGATTGAGGCTGGGAGGTCAGGTCTGAAGTGAGCCGTGATCATGCCACTGTACTCCAGCTTGAGTGACAGAGCGAGGCCCTGTCTCAAAAAACAAACAAAAAAAGTAAGAGCCTGTTTCAGAGCCAGGAGCACCCCCTGGCAACCCCAAATCACACTGTGACCAGCAGACTGAAGCTGGTCAGTCCAAGGCCTGGCAGATATGGAGAAGCCCTGGTCACAGGCATTTATTATCCCATCAAATGGCCAGGGGTCAGTGATGAGGTGTAACATGGGGGTCCCTCACTCGAGAGTGATGCCTCCCAACTGCTGGTGAGTTCCCATGGCAGCTTATGTGTGCATTTTAGGGGCCTGCCTATCTCCCATGGGGAGTCTTTCCCCAGAAAGGAAAGTGCTCAGGCCCCCGCACACCCCATTGCCTGGCACCAGGAAGGGAGGGAGGTGTGGGAGGGCCTGCCTGGTGGTTAATGTTCTGTGATTGGAGAAGCCCAGTTGCAATAATTGTGTAAGCTTCCCAGCCACCCAGAGAGCAAGTGGGGTCAAACACCAGGGTCCATTTTTCACAGATAAGGAGACTGAAGCCTAGAAAGGCTAAGAGACCTGCTCAGTGCCTGCATGGAAGATTATGGAGAGGTTCTTGTGCTGCAGAAAGTCCTGGAAATGGCCCATCTGGTGGAAAATAGTAACAAACCCACCTGAGGTTCCACCACTCCTGATTGTAGATGTCTTTCCGAATGCTGCCGTCAAAGACCTTCCGGTGAAACAGGTCCATCAGGTAGCCGAAGGGGATGAAGGCAATCTTCTCCAGGGCAATTCGCATCAGGAAATTGACTTCATCCTCTGGGAAGAGGGTGAGGGCAGTCAAGAGGCGACCCCTGGGATCTTCCCGTAGTTTTGCCCGAGAGCCCTGACCCCATCGAGCCCTAGCGGCGGCCCCAGGCTTGGGCCCTTGGTCCTCATCACCTGAGTCCTGGTGCTTGAGGCTGAGCAGGCCTATGTTGAGCAGGTGCTTGTGGGAGGAGGCCGAGAGGGTGATCACAGACCCCACAGCCTCTTCAAAGGCTGAGTTGGCACCTTCACAGAAGATGATGGAAAGGTTCTTGTACTGCAGAAAGTACTGGATACGGCCCATCTTGTGGAAGATGGAGAGCAGGTCTTCTATGGTCACTTCCGTGCACTTCTTTATTATACAAGCAAAGGGCATGGGTTAAGGAGCATGGAGAAAAGGAGTTTTCCCATTCAGACTCCTCGAGGGATTGTGTGGTCAGGTTGGAGCCCAGACAGGGCTCTGCAGTTGTTCTTTTTGTTTGTTTGTTTGTTTGTTTGTTTGTTTTTGAGACAGAGTTTTACTCTGTCTCCCAGGTTGGAGTGCAATGGTGCCATCTCAGCTCACTGCAGCCTCTGGCTCCCAGGTTCCAGTGATTCTCCTGCCTCAGCCTCCTGGGTAGCTGGGATTACAGGCACACGCCACCACACCTGGCTAACTTTTGTATTTTTAGTAGAGACAGTGTTTCACCATGTTGGCCAGGCTGGTCTCGAACTCCTGACTTCACGTGATCCACTGCCTTGGCCTCCCAAAGTGCTAGGATTATAGGCGTGAGCCACCACGTCTGGCTGGCAACTGTTCTTTCTCAGTCTAGGCCCCATATCCCACTAGCAACCAAGCCCTTTGCTCTCATGCCACCTTTCCTTCTGTGTTTCTCGCTTGCCTTTCCCCCTCCCCTGCCCCGGCTCTCCCCCGCCCACACCTAAGACAAGCAGAGAGGGGAGAGGAGAGGGCCAGGTGTGTGGTACCTCCGTGAGCACCCGAAGTCATCGTCAAGGTAGAAGTTCCAGGCAGAGGTGACACTCCACCTCTTGCCCATCAGTTGGCCTCGTCAGCATCAACTTTTTCCAGAAACTGGGTGGGGCAGGCAGCAGCCCCAGGGAGGTGAAGAATTTCTCAGAGTCTTCAAACATTTTCTCTGATTTCCAGTGCTGGGGGAGAAGAGGGGATGTGTAGGGCGCTGCCTTGTTTGCCCAAGGATGATGATGGGGAGGGGCAGGGACAGACAGGCCAAGCACTAACCTGGCCTTTCATGATCTTTGTGACATCTTCAGGGATCTTCTTCGGGAAGGGCAGGACCAGGTCTAAGATGTTGACTGAGGACTGTGCCCACATGTTCCCTGGAAGAAGAGGAGAGGGGCTAAGGGGAGGCTGGAGACAGTCTCTGCCTTTATCTGGCACTCACCTCGGCCACCAGCAAGGCCTTTACCCCGGAGGTGGGCAGGGATGGGCCCCCTCAGGTCGATGAGCTCGGGCCCATAGTGGCGGTGGAGGGTCCGGTGCATGTAGGCGTGTAGGTTCAGCTAGAGTGGCCGCAGCTCCTAGAAGAACCGCTCCAGGTCTTGCTTCAGGGTGTCCGACTCATACTTGGAGCGCCACAAGGCTCCCATGTCTTTGTAACCTAGGACAGGAGAGAGGACTCACTAGGAGCTCACCATCTCACCCTTTACCCCTGGCCTAGCTGACAAGAGACCCAGACACCTTCTAGGGAAGCCACTCAACCTCACTGACCCTCTGGGTCTTCTTTGGCAAAACGGGGAGAATACCTGCCCATTTTGGAAAGGCACTGAGCAAAGTCCACGATCCGAGCTCCCCACCATGCCTGCAAGGCCCTGAGTCCCCTCTCATCCCACCTCATCCTTAGCCCTGCGGCCACCTGGGCTTCTTTCAGGTCTTCCAGAGCACCAGCTCCTCCCGCTGCGGAGCCTCTGCCTAGGATGCTCTTCTTTCACATCTTGCTCCCCCTCTTTTGCCCATCTTTCAGGTCTTGGATAAATGTCAGAGGCCTTCCCTGACCACTTATCTGCAGCAGCCTCTTCTCATTCTCTTTCTTAGCAGCCCCTTCCTATTCTGCAACACCCCAGGTGGTAGTGAGAGACCGGTATTTACTGAATATGGTCTGCCTCCCCGCAGGACCGTAGGTGCATGAGAACAGGCACCTGTCTTTTCACCTGTGTGTCCTCAGAACCTCCCCAGCACCTAGCACATAGGTGCTCTATGAATATTTGGAGAGCCCAGCTGCAGGGCTCATAGGTCCTGCCTCCAGGGCCCTATGGCCGCCTTCATCCTGGGAAAGCTCAGCTTTGCCCCTTCCTTGCCATCGCTCTGAGCCCCGTGGAGTCCTCACCATTGAGCTGTGCAACCTTGTTGCTGAGCTCCACGTAGTGCTCGAAGGTGGTGCGGATCTGGCGGCCCACGGCATCCCGCCAGCCCTGCCAGGCCCACAGCAGCTCCGCTTTGTTCCTGGAGGTGGCCATGACTTCTTCGAGTTCTATGCCCAGAAAAGGAGCCATGGGGGACCCACTCCCACCTGCCTCTGCCCTCACCCTCCTGGCAATAAAGGAGGGTGGTTGAGGACTGGGAGGGGCCCCCGGAAGGGACTGAGTGCTGGAGATTCTGTGGTTGGGTGGGACAGGGCTTGGGTGTTCACCAGGCTCCAGGGACAGGCAGGGCCTCTCATTCAGGCACACCTGGGCCATACTGTATGTCATCTCCATGTCGGCCAGAAGCTCGTTATACTGGGGGGACAGGTGTTACCCAGGGTAGGCCAGTGCCCCTGGGCCTGCCCTCAGTGCTCGCCCTCAGCCAGGAGAGATCGGCACCCCCACCTCTACTCCTCTCCTTCTCTAGAAGAAGTTCTGATCTTGCCTCTCCTCCACCCCCTGCCTCCCTCCTGCCCCAGACACTCTGGCTGCCCCACCAGACCCCTGGGGCCAGGGAGCATGTGCCCAAAGGCCTGGGGGCTCCATCCATCACCTCCCGCAGCTCGTCCTTGGGCAGGGCCGCCTTGTCTATGTTCTGCAGCTTTCTCAGCATGCGATTCAAATCCTGGTTCTGAAACTGGGCGACCTTAAACAGGCAGGCCCGGGTGCCAAAGTAAATCATGAACTGGGACCTCTCCATGTCCTTGTGCAGCTGCAAAGAGGGCCAGCAAGGTTGGGGGACAGGGGAAGGGTCCCACTTGACTTCCAGGGCCATGGCACCCTAACTGACTCCCTAATCCCATTGGCTTAGGGAACAAGATTTGCTAAGAGGGAGAGGGCAGAAACCTGGGTCCCTAAAAGCAAGGAGGTGAGATTTACAAAGGACAAGAAGCAAGAGATTCTTGACTGGAGAAAGTTTAGGGCTTCCAGGAGGCCCAGAACTTGCAGCCCGCTTTGATATGTACACTGGGACTTCCCTAGTTCCTCTTGCTTGGGATGGGGGCAGGAAGTGTGGTGCCCCATGGTCCCAAATCCCTGAAAAGAGCAAAGAGAGGAGAGGCTGGGGTGGAGATGACACCATACCATCTCCTCCTGATTTTTCCTGGTGATGTTGGTGACATAGTGCCAAGTGGCCTCCATGAACTGGTTCAACACAACTTTAGCTGTTTGGTCATAAAACTGCAGGAAGATCTTGGTCTTAGTCTCATTGTAGAAGTCATCTGCAGGGAAGGATATGGGCACCATGTGCTGGGAAGGTCCTGTCCCCACCCAGTCCCCTTCTCTGGTCCCATGCTTCTTGGGGTCTCAGCCACACCTAAACTATGTTCATCCTTGATCCAGAGGCAAGGCAACAGCTGCCCGTAACAGAGGAGCACAAGTAGGGAAGGTCCAGGGCGAATCTGTCTGCACCCATGACCAAGAAAACAGCAGAGCTGGATGAGGCTATGGGCCAATCACAAGCCAGCTCCATATTGTGACATCAAGGGCCAGAGGCTCAGCCACAGAATGTTAGAACTGGAAAGGCCCATCCACCTCCTGGTCCAACTGTCCCCATTTTACAGGTGGGGAGACTGAGGTCCAGAAAGTCAAGCCAAGTGATCTGGCTCATGTGGTTAGCTAATGGCAGAGCCAGAAGGAGGAACCGGGGTCTTGACTTTTAGGCCAGAACTTGTTCGGCTCTCCTTGGTCACTTTTCCCTGGGGCTGGAGCCACCCTTGGGTTATGGCCAGGGATTGATGAGGCCCTCCCTCCATAGGCTGGGACCACTTCTGAGCAGGTGGATGGGATGATGGATGGATGGATGGATGGATAGGTGGATGGGTGGATGGATGGATAGGTGGGTGGATGGATGGATGGATGGATGGACGGACGGACGGAC